>NW_027187298.1:7517220-7648042 GCF_028583685.1 Petaurus breviceps papuanus | reverse complement strand
TGTGTGTGTGTGTGTGTGTGTGTGTGTGTGTGTGTGTGTGTGTGTGTGTTGGGAATGGAGGAGGACAGAGAGTCTATAACACCCAAGGGCAGTGTTGGGGATGTGAGGGAAGACCATAGGGCTTGCAAAGTGGAAGAGGTTTTTATCATAGCCTTTCCCTTGGTAGCTTCCTCTTTTAATAAATGTTTCTTGCTAAGTGCCATGTCCTGTGTTTTCTATGATACAGAAAGACTGCATGTGATATTAATACCCCCTAAATTTAACATTCTTTAAACTGGGTCCCAGGGATAAAGGCCCAATTGTCCTACCTAGTCATTTGACTCTAGGTGTGTTGATTGAGGATTTTAGCTGGACTGTTAAAGTGGGTTATAAGACTGTAGATTTAAACTTGAAAGCGGGGAGAGACTTTAGAAGTTACAGTGTTTAACTTTCCCCTTTTACAAAAGAAGAGACTGAGGCACAGAGATAGTAAGTGATTCACCAGAGGTTGTACACAAAGCAAGTAGAAGAACCCCAGGCACTCTAACTCTGAATTCCATATACAATATGTGCTACTGTACCACATTCCTGACCACTTATTCACCACCATTCCATCATATGTGTCCCTGATCTTTCTGATTACCACATGGGTGGCACCTGTGTACTGAAGGCTCCAATTTAGCCAGGCAATCTGTTTCTTGCCTACTTGCATTTTTCCACTCCTGTCATTGGGATGAACTATATTCCTCGCTGCCAGTACTGAGTCCTCAGGTGGCAATGCTGATCATGAGAAACTTTCATGATGCGCTGGGCCTCCACAACTGCCCTGGGCTGCTGAGGGCTGAAATGATTTTTTAGATAAATGTGTGTGTAGCTCTCTGAGATGCCTAATGAGAGACTACCAGGAAAGAGCACTTAATAGCTGGCTGAGCCAATGAAAATGTGCCCAAGAGGGCCAGAAGAAATATATCAAAGACATTTTGAAGGACAATCGGAAAAGAGTATAATATCCCCATATCACCTTGGCAGCAAGATTTCTTTGTAGCTGATCTAAATTGAGGACAGCAGCAGTGCCCAAGGGCAGGGTATTTGTCTGAAAAAATAAGTATCCTGTTAGTTCTAGAAAATAAGTTAGTATGTGTGTATACACACTGAAACTCAAATGCTCTACACCCTCCCCCAGGCCCTGCAGTAGAATTTTAAAATCAGGCTCTCCCTTTTTAATCAACTAGACCACATAATTCTAAATATACATTGTCCCTGAATATGGACTGTATCTCTAGAAGGAGACCTCTTTGAAAAAAAGAAAATAAATCACATGAATGAACAAATGAGTGAGTGAATTAATGAAAAAAGAGAAAAACTTTTTATGTATTTACCATGTATCATGACTGTAAACTGTGATATACAAATATCAGAGCAGGCCAATTCTTGGTATCAAATTCCCCGTATAATAAGGGGAGACAACACACGTCAGAGAATAATGGACAGGGAAGTCAGTTTTGGTCTTGGAAATCACAGGGATGGTGAATGGAACAATAACACTGTCAACTGTTAGTCCCTTTCCGCGTTGGACTTAGAGTCAGAACACCTGTGTCCACATCCTATTTCTGCCACTCATTACTTGTGTTAGAATGAGCAATTCACTTATACTTGCTGGACTTTGGCTTCCTCATCTATAAATTGAGGGAGTTAGACTAAATGACATCTGAGATCCTTTTTGGCTCTAAATTCTATAATCCTATTTTTTTGCTCCAGGGGGCCGCATTGTAGCTGCAACTATCCAGTGTTGTTATGTGTCTTTTAAATATAGAGTAGCACTTTAACTTTATGTCTATCTATCATTATGTATCTATGTAACCATGTATGTAGGTATTTAATCTATCATCTATCTATCCTTTTTCTTCTTCATCACCATCTTCATCTTTGTTTACTCATCCATTAGATTATCACATATATATTTTCTTTCCTATTTATCTTATAAGCAACTGGGTGACACAGTGAATAGAGTCCTGAGGTCAGGAAGATGAATTAAAATTTGATATTAGGAATTTATTAGCTGTGTAACGCTAGTCAAGTCTCTCAAATGCTATATGCCTCAGTTTCCACATCAGTAAAATGGGAATAATATAGCAGTTACCTCCTAGGGTTGCTGTGAGGATCAAATGACATAATACTTGGAAAGCATTTTGCAAACCTTAAAATTCTATGTAAATGCAAACTATCATGAATCATCTTTTAAAAATACCATTTATAAGTTATTTATCTTTATCAAAATATCATTGATTTGTCTGCTCTATATATTTATGATATCTCCACAAGCTTTCAGCTATATTTAATATCTATTTTTGTCTTCTCTCTACATGTATTATCTATTTTCTTTCTGTGTATATATATATATCATAATTTTCATTACTACTATCTTCTAGATTGTAATAACTTGCCTTTATTTTCTCTTCTCTGCCTGCTCTCTTTTCTCTCTGCTTTCCAGACCCCTTTTTTCTTGTAAACTGGAGCTCAAGACCAATATCTTACAGGTCATTTTCATAAATAACTTCATAATTCTATAACCTATCAGTACGAATCTTAAATTTATCTCTGTCTTTCCTACCCCAGGTCATTCTTGTAATTCTGAAATGTAGCAGTATAAAGTTATGTTGAATCAATTGCAAAAGTCTTGTCTATGAAATTAGAATTCCTTAAGAGTAGATACCATATCTAATCCATTTTGTGACCTCCGAGTACATGTTACAACACTGGAAAACTTGTTGAAGAATTGAATAATCTTTTTTTGTCCAGACTAATCCCTACACTAATCTTGAGTTTTCAGAAGTCAGGTTTTTTTCAGAAGCATGGAAGATGTTCTATCTCCTGAGCTATTTTCCTGTTAAATGTCCATGTGTCCCAGGACACTAGGTAATGTAGAGGAGGAATACTCATATGAAGTGCTTAATAAATATTTATTTACTGTTTGAAATCATGATCTCAGAAGAATCATAATTGCACATGGACTAAAGGCTAAAGGAAATATTTCTAGAAGGTGTATGTAGGCTGTAGCACATTTTCATTAAAAGTTTGAATTGTGAAGTGATCTAGAAAACATAAGACAGGACATGTATTGCTGGAAATAGATATGGATTTTTCATATAATGAGAGTGAGGTGATAATGAATGGAAAGCTTGAGCAATACTATGAGATCCAGGGGATATTGCAAGAACCAGAGCAATACTTTCAAAGAATTGGTTAAAGCTTCTATTGACAAGACTCCTATGATATGAGAAATCCAGATAGGTTATAATCTACACCAATGGTGGAAGTACTCATATTGATGAGAGCACATATCTATGTGGGTGTTTTCAGAATGAAAAAAGTAGTAAGCTGGAAGTTTAAAATCTGGCTTCTAGTTCTCATTCTTCTACTTGTTGACTTGTCTGACTTTGGACAAGTTATTTCAGCTCTTCATACCCCTTTTCCCCATCTTTATCAGCTGAGAAGGGGGCTCAGGAAGGTAGAGCAAGGGTTTTTCCACTATACCGGGAAACCTGCATTCCAGCGCTTGGTGTCACATCCTAGCACTCAAATTTTCCTCTTTAGGATTTAATTGTAGTCCTTCAGTATTTCTGTATTTTAATGACCCATTATTTTATTGACATTGGTAATCCCTTCCATCGATGAAGATTATAGCTCCCCTATGGGAGATCTAAGAGATTTTCTGTAAGCAAATAAACAAGAAAAAGCAAACAAAAAAACCCCCATGATCCTTGGGCCCATCTGATAATGAGCCCCTCTGGATTTAGCTAGGCTGGATCATGGATGAGAGATGCACAGTTCATCTGTGGCCCAGTAACAAAGCCTTTTCAGCTTGTCAGAACTTCATCTCTACTGTCCTCACCTCTAAGGACACAGGCTCAGCCAAATTCTATAATAATTCATTACAGTCATGTTTTTCATAAAGGTTTATTATGAAAATATTTTCATTATAACTGTAAGATACTAGATGTTGTCATTCTTCATTTTTGAAGAGGACCAGTGACATAACAGGGTGATGTCTTGATTTGTGTGTGAATTCGATTTAAGTAAGGCAGAGCTGCATAAAGTTATCAGCTTCACTCTACCTGAGTCATTGAAGTCCAGTGGCTTGACAAAAGTCAAGGTGATTGCTCATAGCTTGGGAAGCAGTGGATGACCTTGATGTCTGATCAAACTTCAGGTGATCAACAGTGCCTAACTTCAGTTGCCTTCATGGCTGTCAGAACAAATTGTTCTCATCTGCCTATTCCTCCAAAGAAAGTCTTTACATGCTTGGGGTAGACAATCCCCTAACTCACCAATGTATATGAAGCCCGTTACCCTTAACCTGGTAGCCTGTCTGCTGAGACAGTTTTACTGGAGTTCAGCCACTGCACATGCTACAGCTTCTTGGAGTTACAGGTGAGAGTTGAGTACCAGGTATACACCAAAGATAGACGAGCATCTCTGAAATGGGTTCAGCAAGACCTTCTTATAGCAGAGATACTCCTCCTTCTTGAATACCCTATATACCCCAAGACACTAGACATAGAACTAGAGGAGATCTCCTCAGAGGCTAGTCTAATGTCACACTTTCTAGATGAGGATATTGAGGATTAGGGATGTTAAGAATGACTTGCCTAAGGTCCTACAGCTACTTAGTAAGAGTCAGAGGCATAGTATTTGAACCCAGGTGCTTTCACTCCAGAGTCAGTAATTCCACTGATTAGGTTGGTGGCGATGCATTTTTAAATACTCTCTTAAAAAATTTCCCTCATAAATGTGGGTCTTCCAGTTGTGTATGCAAATCACAACTTAGTCATGTTTTCTCATAATGAGTAACTATTGTTCATATTCCATAAATCTTCCATAGGAAGTCTATTCAAAGTTCTCAGGTCCTTCCTGTAGGTATCTTCACATTACACAGATATTATTTAAGCCCATGGGATATCCCCCTATTATCGCTCTTAGCTCCTTGACTAGACCACCTCTTTTTTTGGCCATTAATTTTTTGATGTAGTATATTATTAATAATGATCTATATCATTATATGATATATTAATCATTAATGAATAAACATCATTGTGATATCAAATGTTGGTAATGCGCTGCAGTCTATATATTTCCTCCATACATAGGTTCATGATCCTTTGGATACCCTGAAATTCTAATTATTTGGAAATTATGCTGTTCCATGACTCACACTCATACAATATTTTCAAAGGAATATTGATGCTAAAAATGGATTTTTCTTTCAAGGAAAAGCTCCGATATCCCAAATATAACCAATATTGTTCTTCCTTTTATTCATATGGGTTTGTCCATTTTAAAAGTCTGTCAAATACATATACACATGTACCTACATACATAAATACATATATGCATATAATGTGTAAATATGTATACATGTGTATGCATGGACACAGGCAGATACATACATGTATCTATGTCTATATCTATCTGTCTACTGAAATGGACACCAGTGGGCAGCACACTGAGATTGGTATACTGCATTAAATGCAATGGGCTATTTATGTAATTACATGTAATATTCTGGATAATAGGCATTCTTTTTTTTTTTTTTAATGAGAAATTGGGGTTAAGTAACTTGCTCAAGGTTACATGGCCAGTTATTTCTGGGTGTGGTGCTAAGTGTCGGAGCTTGGATTCAATCCCGAGGTCATCCTGCCACTGGAGCCGGTGCTCTTACTTGCTGAGCCACCTGGCCACCCATAATAGGCATTCTTTAACCACTTCATTTTTCCTGTGTGAATTGTTAGACCTAACTCTTCAATAATTTCACTTATCATTTAGGTCCACAGAGGTATCAAATTGGATTCTCCCCAGATTAAAATACAATGCTTAGCAAAATAAGTGAAAATACAATGCAACCTAGATAATACTAATTTATCATTTTGTAAATCAATATGCAGCATCAGAGATCTTTTCTACTTGATTTTGATACCATTGATTTAGGAGATTACCGTATTACAAGGTTTGATGCAAAAGTACAAAGTCATTCGTCAACAAGAAAATCTCGGGGACATCATCATCTGTATGAAATACCTCTCATTTGTATTCTGTGTTGGAAATCTTCTAAGACAGGAGCAAACATCATTGATGTGATGAAAATATATCTTCCTGTTCTATGCTGCACCTAATAACAATAATGAACACTGAATTTGGTCACTGAATAAAATAATCTCTGTTGTGTCCAAAAAAAACAAGCATGATGTCATCATGACATAAGCAAGCCAGATGCCTTATTGGACTGGAGTCTTTAAGAAAATATTTTGTTCTATTGAAGTAAATCCTTTTAAAAAATAATTAACAATCAATAAACAGTAGGGTCTTGCATTTCTGTACCTTCTAGCCAATTGTGTGACTAGGAAGATCCATTCTGCCAGAGAATATTTGTGAAAGCCTTACTGTTCTCAACTCATATTTTCAACACGGATGCCCTCGATACATGTGTAAGTTGCTATAATGATTTTGTAAAGAAAGGGAAGTAGGCATATGGCTCTGTAGTTATTTATGTCCTCTTGCTCAACTTTTTTTTTTGAGGGGGGAGGTGGTGGTACTAAGGGTATCTTTGATTTTTGGAATATATTTTCCTCTTAGATATCTTGAGAATTTGTTCTTCAGTGCCCTCAAAATTATCTTTTGCATAAACTTGGTCTGGTACAATTGATTTATTTTTATTTATTTAATGCCACTTCCACATTCTTAAGCAGTCCATTAGGCTCTGTGTGCTGCCCATCAGAGTTTATGCATGATTGTTTTATGGTCACTGATGTGCCTACAGCACAAATTCCAACTCACAATTCTGAATAAGGAATTAATTACTAATAATTAGAATAATAAGAACTAGCCTTTATATAGCCCTTTAATATTTGCAAAATGCTTTATAAATGTTATCACATTTGATCTCATAACAATCATATAGCATTAATGCTATTATTAACCCCATTTTATAGATGGGGAAACTGAGGTGAGGGGAGGTTAATTGGCTTGTCTAGGGTCACACAGCTAGTAAGCATTAGAGGCAGGATTTGAACTCAGGTCTTCCTGACTCCAAGTCTATCCATATCCACTGCACAATCTAGATTCTAGTCATTTAAAAATCATCCTGCCTTCACTTTAATATCCATGGTGGTACTTTCTGAGCTCTTTACTGCTATCCTCACCATGTCAGAGGAAAAAAAATAGAAATTCCTCTAAGTTTTGGACATGATTTTCATAGGAGGGGCAGGTATGAATGGATTATGATCTGTTTTCTGGGAGGAAGCAGACATATCAATGAGTTAACAGGTCCATTTGAGTATTACTCAGAATCTGTCATCATATATTCTTTGGTTAAGATTGGCAATGGAGTTTATATTTTTCTCAACCGGTATTGCTCTGGGCTGCCATGTCTCTTTCCTTGGCACAGAAATCAAGTGTTGGAAGATCTATGCAATTTCTTGATTTTTTTTTTGCCTTCTTGTCATGGATACTGTTTCCTGTTGGTTAAATTAATTTCCATAGGAAGCTAAGATAGTATATGTTGGTGTCTCCTTATCCATTTCCAGTTTTTTTGAAGTCAGTGCTTAGTTAAAATAGGTCATGCTGGAATATTTTGATCTCCTTTCCCAGTTTGATGAGCTGTCTCTGGGCAAACAGCTGATTCAGGAAATAACTCCCAAGTCCACCATTAATACACTTAGGAAATATTTGCCTGTTTTTGATTTAGGTAATGTTGGCTCAAAATACTTTAGTACTAATGCAAGAATTCTAAAAAGCGTTCAGAAAATTTGCCTATTGGAGCAGATTTTAGAATGCCTGTGCTCTTCTAAGACCTGTTTACCTTATCAGAGGATCATAGATTTGGAAGAGACCATAGAATCCAAAATTCTCATTCTGTAAATGAAGAAACTCAGATCTGGAAAAGTTATGTGACTTACCTATAGTCACACAACTAGTTAAGTGTCAGAGGCAGCATTTGAACTAAGATCTTCCCAAGTCCAAGTCCAGTGCTCTATTTACCACACAAAGTTGTCTACTAATACCGCTAGTACTAGTTCAGGAACAATAAAGGTGTCTTCTCAAATCCTCCTGAGCATCACTTTACCATAGTCAGTCCTGAATTGCTAGAGACGGCTCCTTGGTGGAAGAGGGGCATGAAGCCAAGGCAAGTGCAGCAACAACAGTAGGTTTCTAAGTACAGTACTCACTCAGCAAATGATGTCTAAACCAAAAAACAAAATACATCCTATTGCTTGCTAAAGAGGCAGTAGATTTTTTTCTATTAATTGTGATTCCTCTTCTCTTTCAAGGCTTGTTTGAAATTTTCCACACTTATCCAAGGTCTGAAATTGAAAGTATGTCCATGCCTTAAATAGATGAAGGTCACCTAAGACTGGATCTGTTTAATTGTTTATTTTTTCATAATTACTAATTCAAGTCTCTGTGAGTGTGTATGTGTGTGTGTGTACTGTTTATTTAGAAAGAAATTTTCATTCACTTTATAAATAAAATGGTTGTTTTTAGGGTATTGAAAGAAGAAATCGATCCATACTTTTTTCTACTTCATTGCTTTAAAGTGGACTACATTTTAAATTTATAACTAAAGACAAAATCATGTTTTAAAAAATACCTGCAGTGTTTAGAACAAACAACTGCAGTGTCTCTGGTAAGAATGAGAAGCAGCAACATTTAATGTGGGGAATTCCAGACTATAAACTCTTCTTTGGCTAGATTATATGCAGGACGAGTGTTGACTTTCCATTTATACCTTTGATATGAGTCATTGAACGTTCTGATTTTTAGTTTATTTGTCCTGTCTTCAGCAAAATGGATTGAATGTAGGGTTATCCAACCATGATGCCGTGTCTCAGGGCCTCAGATGTTACACTGATGAAATCTGAGTGTCTGGCACTATCTTATAGGAATATAAAAATTTGATTTGGTCCCTAGCCAGCTTCCCTCCTGCTCCAGAACGTCGATGGAACATCTGGGAGAACGGTGAAGTCATTAACTGCAGTACTGAACACTTCACATAATACCTGATCCTGTAAGAATTGGGCTGTTCTTTCTGACCCTTACATTTGCAACTGACCTCAAAGTGAGCTTATCAACATATCTTGCTTTAATTTTTTCTCTTCCTTTTTTATGACTGGACATGCTGGATTGAATTATAGTTTCATTAAGAGGCCTCAAGAGAAAATGAAGGCAATTATTTAAAAAATAAAACCCCAGATTTCTCAAACTCCCCTCTTTCTCTTTCTTTCCCCCTGCCCTTTCTCTGTTTTTCTAGATGCCTTTTTAAATAGACGTTTTCTTCCAAGTTGTCCATCCTTCTTTTTCAAAGAGGACCAATGACATCACAGGCTGATGTCTCGACTTTCGACTGAATTGGATTTAAGTTAGGCAGAATTGTACAAAGCCATTGGCCTTACCCTCTCTTCCAGAGTCATTGAAGTTCAGTGTCAAGACAAAAGTCAGGATGAATGGTGCTGACCCAGGATGCAGTGGCAGATTTTGGTTCACTATAAGGGAGAACTTTCTAATAATTATGACTGCCAAATGTTAGAATAGGCTGTTTTGGGAAATAATGAGTTTCCCATCACTAGAGGTATTCTATTGGAAGCTGAAGGACTGCTTGATAGGAATAATGTAGAGGGTATCCATTCATTAGAGGTTAGGACTTCATGATATATGAGGACTGGTGGAACCCTAATATTTTAAGCTCACAGTATTGTAGGATTGTAGATGTGGAACTCTAAGGAACTATTTAGTGAAGTGATCTCATTTTACATATGGGGAAACTGAATGGATTGTTAGACCAAACTCTTTTGAGTGCCAGTGATCATCATTTAGGAGACTGAAATATTTCAAGGCTTGACTTAATGCAATGAAACCAATAGCACCTGAAAATAGGAGTACTGAGAAGGAAGACATCACTATCTCTTTTTCTCTTTTAAATAGATTAATTTAGTTTTAGTTTTCAACCTTCACTTCCATAAGATTTCGAGTTTCAAATTTCCTCCCCCTCCCTATCCTTCCTCTTCCCCAAGATGGCATGTAATCTAATATAGATGCTACTTATGTATTTCATTAAACATATTTTTCACACTAGTTATGATGTAAAGAAGAATTAGAACTAATGGGAGGAACTATGAGAAAGAAGAAACAAAACAAAGCAACAAATGAAAAAGAGAGTAAGAAGCATGTTTCCATCTGCATTCAAACACCAAAGTTCTTTCTTTGGATGTGGATAACATTTTCTATCATGAGGACCTCACTATCCTAAGCAAATCCCTATTTCATGTGATATCTGGGCTGGACATCCAAACAACTTTTGCTTGGTTAAGTGAGAGGTTAAATTATTTAATGAAGATGATGTAAGTATTGGATTACAGAGCCATATTTGACCCAGTTCTCCTGAGTCCAAATCTGCCACTCTTTGTCCTGCATTGAGAATCAGCAAAACTATAGCCCATGGGACAAATAGCCCTGTCTGTTTCCATATAGCCTGCCAGCTAAGGATGGTTTTAATGCAAATGCTTGAAGCCATACAAAAACAAGCTTTGGGCCAGTTTGGGCTCATGAACTGGACAGGACCCAGGGACTGGACATGACCTGTGGGTCATAGTTTCCTGCCCCTGCAGTACATTAGTGATTCTTTGATTTCGTTGGCTTCAAATCTTTAGACTTGACCTGGTCCCTAATCTTAAATAAGACTCAATTCCATTAAGTCTAGCAATTTCCTTGAGTTAGGAGTTTGGATGTTAGATTTGTTTCTAATTTGTTTTGCTAAAGTTTGAAAATGGTTTGAAAATATTAGCATTATTCTTACTTTTACTTCTATTACCACTATAGCCATTAACTCACACTTCTAAAGCTCTTTAAGGTTTGCAAATATTTCTGTACTTTTTACTACTACAACCACCATTACTATAAATGTTAATTGATATTTCTATAATGCTTCAAGGTTTGAAAAGTACTTTCCTCACAATAATCCTGTGAGGTAGATAGTGAAAGTATTATTGTTCCCATTTTGCAGACAAGGAAATGGAAACTTTAAGATTTAAAATGACTTCCCTGGGCCCTGCAGAGCTAGAATATGTCCAAAGAGGGCTTTGAATTCAAGTGTCCTGATGGTGTGTGTTCAGCACACTTTTCCCTAATCCACACTATCCCTTTCTCCGTAAGTTACCCCCATTTCCCTTATCCAAGCAGTCTTTTTTAGGCATGCCAAATCTAAGTGCTTGGCCTCAGAATGATCACATCTTGGGAATTGTTTACTAAAATATTAGAGCACATGAACATCTGTGTATATTTATGAAACTGAAAAAAAGAACAACAGCTAATTTCCTTATCAAGGAAAAGTAATTGAAAAATAAAAACCACTTATTAAGCACTTATAATATTTCAGGTACTAATGCTAATCACTGGGGATAAAAATGGAAAAAAGACTATCCTTGCCTTCAAGGAGCTTATATTCTGACAATGGTCAGTCAACAAAGATCTATTAAGTATCTCTTATGTGCCAGGTTCTGTGCTAAGCTCTAGGGAATTGAAGAAAAGTTTTAAAACACAGTGCTGCTCTCAAGGAGCTCACAGTCTAGTGGGAGAGACAAGCTGCAAATAACTATGTCCAAACCAGCTATCTCCAGGATGATTTCCTCTGTGACCTATAGAAGAGTGGTGTTACAGGGATTGTGAGTGGAATTATAGGGCAATGTAGGGAGGGACTCATCTTTTCCAGAAGCAATGTGGTATTGATTTGGTTATTATTCCCAGAGGAAGAAGGAGAAAAAATGGAGGGCAGGGACATCTGTGGGGATCCAATAGCAAGAAGACATGGTGGGTGACTGGGGCTGGCTAGATGTAGTGGGTAGGTGCTAGAGATTCAATTCAAAGAGTGGGAAGGAATGGCATAGATGGAACAAAGGTATCCATATTCTGTTTCCAGTGCATGCTGTACTCCATTCACAGAACATGGACTGGGTTTGTTGGCACACCCAGCCTTTATGACCAGTGTTCTGGGTTGAGGCTGTTGTTAATGAACATGCATTTGCCGTGACATCTGTAGCAGATATTGGATTGAAAGATTAGCTCATCCAGAAAACATCTGGATATTAAGTAGAACCTTTAGTGCTTTTTCTTGATTGGCTTCTTATTGTTCTTCTCCCATCCAAGGTGGGCTTTAATGTTCTGCCTTGAGCTCTCTTTTCTTCTCTCTCTTGGTAATCTCATCACTCTCCTTAAGGAGTGATTAAGGAATGAACTCCTCTATCATTTCTTTGTAGATGACCCCCAAATCTACAAACCCAGCCTTCACCTCTCTGTCTTTAGCTTCAACAACTACCTATTGGATTTACCTGCATGTACCACAAGAATCTCAAAGTCAATGTGTCTAAAACACATTTCATTCACTTCGTTCATTCATTTTTACTAGCCCCTCTTAATTTCTTTCTGTCTAAAACACTGCCATTCTTCTAGCCACATATATTTGCTACCCGAGAGTCCTTCTAAGCACTTCATTCACTTCCCTGCCCTCCCATCACCCAATCAGTTGTTAAATAGTGTTGATTCTGATTTCACAGTGTTTCCTACAGTTAACCTCTTTGCTCTACTATTAGCTGTTCCTTGTAGACCTGACCCTATCTCCCATCATGCCCAGAATGCTCTGCATCCTCACTCCTGCCTCATCAGTCCTTCTTAGAACCAGCCCTTCAAAGCTCAGCTCCAATATTATTTCATATACAAAGGACCTCTCTCTTCTCCAGATACAGTACCTTTGTATTTATTTTTATGTATTTTATATTTATTCATCTGTGTCCATGTTTTTCCATTTCACATCCCCTTCACTAGAATGCAATTCTTTGAAGGCAAAGACTAGCCCATTTTTTATCATTGTATTCTCAACATCTAGCACAGTGCCTGAAACATAGGATTGGAATCAGGTCTGCTTCTGTGATTTTAGTGATATAGAGAACACTCAGGAGAGGAAAGTCCCCTTACCAATGCAGTTCTACAGGTTGGTCTCTAGTCTTAGAGTCTATAAGTGTGAAATATTAAATGACTTCCCCAGGGAAGTTGCATGAATCAGAGGAGAGAGGAGCTCAAGTCCTCCCAAGTGCTTAATGAGCTGAATTCAATTTCTCCACAAAGTTAAGCACCAACTACATATATTGGCATCTGTTATCTGAAACTAAAAGGCAAAGTGACTCAATAAAAATTTATTCATTGATCTGAGAGGATCCCTGGGTTTGCTCTTTGGGAGTTCCAAGAATCTGCTCTGAGCCCGAAGTCGAAATTTATCTTTAATTCATTCTCCTAAATGCTTCCTTGCTTTTCAGATCTTATGCTGCTCTTGCATACTTGGGGATGAAGTGGAAAGAGACCAAAGGGAGACCTCTCTACAATGAAAACTAACAACTGAGATCTGGAAAATATTCAGAATCTTACCCTCCTGGACCCCTCCTTGCTAACCACAGAACTCCCCACCATTTTCTTGTCACCTGCTCTGAGAAGGAGGGTTTAAATTATTTTATGCATTGAATTTAGTGATGCACTGGGGTGGGTTTAGCAAATACTGATTCAGGAAGGAATGTTGACTATTGATAATGGTTTATAGTAGTCTGCTGTTATTTAACTGTGAGAAACCCATTCTCTGAATTATAATGTCAATGATTATTATTGGATTATTGTTCTTCATGATGGGAGTGAAGTTTAATAGGCTACAGGGTGCTATTACCCAGTGGGTGTGACTTTGCATATACAAGGTGGCAACTAGCCCACAGAGGAATTAAAAAACCAGGCCTAGTAAATAGTAAATCACTGAAAAATGACTTTAGCCTTCAACATTCTTGAGGAATCATCTACTTAACACTAACAACCAAACAATAAATATTTGTTAAATGTAACTGGAAATTGCAGGGATGTCCATAAATTGGAGAATGACTCAACACGTTATGGTATAAGATTGTGATGGAATATTACTGTTATAAGAAATGGTGAGCTCAATGATCTTAGAAAAACATGGAAAAAGTTGCATGAAATGATGAAGAGCAAGATGAACAGAAACAAGAGAACATTGTATGCAGTAACAGCAATATTATTTTAAGAATAAATTTGAGCAAATAAGTCACTTTGACTATTATAAATGCACCAATTAAAAATAAAGGACATATGAAGAAAGATGCTATCTGTATCCAAAGAACTGATAAACAGAAGTATGTTAAGAATAATTTTACATACATACAATTATTTATTTCTAATGGTAGCCAGCTCTGTAATGGGGGTAAGTGGGAGGGAAGAAAAAAGCAAAAAAAAAAAAAAAGAAATGTGCATGATAACTTTATTATATATTTAAAAGGAATATCAAGTTGTACATAATAGATTTGCAGTTTCATGTTCAATCATCTTTTTATTAAACTTTGTTATGGAAATGCTTGTTTTATTCTATAAATTAAAAATAAATATGAAAAAAACTGCTGTATTCAAGGCTCTGTTCTAGGGACTGGAGGTATAAGTACAAAAAAATGGAACAATCTGTATTTACAAATAGCTTACTACATCTAGAAATTTTTTGATATTGATGTAAGAATGCTGAATTTGGAAACGGGAGGGCCTGGTTTCAAATTCTACCTTTGTTCCTTGAACCTTGTGTGACCTTGGGCAAATCACTTACTTTCTCTGAATATGTTTGTTCACCTGCCTGAAGAGGGTCTGGGACTTGATACTAAGATTCCTTTAGGCTCTAAATCCTTTGCTTTTAGGAATCTATTTCAGTGACAGATTCCAAAATGCCATTTCCTAACATGGTCTTGGGGATATAAAGTAGGGAGGTGACTATGGACAACTTTATGGTTCCCACATCTAATGAGAAGAAGAATTAGCAACTTGAGCTAAAAATGTGGGCATATGGGTTATTTTAAAAATAAAGTCCCTTGGGGAATGTTGTTAGTAGAGCCTAAATAATTTAAAAAAAAAATTAATATATTATTGTTCCCCAATTCCATGTAAAAACAATTTTTAAGATTTGTTTTTAAAATTTTTTGAGTTCCAAATTCTCTCCCTCCCTGCCTCTCCCTCATTGAGAAGGTAAGCAGTTTGATATAGGTTTTACATGTACAGTCATGCAAAATACATTTCCATTTTAGTCATGTTGTGAAAGAAAACACAGACAAAAATATCCCAAGAAAAATAAAGTAAATAAAAAGTATGCTTCAATCTCCATCAGTTCTTTCTCTGGAGATAGATAGCATTTTTCATCACAATTTCCTCAGAATTGTCTTGGATCATTGTATTGCTGAGACTAGCTAAGTCATTCACAATTCTTATGCCAAATTGCTGTTACTATATACAATGTTCTTGTGGTTCTGCTTATTTCCCTTTGTATCAATTCATGTACATCTTTCCAAGTAGAACCTGAATAATTTTTAACACTCTTCCTTCCATGCTTTGAAATTCTCTGATTTTTTGATTCTTAGAAGTCTAATGAAAGACTATGACTAAGAGAATGAGCTGCCCTTTTAACAAAAGAGAAAATAGACATAATCCAAGTATTTTTTAAGAGAAAGAAGAAAAGGAAGAAAACAAAATAAATTCCAAATTATCAATTAAACTAAAAAACAAAAACTCTGAAACATTTTCTAAAAATCTTCATAAATATAAATGTATGGGGGCCGCTAGGTGGTGCAGGGAATAGAGCACTGGCCCTGGAGTCAGGAGGACTTGAGCTTAATCCGGCCTCAGACACAACACAAAAACTAGCCATGTGACCTTGGGCAAGTCATTTAACCCCAATTGCCCTCCAAAAAGCAATATATATTTAAATGTATATATGCCTTATCGTATGGCTCTTCTGTAGAACTCTGCACCATCCATAAAGAAATACTAAAACAGTTGTAGTTTACACAGGGAAGGAAGGAAATAAGCATTACCTAGTAATGGGCCACAGCAGGTTGGACACAACTGAAATGACTGAACAGCAATATGTTCCAGAGGTTGTGCAAAATGCTTTACAAATTTCATCTCATTTGATTCTCAAGACAACCCTGTGAAATAGGTGCTATTATTAGCTATATTTTGCAGTTGTAGAAAATGAGACAAACAGAAGTTAAAAGATTTGCCTAGGGTCACATAACTACTAAGTTAGATTTGAATTCAAGTCTTCCTGACTCCAGGTCTAGTGCTCTATTCACTGTGCTATCTTGTTGACTCTAGGTGAAAGAAGGGAGGGGAAGGCCACAGATAATATTCATTGCATCTAGGAGAGACATTTAGGCAGTATTCATTTATTCATTTTTCTGACAAATAGCTATTGAGTGACTGCTATATGCTGAGAACTCTGAGCATATAAAGTTGAATAATATAAGATCTATACCTTTTCATTGTTTATGGTCCTTTAAGGGAGAGAGGCTGTGTAGACAGATCCTTTGATAAATCCACGTTTTTCTTAATATGAGTACTCACTCTCCAAATAGCTATAGTATGAACCAAAGTGTGAAGGTATAACAAAGAAGACACTAGCAAGATCCTTATAGGTGTACAGTGGAGAGAGAGACTTCCAGCTTTGAGCTGGGCATTTAAATATCTGAATAATAATGATAACTTACATTTGCAGTAGTAAATGTATTGCAACAATAGTAATAGCGAGGGAGCAATAATAATAATAACCCTTATTTCAATAGCATTTTAGTGTTTACAAAGTGCTTTCCTTGTAATGACTCTATAAGGTAAGTAGTACAAAGGTTATTATCCCCACTTTATTTGTAACAGGTTAAATGAGACAAGCCTACATTTCTGTGAGTGTTTTGAGCAAATGCTAGTCCATTCTAATAAGGGCTACATTTTCAGTGAGGGCTCAAGTATGTGAATCTGACTTGATTGTTGGGAGGCAGAGACTTTAAATTCCTACAAGATGTAATTTGGCAGTCTAGGAGATGTCATCATGGCAAAGAAATCGTGTAACTGAATAAGTAGAAACTGAATATTGCTGCAGAGATGAGAGGGAATCCTGAGACATGGAGGTGACCACCAGTAGTAAATCAATCAATCAATCAATCATAAATCGATATTTATTAAGTGCCTACTATGTTTTAGGCCATGTGCTGAGCTCTGGGAATACAAAAAAAAGAGGCACAGTCCCTGTCCTCAAGGAGCTTATGATCCAATGGAGAAGACAACATGCAAACAGAGATGTACAAAGCAAGCTATACGCAGTATAAATGGGGGTTAATTAATACAGAGAAAGCACTGGAAATAAGAGGGGTTGGGGAAGACTTCCTGTAGAAGGTGGGATTTTACTTGAGACTTAAAGGAAGCCAGGGAGGTCAATACTTGGAGCAGATGAGGGAGAGCATTCCAGGTATGGGGGAAAGCCAGAGAAAAGGCCCAGTGCTGAGAGATGGAGTGTCTACTTTGTAGAACAGTCAGGAGGCAGTATCACTGGATTGGAGAGTATATGGTGGGGAGTAAGGTATAAGACAGTATATAGTATAAGGTATAAGACAGTATAAGAGGGAATAGGTAGGAGAGGGCTGGGTTATGAAGGACTTTGAATACTAAACAGAGGATCTTGTATTTGATTCTAGAGATAGCAGGAAGTCACTAGAGTTTACTGGGTGGGGTACATGACTTGGTTGGAATTCTGCCTTAGGGAAATCATATCAGTGAATGAATGGAGAATGAATTGGAATGAGGAAAGGTTTGAGGCAGGCAGACTCACCATCAGGCTATTGCAATAATCCAGGTATGAGATGATAAGGGCGGTAATAGAGTGGTGGCAATGTCAGAGGAGAGAAGAGGGCATATCTGAAAGCTCTTGCAAATGTAAAATCACTAGATCTTTGAAACCGCTTGAATATTGTGAGGCCGGGGCAGGAATAGTGAAGAATCCAGGATGACCACCAGGTTGTGAGTCTGAGGTACTGGGAGGGATGGTGTTGCCCTCTACAGTGATAAGAAAGGTAGAAATGGGGAGGGTTTAGAGGGAAAGATAACAAGTTCCATTTTGGACACATTGAGTTTAAGATGTCTACTTGACATTCAGTTTGATGTGTCTGAAGGGGAGGTGGAGATGTGTGATTGCAGATTAGCCTAGAGATTGGGTCAGGCTAGATAGATTTGAGAATTATCAGCATAGAGATGGTAATTAAATCCATGGGAGCTGATGAACTCACCAAGCAAAGTATTATTGAGGGAGAAGAGGATTCAGGACTCAGGCAGGACTCAGGATACCCACAGTTAGAGTCTGTGATCTGGAAGGGAATCCAGCCAAGGAGAAAGAGCCAATTAGATAGAAAAGAGAATGAAGAGGGAGTGGTGTCCTGATAACCTAGAGAGAAAAGAGTATTCAGTTGGAAAGAGTGATCAACAGTATCAAGGCTTTGGAGAGGTCAAGGATAATGAGGATTGAGAAGAGGTCCATGAATTTGGCAACTAAGAGATAATTAGTAATTTTGGAGAGAACAGTTTCAGTGGAATGATGAAGTCGGGAAGCCAGATGATGAGGAGTTAAGAAGAGAACGAGAAGAGATGAAGTGGACCCATCTATTATAGCTGGCATCTCAGAGACTTTAGCAAAGGCCAAAAGACAGTAGTTAGCGGGGATGGAAAAGTCAACTAAGCGAGACAGTGAATAGTGTCTTGTGCCTCTATTCAGAAGACTCCTCTTCCTTAGTTCAAATCTGACCTCAGACATTTACTCATTTACTCAAACCTGTTTGCCTCAGTTTCCTCATCTGTAAAATGAGCTTGAGAAGGAAATGGCAAACCACTCCAGTATCTTTATCCAGAAAAATCCCAAATGGGATCATGAAAGGCAAATGTGATTGAAATGACTGAACAACACAACAAGGGAAGGGTCAAGTGAGGGGTTTTTCAGAATGAGGGAAATAAGGACATATTGTTAGCAGATCTCCAAATAAGCTTAATGAGCAGGCTGCTGGTCCAATGATGAGGAGAGACACAGAATCTGTCAGCTATTCATTGAAGAAGCTGCAGAAATTTATAGCAGAAGGATAACTGGGAGCTCTGAGAGGCCAAGAACAAAGGGAAATGGTGATAAGCTGTATACTAACCCTTGTTAAGTAGTTAGATTCTGAATAGTTCTCTAAACTGAAAAGAATTTGCATTTTCTCCAGTTTGCCTGCAGAAGCCTGCAAAGGATATATTCTAAAAGCAGCATAGGAGGATACTCATTTGAGGAATAGGTGATGAAAATTTTTCTATTGTTTTATGTTTCCATTTTTGTTCCAATTAAATGCTTTTGTTGATTTTATGTTGTCATTTATCTTGGATTCAGTTAATGAGGTAACAACTCAATATTTATATCTGAGTGGAGTTTAGAAATTCCCAGTTTCTGCGTCGGTGAGAATACAGAGAGCCAAGGCAGATGATTTAACAGAGAATTCCTCTACTGGAATGGACATCTTTAAGAAACTAAAACTATCTGGTACAAAGGACATGGTGAATAGAGTGAAACTTGGAGTTCAGATCTTGCTACAGATACTAGCTATATGATCCTGGGCAATTAACCTCTCTTTGTGTTAGATTCACTAATTATAAAGTGAGGATAATAACAGTATTCATCTTACAGGATTATTCTGAGGATCAAATGACAACATTGGCAAAGCACATTGCAAACCTTAAAGTGCTATGTAAATGTTAGTTATTGATATTGCTATAAAAATGGAAAAAATGAAAGTTCATATTATACAATAGGATAGTATTTGCAATGAGGAGACTTACATTTGGAATGTGGTTCTGATATTTATTACTTGTGTGACTTGAGTCAATTCACTCCCCTATTCTAAGCATTAGTTTTCTCAACTATAGAAAATATTATATTAGAAAACTTTTTGTGGTCCCTCTGACTTTCCCATAATTAGTCAGCAAATGAGAGACAGAGATAGCATTTAGAATCCATGTATCAGTACTCAGTCCAATATATTACATTGACCTGAATGTTACTATTCCCCATTTTACAGAGCAGGAAACTGAGCCTGAACAAGGTTGAATGACTTGACCACCATCAAACAGACAGATTTAAATATATCATCCAGGTCTCCTCAATCGAAGTTCAGTGAAATGGGTAGGCAGAGTTGGAGAGCTACTGGGGTTGTTGGCTGAAGGAGCCTTCTAGGTTGAAGGGACAATATGAGGAAAGTATATAATGAAGAAAAAGGAATTGAGAAAAAGAGAAGTCCTTTTCTGTTGTATAGAAATGACCTCCGGTAAAAGCATGATGGAAAGTCTTTGATGCCCTTTACTTCAGATTTTAGGTATTTGCTAGGGAATATATTCTGGAGTCAGTGGGCTCCTTAACGTCCTTCAAATTCCATGTAATGTAGAGACAACCTATATTAGGCTATCTCTAGGGATATACTAGCAAGTGCTTATCAGCCGGCTGTCTAAAAAGAATGTACATGAGACACACTTTCAAGTTTAATTTTCATCGTTAATATTTTCTCCATCACTTTAGTATAGACCAGCAAGAAAACAATAAGTCAAACTTGAGGTGTAAATGCTTACTCCAAAACTTTTTAAAAATTTATTTCATTTTTAATTTATGAAATAAAATAAGCATCTCTATAACATAGTACAATAAAAAAGATGATTGCACTTGGAACTGCAAATCTGTTATGTACAAGTAGATATTCCTTTTAAATATATAATAAAATTGTCATGTAAATTTCTTTTTTTCCTTCTCAACCCTCCCATCCCAATGGCTACCATTAGGCACAAATAGGTATATATATATATATATATATA
Organism: Petaurus breviceps papuanus; assembly: GCF_028583685.1. Lineage (NCBI taxonomy): Eukaryota > Metazoa > Chordata > Mammalia > Diprotodontia > Petauridae > Petaurus > Petaurus breviceps. Next base: position 7,627,285 of record NW_027187298.1, on the reverse strand, counting down.
TATATATGTATATATGTAAAGTTATTCTGAAATAATTCACTCTGAAAATTTAACAGTTGTCTCTCCCTAGTCCATATGAACTGGCCCCAACTTACTTGTGCCTGGCTTGCTTTCATTTCCAGACCTAGCCTGGATGGTGTTGCATTTGGACCCCATGATCCCAAAGCTCTATCATATTAATTTTAACTAAATTAGTGTGTGTTTGATGAGCAAGGTACCTTCCTTTTTTATTGAATAAATGTTGTAGAATAATCCCTGGCAATTGATTTGCATCATTCAGTTGAGACAATGAAATTTAAAATAAATTAAAGTCACTTACACAACTGTGTGTATGAAATTAATATGGGGGATTTGAATATTTATGACAGTGAATCAGATTAAGCTGCTGAACTCCTTAGGAAAAAAAGTCTGCTATTAATAATGTGTGGCTCTCAGAATAAGTTATCCAGTTTTTGTAGTATGTCTTGATTGAATAGAAATAAACTAATCATATTTGTAAAGCTAAAAAGAGTTTACTAAATGGTGTGTGTGTGAAGACTATTTTCTCTCTGAAACATAGTTATAGTAGCCATCTTTTAAAAACTGTAATAGGTTATAATTTATATTTTAAAATACTCACATAATACAGTATTTATGGGTTTGAAAAAAAATAAAGTAAGTCAAAGTGAAAGATTTATATACATTTTTTGAATCATTCAACTGAAAATTAAGAAATTTTAGCAGGCCCAGAATTGTTAAGTAGATTATATTCCTAGAGAGTTAAAGGATTTCCTTGCTCTAATAGATCTTTTGAGCCCTGTACTTGGAGTCACAAAGACATGGGTTCACATACAGCCATAGAAACTTAGTTACCATGCAACCTTAACCTCTCTGAGTCTCTGTTTTATCATCTGTGAAATGAATCTAGGACTAATCATACTCTGACTCACTAGGATGCTCTGAGGAGGAGAATGCCCCTTAAAGCAACAGAAAGAGGAAACAGTAGGTTTTCTCCAGTCCTTTGGATATGGCCTTTTGGAAACATTTTCCTCTTGACTTCTGCCTCTTGGCTTCCCCTGTTCTTATTTCAAGTCTCAGCTTCTACTTTCTATCAGAAACCTTTTCCAATTCATTTTATGTGTATATATATATATATATATATATATATATGCATGTATATATGTGTGTATACACACCCACACACACGGGTGTATGTGTATTTTACATATATATGTGTGTATTTTGCATATATATATATAATATACATATATATTAGGTTCCTTGAGGGTAGGGACTATTTCTTTGCCTTTCTTTGTCTCTCCAGTGATTAGTACAATGCTTGGCACATAGTAGGCATTTAATTAATACTAACCCACTGACTAGCTTTCTCCCTTTGGCTAATAGCCAAACATAATGTTAGGGAAAGCCTGGGATTCTGGGACCTTCTTGACCCTTAGAAGTGTTAAGTCTATCTTGATCTCCCCAGTTACTAGTAACTTCTGCAATGATATTTATTTTGTTTATGTATTTGTATTTACTTTTTCCTCACACCTATCCCCCAATAGAATATAAATAAAAGAAGCATACACTTTGTCTCTGTACCCTCAGTGCCTACCATAGTACCTGGCAGGTGCTTAATAAATGTGAGGAGTTCATAAATTCTTTTTGAATGAATGAACAAATGATAATTGGGGAATACTAACTGGGTTCAGAATTTAGGTAACTAGAAAGAGTACTCAGTAAGTTCAGTCTGAATTTGGAGTCAGATGCTCTGGACTTTAAACCTGTCTCTGATATTGACCTAATGATCTTGGACAAATAACTTCTCTGAACATTAATTTCTTCATATGTAACATGAAACAGCAAGAGATTATGATCTCAGAGGTTCCTCCTTTTGGAATATGACACATTTCTAGAGTTGTTTACTATGATTGGTGAAATAATTCCTCTCTCTGAAATAAGAGATTCTAAGAGAGAAATCCTTTATTTAGATGACTTTGTTGAGCTGAAGTTATATTGGTAAGATTCTTGAGAACAGAGCTTATTTTATTTAAAAAAAAATTTGTATTCCCAGCACATGGCACAGTACTTTTCATTTTAGTTTCCTAATGGATGCTTATTGATTAATTGATTGGCTGGAGTGGTAGCAGAGGAAATGAAGAAGGGAAGGAAATGAATGGTGGTTGGTCACAAAGGGAAATGAAATGGACATTGAAAATAGATCAAGTAGGTGTGTGTAGTATATATACATATGTACAAAGAGAACCAGATTTGGAGTAGCTGGGTTTAAGTCTCATCTTCCTTATACTAGATGTGTTACCTTTAGCATGTCATTTCTCTTTATGGGCCTTAATTTCCTCATTTGCAAAATAAAGGATTTGGAGTAGATGAACTCTAAAGTTTTATGTATCTTGTGACTAATGATCCTATTATAAGTGAAGCTATTCCAGAGGTCAGGAAAAAGCAATGGGAAAAGGAAATGCTTATGATTTTGACTCAGTGAGAGGTAAAGATAGCTTCAGGGCTAATCAGAGGTGAAGCAAGTAGAAGGATTGTCAAGGACCTAGAAGAGAGGGAGTCATAGAAGAGAGCCAGAAGGAAGATAGGGTCACCTCCTCCTTCTTCTAATGTGAGGTTACTCGCTCATCACCAGGACTGTCACAAAATGCTAGCATGCTTTCTTCAGGAAGTATTCTCCTGGTGAGGATCAAATGCAAAATGATGGAGAGTCCAGCACAAGAATTAGCTGATATTTTGCTTTTGTGACATCTGACATTTCTGAAATGCCTAATCCAGAATGATCCTATCATGCGTGATATGTCAGGTGGCCCATTGGGACAACAGTTAGAATGCTGGCAGTGGAAAGGACCTTTGAGATCCTCTCAGTGTTTTTCAGTGCTATTTTCAGCAGTAAAGTTGGCATGGGGGAAGGAGTGGTTCTAGTTTAATACCAAAGGGAAAAAAAAAGCTATACGATTTTAATAAAAAACTAGGGTTAGCAACAGAAGTAACTTTAATTAGTTCTTATTGAGGGGAGAAAGGGAGAGCACCTTCCCAATCCAAAACTATGTAGCTGGTCTGTGAAAGCTGGCATGGTGTGGAAAAGCACTGGATTTGGAAAAAGAAGACCTGGGCTTGAATGTGGACTGTGGCACTTTCTTCCTCTGTGGCCTTAGCAAGCAACTTAATCTCGCTGGGCCTCAGTTTCCTCCTCTGTGAAATAAGGGGATTAGACTATATGATTTCGAAGTCTCTTCCAACTCCAGCATACTTTGGTTCTAAGGAGAACCCTCCCTCCCCCATATTCCCATCATCGAGAATTTGTTGCTGTGTTTGATTATATTTTTCCTGCATAGGAACAACCCTGTTTATACTGATTTATTGAAGTGTTAATGACTAAGACAACAACATAGTTTCTTGTAAAAGAAGGAAAACTGAAAGATATGGAAGTTGCAAAGAGTTTAATTTAGCCTAGATTTCATGGAAACAACAACAATGACAACTTCCTAATGATTAGGGCCATTCAAAAGTAGAGCAGGCTACCTCAAGAGACAGTCAGGTAAACAAGAGTTTATTTATTTTTGGCCATCACTGTGTTTATTTTTTAATATTTATTAATTAATTTTAAATATTCATTTCCACAAGATTCTGAGTTCCAATTTTGTCCCCATTTCTCCCCTCTCCCCATCCCAGATGACATGCATTCTAATTACCCCTTCCCCTAGTGTGCCCTTCATACCCCCCCATTCCCCATAGATAGATTTCTATACCCTATTGCCAGTATATCTTATTTCCCAGTTGCATGTAAAACAATTTTTAATATTTATTTTTAAAACTTTGAGTTCCAGATTCTTTTCCTTCTTCCCTTTCTACCCACCCTCATTGAGAAGGCAAGCAATTCAATGTAGGTTATACATGTATAGTTAACTAAAATTTATTAAGCACCCACTCTGTGCCAGGCTCTGTGCTAAATGGTGGTAAGTTCTGCATTTTTGGAGGTCTATAAACAGGAAGTAGATCACTACCTGGGTATTACATAGTGAGAATTCCTATTATATATGGGTTGGATTAACTGGCTATCAAAATATCTTCCAACCCTGAAATTCTGTGATTCTTTTTGCAGATTCTCATAGACTACTCTATTTTTTCAGGTGCCAGGTGCCGGTAGGAATATTGGCAACTTTTCTGAAGTCACATCTACTAGCACATTAGTATCTTGAGGCTTACACTCATCTCAACAGAGAAAGAATGCATGTCTCAAAATCTTCAAACTTGCATTTTCCTTTTTTTTTTTTTTTTACCTAGTTATAAAGTGTCTCTCTTACCTTCACCTACAAGCAATTTAATTTTTTAATTTTTAATTTTTTTTGCTTTTTGGAGGGCCATTGGGGTTAAGTGACTTGCCCAAGGTCACATGGCTAGTGTGTGTGTGTGTGTGTGTGTGTGTGTGTGTATGTGTGTGTGTGAAGTATCTGAGGCTGGATCTGAACCCAGGTCCTCCTGACTCCAGGGCCGGTGCTCTATTCACTGTGCCTCCTAGCCATCCCACCTACAAGCAATTTTAGCAATAAATATGTGCGAATCAGAAGATAAGTGTGTGAATTCAGGGATATAAGGTTGTGTTGTACATCAGAAGTTTGTTTTGGTTTTATATTTCACCCCAATATTGTATAACTGATGATCATTGAGCTATGAAATAGCATTTTTTTTCTTCTCTTCCAGGGGTTCTTCATGCCATCAGATGAGGACAGTTTGGTCTGGTAGAAAGGGCATTGATATTAGAGCTGATCTACAAGGTACATGTTCTTTCTGCCAAGGGGCTAAATGGTGATGATGGTGGTATGGACTTTCCTTCCAGTAGCAACTTACCCAGCAGTACAGACTGGCAAAGGAATGAGAGGTGTAGAAGAACCTGGGGTATAATGGTATTTGTAGGGCCCAGTCACAAAGGAGGTCTCACTTTTCATAGATCCCACACTGTCAGGACCCTCTTGACATCATGCTCCCTCCCAGTCTGCCCTTTATCATTATTGGCAAACTTAGGTAGATCCAATTGCAGGCTGGATATATAAGCCAATATTATACAATATTGGGGCGAAATACAAAACCAAAACAAACTTCTGGGGCCATCCTAGATGCCAGATGCACAGAATCAGCAACGTGCACCAACATTGAAGCTTGCCAAATTCTCTGTCTCTCTTTCCTTTTCCCTTATTATCAACTCAACTGAATCCTGAATCCAAGTCCTTCTGGTTTGGCTCATAGCACCATGGATTCAGAGTTGGAAAGGATCTTAGAGATCACTAAATATAACAATCTCATTTTATAGATGAAGAAACTGAGGTACAGAGAAATTATGACTAACCCAAAGTCATAATGTAATAAGAAGTCAGAATTTGAACCCAGTCCTTATGACTATAAATCCATCCCTTCCCTTTCCTTTTCCCCAATACTTACTAGCTGTGTGAGTTTCAGAATGTTTCTGATAACCTTTCATGGATCTGATTTCTTTTCTTGTTGTTGAGTTGTTTCAATCATGTCCAACTCTTTGTGACCCCATTTGGGGTTTTCTTGGCCAAGATACTGGAGTGATTTTTCATGTCCTTCTTCAGCTCATTTTATAGTTGAGGTAACTGAAAAAAAGAGGATTAAGTGACTCACCCAGAGTCACAGAACTAGTAAGTGTCTGAGGTCAGATTTAAACTCAGGTCCTCCTGACTCCAGGGCCAGTTCTCTGTCCACTGCATTATCTTCTACCCCTATGAAATGTCAAGGTTGGACTACATAACTTACTACTGGTTCAAATTTAAGCACATCTCTAAAACCTTTCATAGGCCCAATTTTCACCCTATGAAATGAGGAGGTTGAACTAGCTGACAACGCATAGTATGCTGAAATTGGAGTACACCACACAAGTTCAAACCCTGCTTCAGAAATGGCTCTGTGTGATCCTGGGAAAGTCATTAAAATTCTATTGATCTCAGTTTCCTGATACGTAAAATGGGGATGATAATAGCACTTACCTCATAGGGGTTGTGAGGAAAAAAACTGGACATGTGTAAAGAACTTTGTAAACTTTAAAATGCTATAAAAATGCTTAGCTGTTACTGTTATTTTCTCTAGACTCCCTTCCATTCTGTGGAGATGATTTTAAAATTCTGTTGACTTCCCACCTCCCATCAAGATTTTTAATTATTTAAAAAATATTTTGAATGAAATGCCAGCAAACTCTTTCCTTTTAAACACATGAGGTTTATGGCTGAGTGTAACACTCTCTGGCAGCTAGTCAGTCAGAAGCCCTGTTTCTAAGCAGGAAGCACAACTAGAGGTGGGGATTACATTTGTTTTTTTGACAGTAGATGAAGCACTAACACAGGATTAGAAAAGAAAGACTGACATTTATGTCCATGTTGAAGCATTTACCCCAGAGGGTACAAATGTCATTTTTGAGTTGGGAGTCTTTCACCTATGGCCTAGTGATGAGCTTCCCACCTTAAAAAAAAAAATAAAGTGTTTCCCTGTGTGCCCATGATCTGGGGTTTCTTCATGCTCATTTCAACCTTCACTATTTAGAGAAGCAGTTTCCTCTGCCAACGAGGCCTGTGTTGATTCAGCATTTGGGCTTCTTACAAAGGAACTCAATTTCATTAATTTACATGTTTCTGGTTTCATTTGTTCAAGAAGAAGGGGGAAGACTGGGGAACTCATCTTACAGAATAAAATCGTTAGGTACCATAGACCTTGGTATACCTGGCTTAGGAATCAGTCTCATCTAATTTTGATAGGTAAATAAAACTCAGATTTCCCTTTCCCCCAACACTTTTTTTTTTTTAAAGCAATCGGGTTAAATAACTTGCTCAAGGTTACACAGCTAGTTATTATTTCTGGGTGTGGTGCTGAGTATCTGAGCCCAGATTTGATCCAGGTCATCCCGACACTGGAGCCGGTGCTTTTACTCGCTGAGCCACCTGGCCGCCCCTAAGCAATTGGGGTTAAGTAACTTGCTCAAAGTTACACGGCCAGGTGTTTCTGGGTGGGTGCTAAGTGTCTGAGCCCGGGATTCGATCTCCAGGTCTTCTCAACACTGGAGCCCGTGCTCTTACTCACTGTGCTACCTGGCCGCCCCTCCCCCAACACTTTCAATTCTTTCATGGTTAAAATAATAATCCAAATAAGACTCTGTGACAGAAGGTTATTCATCCTATCCGTTGTCACGTAAGCTTAATAGTATTACAGTATAAATGTGTTTTAATTAGTATATTTGTCTCCTTGTATTTTGTGTATGTCACAAATCTGAAAGAAAAAAGAAACAAGGGTTGTGAGCTAAAGCTTGCATGTACATGTGTGTGCACATGTGTGTCCTCGTATGGATATTTGGAAGCAGACCAAAGAGTGCATTTCTTTTCCAATGGTGCAGCGGAAAGAGGATTGGATCTGGAGTCAAAAGGCTTGGGTTTAAATCACAGTTCTGTTATTTGCTACTGGTATGACCTTGGTCAAGAAATTTCATCTAATCACAAGATGTTGTATGTGATTGATTATGAATGGTATGACCCTCAACCCACAGTCAAAATCCTTCATTCCTAAGCAGGCAGAACACTTGGGGCTTTTATGGGGAGTACATTACATTTGGATTTTAGTTTCATCTTCTATAAAATGAGGCACTTGGAATGGTTGCTAAGTTCTTTTAGGGCAATGGCATCAAATAATAATGTGGGTCACTAATTCATATATAATAAGGATCTATAAAGACACTATATTGACGTAGAGAACCACATACTAACGTTATCTTTGTTTTATTTTATTTTTATTTATTTTGTTAAATATTTCTAAATTACATTTTATTTTGGTATAGGCTTACCTTGGGAGTGTCCTAGGCCCCAGATGACCTGTGACCTGCATTTAACATGTCTCCTTTCGAGGAACTAAATACTATGTATATATCCACGTGGTGGGTCATGTCTCTGAGGGCTCATATTCTTTTTTGCATTTCCCAGAGTTCTGTAAGAGTTCAGTGGGCATGACATTATTTAGGAAATAGCATGGGAGGCTAGGAAATGAGACTTTGTAGAAAGCCCATCAGTTGTAAATCAAAAAAGAAGGGGAGGGGAAGAAAGGAAGACCTTGGGTCCAGAGGCTGATTCTGGGCTGTGTCGGCTCCTCTGAGTGAGGGCTGGCAGATATTGAGGTGGCCCTCACCTCAGACTAGGGCTAGGCTTTCAGACATAGGCAGCCCTTTGAAGCTTTGGTCTGGAAGTAGTACTTGTGCCCCAAATCCATCACTTTTCCCTCATTAGAAAACATGGATTTCTTGATCCTCTGGAATCCTGAAAGGTTATTGTATTGATCAATTTTCAGAGTTGTTTATCTATACAGTATTGCTGTTATTCTATAAATTGTTCTTCTGATTTTGCTCATTTCATTTTTAATTTATGAGTCCTTAAAATTGTTTTTTAGAATATAGATATGATAGTATGAATTATTCTCTTGGTTCTGATTACTTCACTTTGCATCAGTTCATTTTGAGCTTATCTGTTTCCTCCTTTGTTACAGCACTGTAGCTCTCCATCATGTTCACGTACCACAAATGTTCACCACTTGATGGGCATCCCCTCAGTTTCAGCAGCAGTGAACTGTCAGGTTCAAGAGCCACCATCACCCTCAGGCATCAAGATAAAGCACCTTTAGAGATTATCTGATGGGAAAGTTACTTTTTTCCACACCTTTTTCTGTTCCCATAGATTGAAATAGGCTGATTTAGCAGTGTGGGTGGGGACAGCTGAGCCAGAAACTTCTCATCCCTGCTGTTTGGGAGGAGGTTTTTTTTTTTTCCTCATAGGGGAAGGGCAGGTGGTGATAATGTCAGTTGTTTATTGTAATTTTTTGTTATGTGCCTTATATTTTTATTGTGTGTGTGTGAGTGTGTGTGTGTGTATGTGTAGGTACTTCAAGCTAGTCAGCATTTAGAGCCTTCTAGTGTGTCTCATAGTTATTTTCTAAATGCCTATGAATACAACTTTATTTCATAGGGTTCCGTGGTTGATGACAATTTTCAACTCTCTGATGTTTAGACCCTGTGGCACTGTGTTAGTGTACATTTTTCAGAATTATGGCAATAGTCCACATTCCAGTAGCCTTTTCAGGTTTACGAAGCACTTTGCTCACAGTGCTGTAAAACAGGTAGTACACGTATTGTACAGATGAAGACAGCTGAGATTTGGGGCACAGTGGCTCCACTGTGGGGCAGTGGCTTGAATGAATTCTGCCAGGTGAGATGAGAAAGCTGGAGTGAGTTTAAAGTCGGATTAAAAGGGTGATTCATACACAGCCAACTGAGAGATATCTAGATAACATGCAAGCCTAGAATTAGGGTGAAGCCAGAGCCCCCTGAAGATATATGAAGATTTCTCACAATTCAAGCTTTACTGGCCAAAATCTTGCCTTTGGCACTCTGACCCTAGGCTACCAAGGCTAACAACAGCTTGCCTTTCTTACAGAGTCCCAGATGGTTCTGGGCTAGAGCTGGAGCAGGGAAGTGGGGTCCAGAAGCAGTACTTCTTTTAAATCCTATAGTGGGGATTATAAATAACCTGGCCCCTGTCTCAGCAGCTGGCAAACAGCTGGCCAAGGGGGTTGGGAAGAGGCAGGAGTGGAGTCATTTAGGTTTATCCTGATTGTCCTATTCATCATCTCCTATTATGAGAAAGAGATAGGGAGAGGGATTGGACCTGGGATTTCATTGATATAGGGAATTCCTAGAGGAAGAAAATGCAGTTTAAAGTCTAAGAGGGAAGCACAGAACACTGAGGGTGTGAGTGTCTTGCTCAATTTGTCTCCAAGTCAGGACCTGAACCCATTTCGTGGCTCTCTGACGTCAACTCTCTGTGCACTATACCACCATGGGAAAATGAATATTTAATTTTGTAGAGATCAACAAGAACAGCCCTACTGAAGAAACATACATACACACACACACACACACACACACACACACTCATGTACAACCTAGGGAGATAGGTTATGGATGGATAAAAGATTGAGAACTTCTTTCTTTTATATAATCAGTCTCATTTCTATAGTATTTTAAGTTTTCCACATTCCAACTCAGGTGATGTAGATTTATCTTTACAGAGGCAGGAACTGAGCTTAAAAGAGGCTAAATACTTGACTAAAAGTCAAAAAAGCATTTAAGGTCAGAGCCAGGATTTGAACTTGAATCTCCACTCCAAATCCTGAACTCTTCCCATGATGTACTGCCTTTCATGATTTTAATTCATAGCTCTGAGATCTGACAACAAAAGGCAAATTCTTGTCCTTGTCTGAACAGAGAACATGTTTGTGGAGAGGCAAATTACTTGAAGTGAGGAAAAAATTTCCCTCAATTCAAGTGGTCCAAAGTGAGAATGGACTGCCTTGGAAGGTAGCATCAGGCCTTTAGATTTAGCAGTGGTCTCCTGGTCTAAGAAAGACCAGGACTGGTCAAGACCCTTGTCCAGTTGTTCAAGTGGATAAGGCTCTAAAACAGGATGACCTCTTGTTGAGACAATTGTAGATGGGATTCTTGACTGGGTAGCCATTATCATTGGCTTTAAGGTGGGGTTCGAGGCATCACTGATTTTCACAAAGGACTTCAGGTGAATAGCAATTAGCCATGGTTATCTGGGGTCATGGGCAAGGCAAGGGAATGAAAGGTCAGAGTGTTAACCTCTGAGATAATTACTAATTTGAGATTCTATGAATCTTAGGTCTTTACTCTAGGAAGGTTCTTTGTCTTTGCCTACACATGTGTTAAGAGAGAATTCCATCTTACCTATGATAAAGGAAAAGGAAAATCAGAGTACCACTTGTTACCTTTGTCTCTTTCTCTCCCTCCCTTCCCCTTTTCTGTAGATTTACACTGTTAATTAGTATGCACCATAAATCATTTGTAAATATCAATTATCCCATGCATCTCACTTTATAGACAATGATGTTGCTGCATTCTTGACCTCAGCAGACCACCACTCATTCCAGGATGACACTGTGCTGTAGAACTGAACGTGTCTGCTAGAAACCAGGGGCTTATGATCAGATGAATAAGCAGCTGCCCTAGTTCCTCCTAAATGAGGCTGCAGGCTCCTTTGGGGACCAATCCTCCTGTCTCCTGGCTAGAATGGAGAAACCTGGGGAGATAGGAAGATTTTTGTTGTTCCTCCAGAGGAAAGATTCTGAGTTGTGTGGTGCACATTGTAAAAATGGATTGTGTGAGATTAAAGCTCTAACTCTTAGCTACAGTGATTATTATAGTAAAAAAAAATGCAATAAAAGGGAAAATAGCAGGCCTTGTTCGTTCAAGTTGCCAGAAAATCTGACAATCTTGCAGTTTTGTTTGGGTTAATTTTCATGAGGTTGGAGAGTTCTGCCTCCTCATTTTACAGATAAGGAAACTTGAGTCTCAGAAAGAGGAAGTTACTTGTCCAAGGTCACATAGCTAGGAAGCTCTAAAGCTGCGATTAGAATCCAGATTTAGTACTTCCTACTCAGCCTCCCCTCCTCTCCCCCAGCCCCAACAATGCTTCAGTGAAAAAATGTCATGTTACTCCAAGAGTTCTACAACTCAGATTCTCAGTAAAAGTCAAGGTTTGATTATCATTTCAAGATGATTATTTATATCGCAGCACTTCTGCCTGTGCCCTTGGCTCTGGCATTGAGGTTGGCTCCCTCTCTGTCTGCTCCCTAAATTTATTGATCTCATTAGAAGATAAAAGTGACAAAGATAGCTCTTAATACTTCTGAGAAATGGAAAGCCATTAGCAGGTCATTGTCAAAGTTATACGGTGTCATTTTAAGCCTCTTAGTAAACCGGTGGGAGCCAATGATACAGGGATTACCCTGGGCCTAAAGAGTGGGAGGGCTTCCATTGAGAATTGAATGAATATTAACTGGAGGCTGGCTAATGTGAGTTCTGTGTGGACTTGGAGGCTTGTATCTGATACTCACTTGACATAATATAATCATATGGGGATGAACCCTATATATAAGCAATGGAGTGTGATCTTTCTTGCCCTTTTTCTCTTTCTTTCCTCGAGATCTGAGGCTTTGCTAGTAGAGCATCTGTTAGAAATTATTAGGGCTGCAGCTGGGTGAAGGGAAAGGGATACACCATAACAGAGGCATTTTTAACCACTTCAGGCCAGTGTTTGTAATCATTGGAATGGGGGCGGCTAGGTGGCAAAATGAGTAAAGCACCGGCCCCAGAGTCAGGAGTACCCAAGTTCAGTTCCGGCCTCAGACACTTAACACCCACACAAAAAAACTAGCTGTGTAAACTTGGGCAAGTTACTTAACCCCAATTGCCCTCCAAAAGGCAAAAAAAAAAAAATCATTGGAGTGGTCAGCTTAGCAACTTCAATTTGGGTGTAGTAAGAAGCTCATATCTAGAGACCCTCCTTCCTAGTGACAAGACTGGGAGAAGTCTAGAAGGAATTTAGACTGTCATGGGTCTCTTTTCCCCCCAATGAACATGACCAATGTGGTACTGCCCAATTGACATTACTTTTTAGGATCACAGCCTAAACCAGGGATAGCCGCCATCTGGGACAAATGCAATTGGGATGTGAGAGAGGCCAGGTTTGGGTCTAGTTGCATAGAGATCGGGAGGCTTGTGCTCCCATGGGCTTGTGGGAGGGGAGGGGTTGGCAGTCCTTAGAAGAGGAGCATCTGGGCATGGTGGCACAGGAGACCATGAAGTGAGGTACAGGAATAGTAATCATCAGGGTTGGGGAAGCTTCTCCACCTGACACCACATGTCAGTGCCCTGGAATAAAGATTCATGACATCCTAAAATGGTGATGCTCATTCAGCAGCTGGACTTCTTATGAGGAGGCTCAATGACATTAATGCTCATGTTTCTGGTTTAATCACTCCCCTCCTTGCACACTTTAGTCTAACCAAATCATCCTTTTTGCTGTTTCTTATCCTATCCTCCCTCAACTCAGCCCAGTACTGAGTACCTTATCCCTGGCACCAGCTAGACTATTGCCATTAGTTGAATTCATAGGGAGGAATCATAGACCTTCACTTGTTCCAACAGAACTCCCCTTGCTCCATTGCCCAGCTTTCATTGGAAACTGCTGGAGGCATCATAAAGCTCTTCTGATCATTGGACCCATTTTGTTGGTGATCATCTGTGGATCCATTGTTTTCCAGGGTCCTTGGGGCCTTCCCATCTGTCCAAATATTTTCCCTACTAGAACCTAAGAACCGTGATATGAACTGAACGCTCCTTTATATATTTTCTCCCCGAGTTCAAACATGAGCTCCTTGAGAGTAGAAATCATTTCACTTCTCTATTTGTGTCTCCAGAGCTTAGCTAAATAGTTGAGTATTTAATAAATGTTTTTCTAGTCCATTCCAGTCCAACCCAGCCCATATCCCACCGCCATGCCTACACATTGGTTGTCCTCCCTGCCAGTAATGTGAACCCTCTTTACTTCTATCTCTCAGAATCCCTAGTTTTCTTTAAGAGTCAACTTGAACATTATTTTCTACATTAGAGCTACCCTGATGCTCCCAATTAGTACTGTCTTCCTCTCAAAATTACTTTAAATTGCATGTGTGTGGGTGAGCGTACATGTTGTTGATTCCAGCGAGACTGTAAATTCCATGAGGACAGGCATAGGTTTTTGCTTTGGTTTGTTCTCCCAGGTTTCTTGACTGGGAAGCAAACTCTTTATCTACTTCTTCATATCCCCTGGCTTTCCCATTTTACAAATGAGGAAACTGAGATTTAAAAACTTAAGTACTTGCCTAGGGTTACAAAGCTGATAAGCTTTGGAGATGGGATTGAAACTTGGGTCTGTTGACTCATGACACAATTGTAAAAGGTCATTAGGACTAATTGAGATGATATATAGGAAACTGCTTTGTAAATCTTGTGAAGCAATGTGTTGTGATGTATAGGGTGCTGGATTTGGACTAAAAAAGAGCGGGGTGCAAATTCTAACTCTGAGGCTTTTGCTAGGGATTTGACCATGAGAAAGTCTCCATTTCTTTGGGACTCTATTTCCTTTTCCATAAAGTCCATTCAATATGGTAATAATAATACTGATAGCAGTGAGGCTTAAACAAGATAAAGTCAGTAAATGTATTTTGCAAACCTTAAAGAATATATAAATACTGATTTTTATTATAACATTTAATTTCACTGGATGTATTAAGTATCATTTTATATAAAATTCCAGGGCAAGTGTTTCTAAGTGAAAGGTGATGATATCATTAGGCTTAATACAGAACACACGAGAAATAAAAGCGACAATAGACAATCCAAGGGTCTGTAGTGTCCAGCCTTCATTTTTCTAATGAAACCTGTACTTGGGAAAGGAAGTATGGTGGTAATGTAGCAAAGGTGATTGATGGACATTTCCCATGTTACATTGGTATATATTCCACATACTAAAAGAAATCCTCTGTGCTAAGTAGAGCAAAAGGTGAATATTATGATAATTCTGTATTCATTTTTAGAGGAGGTATTTTTTTGAGGTGGGGTGGGTAACAGATATCTTAACTTCATTGATTTTGTCACAAGGGAAGGTTCAATCTGGAAGCAGGGGTATGAAATGACTTCAATGTTAGGACAAATGAAATCAATCAGATATATTTTAAAAAGAAAATTAGATAACCAGACAAAAGTCTCAGATGTGTTGGGCATTTCCTGTATATGTTATAGACATATTTAGGTAAGGATGAGGATAAGAAGAATGAGAAATGGAAGAGGAGAAAAGAATGGATGGGGAGGTTGTAATCCCTAGCAGCAAAGAGTCTCCACAATTATGAGCCCATGGATCAGTTGAGATATTGAGAGTCTGGAATGACACTGTTACAGTATTGCTGAACTGACCCCTATTACTGAATTTAGAGAGAGATTACAAATCCTATATAATCTATCCTAAATATCTTTGTCCTGGGAATATACATTTAAAGTTAAATATATATAAACGAAAGCAGTCTCCACTCTTCTCTGTTAAGCCTTCCTACTTAGCCTTCAAAACCCAGTTAAAATAGTACTTCCTCCACAAAGTCAACCTTGATTTCCCCATTTGATTGTGAGATTTGTTTTAGAAGACTGCACACTGTATTTTGTGTGTAACTCTAATGTATAAAACAGCACGACATTGGGTCTAGAGAGCTGGCCTCGGAGGCAAGAATACCTTGTTTCAAGTACTGCCTTTAAAATGTACTGACTATGTGATCCTGTGCAGATTCCTTTTTTCTCTCAGGAGTCTAGGCAATACTTAATACTCAATAAAGATCATAAACTGGAAAGAAAGTGCTGGTAAAAGGAGTTAGAAGTTCCAGAAATTCCCTATACTAATGAAACCAACAGACTAACCTCCTGTATTCTCCCATTTTATTTGTGTATAGCTCTTTTTCTCCCTCCCTCCCTCAACCACTCTCACCTCCCTTCCTTCCTTTTCCTTCCATCTTTTAATTTTTTTAAAGTAACTTATTTTAGCATTTTTCAAGTACAAGTATTTTTAATTACTCTATCCTTCCCATTACTTCCCCACTGAGCAAATTAAAAAAAAAAGAAAATCTAAAAAACAAGTCACTCAATACATAGCTTTATAAAGTTTAAAAAAATCATGTTAGCAATTTTTGACTATATATATATATCTATATATATATATATATATATATCTATATATATATATATATATATATATCTTTCTGCATTTTTAAGTTCATTGCCTCTCTGTCAGACGAGAGGTGATTTTCCCTCCGAATATTCTTTTTTTGTACTTAGACTTTATTATTACATTGATCAGTTATTCAAAATTGTTTTTTCTCTATAATGTTGTCATTGTATAAATTCTACTAGTTTTGCATCAGTTTGTAAAGGTCTTCTTAAGTTCTTTTGAAATTTTCTATTTCATATTTCTAATGGCACAATAATATTCCATTACATTACTATGCCACAATCTGTTTAGCCATTTCCAATAGGACAGCTTCTTAGTTTCTAGCTACCCAAAAGAGTTGTTAAAAATATTTTTGTACATATAAATCCTTTTCCTCTTTGATTTTTCATTTATTTTAAAGTTTTTCTCAATAGTATTTTTCCAATTACACGTAAAGATAGCTTTCAATGTAAATTTTCGAAAGATTTTGAGTTCTAAATTTTTCTCCTTCTCTCCCTTCCCTCCCCAAGACAGCAAGCAATCTGATATAGGTTATACATGTACAATCATGTTAAACATATTTCCACATTAGCCATGTTGTAAAAGAAGAATCAGAACAAAAGGGAAAAATCAAGAACGAGGAAAAAATAAAAACAAAAAAATGAAAATAATATGCTTTACTCTGCATTCAGACTCCTTAGTTCTTTCTCTGGATGTGGTTAGTGTTTTCCATCATGTCTTTTGGAATTGTCTTGGATCACTGTATTTCAGAGAAGAACCAAGTCTATCATAATAGTTTATCATTGCACAATGTTGCTGTTACTGTGTACAGTGTTCTTCTGCTTCTGCTCACTTCACTCAGCATCCCTATTTGATTTTTTAAATGAGTATAGGTCTTGTTTATTTTTTTTTACCTCCCATATGTGACAGGGAGTCTCTTGTGGGCAGAGGCCATGTCTATTTATCTTTGTATTTCCTACATTGTTCAGTACAGAGCCTTACACATAACAGGCCCTAAACACATGTGGAAAATAAAATTAAATGGAATCAGGTCAGAGTAATGTAAAATCCTGACGAATAGGTGTTTTTTTTTTTTTTTTACCTCACCTAGTCTGCTACTGTAGGCAACTATTGAATGAATCAGGAAAAGGTTTTGAGAAATGAAGCACAGAACTTAGACAACTTTGAGTTAAATGAGTGTTGAAACATAAACTTAGGAGAATTAGGCACATTCTATTATTCCATTTTTGGAGAGAAGTATAATGTTTTAGTGAAAAGAGGATTGGACTTGGAGTCCTGCCAAAGAGGGAACTTTGGTCACACTTACTGGCCTTAGGTTTCTCCTCAGTAAAATAGGGAGAGGAAGATTTGAACTATTTAATTTGTATGATTGTGATAAAGATACTCTGTCACTGTCGATTCTGTTATTAGTATGACTTTTTTTAGTGGAAGTGGCTTATCATTCATCATAAATACAGACTAGGAATAATGTAGTAAGCTCCCTGAGGGCAAGAACCTTTTCCAAAAATGCAGATACTTTGGTAGGAGCAGGAATAGTGTTGTCAATCTTTCTGGAACAATTGTTTGCCCATCCTGTGTCATTGTACACATTGTACACTGTACAAAAGGGCAAAGGGCTTGATGTTAGTCCCACTGTGTGTATGAGAAGAGATACAAGGCCTTCTGCACTCATATTTTTGTGTTTGTGTCCTCCGGTGTCTAGCATACTGCCTTTCACATAGAATGTGCTTAAATGCTCCCTTTCCCCATCCCTGCCCCATTCATTCATTCTTTTCCAACTCCAGGTTCTTTCTCTACTTACTCATTAACTGCTAGGCTAAATCTACATGCACAGTAACACATCACAGATTTAAAGAAGGAAATCTCTAAATGCTTGTTGATTGATGATATGATGATAGTAATTATAAGTGCAACATGCTTTACATATTTCATTTCATTTAAGCATATAACAATAGGAATCAATCAATCAATCAATCAAATCAGTCAGTTCAGGTATCCATCAAATCAATCAGTCAAAGGTATTTATTAAGTGCTTTGTATGGATCAGGCATTATGCTAATAAACATTGGACTGCCAAGAAAAGCAAAAATACTTCCTATCTTCAAAGAGTCCACCTTCTAATGGGGGAAGAAGAGAGCATATAAATAACTAGGCATGTCCAAAATCTATACAGTGTTGTTCAGTTGTTTCAGTCATGTCTGATTCTTTGTGACCCCATTTGGGGTTTTCTTGGCAAAAATACTGGAATGGTTTGCCATTTTTTCTCCAGCTCATTTTACAGATGAGGAAACTGAGGCAAATGGGGTAAAGTGGTTTGCCCAGGGTTACACAGCTAGTAAGTGTCTGAGGTCGAATTTCAACTCACAAAGATGAATGATTCCTGTTCCAGCACTCTATCCTTTGTACCACCTCACTACCCAATATAGAATAGATGGAAGATAATCTCAGAAGGGAAAGCACTAGCAGCTTAAAGGATCAGACAGGGCTTCCTGCAGAAGGTAGAATTTAAATTGTGTTTTGAAAAGAGCCAGGGAAACTAAGATTTATAAGTGAAGAAGAAGAGTATTCTAGAAATTTGGCAAAGCCAGTGCACAGAATGCAATAGAAGCTATGTGGAGTGAGAAAAAGGCAGAGGGATTAGCGTGGTTGCATTGTAGAGTGGGTGGAAGAGAACAAGGTGTAAGAATTTAAAATGATTAGGAAGGGTCAAGGTTTTAAAGAGCTTTAGTTACCCAATAGAGGACTTTCTATTTGATCCTGGAGGTGAGCCTTCTTCCCTAGAGTTTGTTGGTTTAGGTGGTGACATTTTCAGACCTACCTTTTGCAAAGTCACTCTGGCAGCTGAGAGGAAGAGGGAATGGCGTGTTGAGAATACTGAGTCAGAGAAATCAATTAGAAGTTATCATAGTAGTCCAAGGGAGAAGTGATAAGGGATTATGTGAATGCAGGGAAGAGAATACATACAAGAGATACTGTCTATGAAGAAATGAGATTTGGCAACAGATTAGATACATGGTGAATGAGAATGAGGAGGTGAGAATGGCACTGAGTTTTTGGGTCTAGGAGACTGGAAGATTTTGTTTTGGACATGTAGAGAACTTATTACCTTTCCCCCCAAAACCTTCCACTCTTCCCAAATTTCCTATTACTGTTGAGAAATCTTCCCAGTCTCCTAGACCCAAGAGCTCAGTGCTATTCTCACCTCCTCATTCTTATTCACCAAGTAGCATTTATAATGTGACTTCTTTACAAGATCCTATGTTGTTGGAAGCCAGTTTTAACCTCAAGTCTATCCATTGTGCTACCAGCTGCCTCTGTAATACATGGATAGACCTGAGGTTAATACTGGCTTCAGATACTTACTAGCTGCGTGACCCTGGGCAAGTAATTCAAGTCA
The DNA here is from genome assembly GCF_028583685.1 of Petaurus breviceps papuanus. Classification (NCBI taxonomy): domain Eukaryota; kingdom Metazoa; phylum Chordata; class Mammalia; order Diprotodontia; family Petauridae; genus Petaurus; species Petaurus breviceps. Next base: position 7,608,232 of record NW_027187298.1, on the reverse strand, counting down.
ACTTTTGTCTACTTCAGTTTCCTTGTCTATAAAATGGGAATAATAATAGCACTGATCTCCTGGGTTGCTGTAAGAATAAAGTAAGCTATTTGTAAAACACTTAACATGATGCCTGGTACTTAGCAGGTAGATGCAATATACATGTTATTATTAATGATATTGTTATTATTATTATTTATTGCTTAATGTACCATTAAAGAATTTTTAGTATTAATCCCTTAGACCACTGCAAACACCCCAAGGGGTTTGAAAACTACTTAATGGAAATCATTATATTACACTAGGCTGTACTTTTGAGGGGTATTAGAGTAGAAACAATGAGCCATGGTTGGAAGGTCCCAATTGGCACACAGCTCACTTGGGTTACCAGGGATGAATCACCCTCCAAACTTGGTGTCCTCATATTTCAGTTGGGGCAGGATTGGAGTATGTGGCTTCTCAGTTTCCTGGTATGTCTTCAAAGGCTGTGTAGTGCAAAAAGAGGGTAGGATTTGGAGTCAGAAGACCTGAGTTAAAATCCAGCCTCTGCTATATTCTGTGTGACGTTGGCCATGCCATTTACCCTTAGTAAGCCTCAGTTTCCTCTTCTATAAATTTAATGGTTGAACTAGATAGCCTCTGAGGTTCCTTCCAGCCCTAGATGTATGGCCTTATGTCTATGACAATATAATTCTCTCCAGTTCTGATTCCTTTGATCCTGTGACCTCTACTGTTTTCAGTTTTAGTCTGTGACATGGTATGTGTGAATTCTGGTTCTACATGCCGAGCAATTCCCTTAAGAAGAATGGAAAACAAGCTAGTTGTTTTTTTTTTTTATTTTGGGGGGATATTTTTAGCTTTTTAAAAAGCTTCTCACTCTGAGCCTTAAAAAGAAATAAAAACCTTTTCCAAAAATGCAAATACTCTGGCAGGAGCAGGAATAGTGTTTTCAATCTTTCTGGAACAATTGTTTGCCCATCCTGTGTCATTCACTATACAAAAGGGTAAGGGCTTAATGTTAGTCCCACTGAGTATGTGAGAAGCAATATGAGGCCTTCTGCACTTGTAACAATAGCTTCTTTAAAGGGGTCATGCTCACACACCACCAGGGTAATTGTGGTTGGAATCAGACCCTAACTTCTCCTAGGTTAGGAGACTGGTCCTTTATGAATGTACCAAAGTGCTATAAGCTCTGACAAGACACAAAGAAGAGGTGGGTGATTCCCATTCCCTACATGCCACATCTACCCTCAATGAAATCAGTGGAAGCTGTGTCTGGCAGGCAGTGTGGGCTGAAATGAGCAGCACTCCCAGGGATTCTCTTTTCTGCTCACCAAGAAGCAGAAAATGGCGGACTTAAATAGGAAAGAAACACTTTGCATCATCCTGTTGAATAGAGACAGCTAGGAAGAACCAGGTTCAAGTCTGCTTCTGATACATACTGTCTTTGTGACCCTGGGCAAGCTTCTTAACTTCTCTGTGCTCTGGGCAACTTTTTACGACTATGCCTTTCAGAAGAGGTGCAGACATACCTTAGTAAAGGAAGTTGCCTTACCTGGTAGTTCCCTATAGCAATTAAATCACAAGTCCATTCTCTAGCCCTTCTGATTGTAGGTCCTTAGCCCCCAAGTTGAGGTTAATGTACACTTCCACAATCGAATAATCAGTAGTTCACATTTGTACAGTGTTTTAAAGTTTGAAAATACATTTTAAATACACAACAAAGGTTAGCCTATCATTTCATTTGATCCTACCCTGCAAGTTAGGGGCAGAGGAGAAGAGAAAATTGAGTATCCAGGAAGTTGGGGGACTGTCCTGAGGTCACACAGGTGATGTAAGAAGTGCCCTTAGAATTCAGGTCTTCCTAATCTAGTACTCTATGTTCTATGCTAAGCAGCCTCTCTATGGGAAGGATGGGGGGCAGCTGACATTTGTAAAGAACTCTTCAGAGATTTTGAAACCTTACAATGACTCTGTGAGACAGTGCTACAGGTATGGCCATCTTTATTTACAACAGGAAAAGAGGAGTTACCTCTTTAGGAAGTTAATCCATGGAAGGCATTCATAGTTCTTTCATAACATTCTTCTATTTGGAAATAACACTGTGAATGAGAAACTTTTGGACAATTTTGCCACCAAAGTTACCTTTGGGAGTTCTTAGTTGCTTTAGTAGGATGTCATGACCATCATTGGGCATTTGAAGGAACTGCTCCATTTGGTGATGCCCCAGGCCCAAACTGGAAATCCCCCGTCCCTACAATTACTTCTGAACTGGTGAAGGAAGTCACAATCTGAGGATTATGTGGTATCCCCTTTGACTGAGGAACAATGGCACACACTTTGCCTGTTCAGATTTGGCTGCCTAGGACCACCTTCTTGGGTTTCTTTCAACTAAAAAGTGTGCAGTCTGTGGATGCTGATTATGTTCAGGACCCTGTACTCAGGATTGAGGATTACAAAGACAGACTTGCTATAGATCTTGTCCTCAAAGGACAAAGTGGGAGGAAACATCTGAGATAAGAGAGAGCTCTCTCAACTCTATTAGTAAGCCAGTCAATAAGCATTTATTAAGTTCCTACAATGTACCAGGCACGGTGCTAAGCCCTGGAGATACAAAGAAAGGTAAAAGACAGTCCCTGCCCTTAACGAACTCACAATTTAATGGGGGAGACAACATGCAAGCAAATATCTACAAACTATATACAAGATAAATAATAAATAGTTAACAGAGGAAAAGCACTAAAAATCAGAGAGATTGAGAAAGGCTTCCTGTAGAAGGCACCATTTTATTTGGGACTTAATGAAAGCCAATAGGCAGGTGGAGAATGTTCCAGGCATAATGGACAACTGGAAAAATTGCCTAGAGCCAAGAGATAGGGTATCTTGTTAAGGGAACAGCCAGAAGGCCACTGTCACTGGATTAAAGATTATGCATCAGGGAGTAAGGTAAAAGAAGACTGGAAAGGTAAAAGGGCTTAGGTTATGAAATGCTGTGAATGCCAAACAGGACTTTATACCTGATCCTGGAGTGATAAATAACACTAAGTAGAATAATTAAGACTTGAATCCAGGTCATCTGAGTCCAAAGCTGGTGCTCATTTCACTAAATCACATCTTGGCTTATTATCTCACTCAATATACCAATGGACCTGTGTTCTTATTGATGAGGGCATAGCTTCTAATAATGCAGCTTTTGATATGCTTATGTCTGCCTGTCCTGTAGATCACTCATTCATGTCCTCCCATAGGTTCATAACAAGAGGCCCTCAGCATTATGGGTCTTTTCCTCAAGCTCTCATGACCTCACAAGGATATCAATGGAACATATGGACTCTCCATTGCTTAGGTCTTGCTCCTGTAATGTGATAAATTCATCTTTTTTTGATCATATGTTTCTTTGATGACATGCTTTAGTCAGTGTGTTCTTCATAATTCTTCACTGATAATGCATTTCAGCCTCCTCACATCCAGAATCCCTTGTCCTTGTGACAACTTTTTACTTTAGTTTTTCATAGATGGTAGTGTTCAATGACTTGTAGCCAAACACCATCCTCAAAAGAATAGTGACATTAAAAAGTAGATCTTTGCTTCAGGGAGAGGCTTAGGCTTGTCACTACTAGCTTTACCACTTGGTAATAAATTCATGGCCATAGAAATCCATAAAACAAATATATATGTGTGTGTATGTACAAAGTGCCACTATAATATATATATACATACATATATATGTATATATATACACAATACCACATCTGTGGGTTCATTGTAATCATGCAGTGAGTGAAAAGAAACAAAGGATTTCAAGAATCCCAGTGTTTTTAGACTTTAAACATTAATTTAGCTGTTGGCACTCTAAATAGCCAATGATCAGTGAGTGGTCACGTGATTGGAAGACGAGAATGAGATTAACCTTGAAGCTCTCATAAACATATAGTTCTTACAAAGCTATAACTTTGTATATAACTCAAGTTCCTCACAATGATCATTCAAAACATAAGTATTATATGCAAATTTTTCAAATAAGGAAGATGATGCTCAGGGAGGTTCCAAAGGCTTATCCATGAACACAAAGCTATTGAACAATGGAGCCTGTTCTCACTCCAAATTATGTCTTCTTTCCTCTATACCACATTGTTCTCAGGTGAGTGAATCCATTAAGTCTTCAGCTAAATATAATGCATAGCTCACAAGGTGTTATTCAATTTTTAATAGTTTTTCTTCTAATGCTCATCTCAGCATAATTAAGTCCACTCCTTCCCCCCCAAAAAACAATGTACACACCACAAACATGCAAATCCCACAATATATCTTAAATGAAAAACTTTTAAAATAATGTGTAAGAAGCAGCTTAATGTAGTGATAGAAAGACAGCCTTGGTGACAGGAAGACCTGAATTAAAATTCTACCTCAGACATACTGAATGCTGCTCAAGATGAGCCCACTCATTCTCTCAATGCTTTAAGCAACTATCTGGGACTATAATGGATGAAGAAAAAAAAATCTATCCATTTATTCATCCTAGGCAACTCTTTAAGTGTACAAGTTAAAAGTGTACAAGTAGGGGCGGCCAGGTAGCACAGAGAGTAAGAGCACTGGCCCCAGTGTCGGGATGACCTGAGGATCGAATCCAGGCTCAGACACTTAGTACCCACCCAGAAACACCTGGCAGTGTAACCTTGAGCAAGTTACTTAACCCCAATTGCTTTAAAAAAAAAGTGTACAAGTTGAAGGCTAAGAGCTGATCTGCCTTGGTTGTAAAAATTTCCACATGGGGAATTCCCTGTGCAAATGAAATCATAGTCCTTGTTTATGAGTTATTCTGGGGAAAACATACCAGAATGCCCTGTTCTTTTTCCCTGTTTCATCAATTTGGTCATTCTTTATTACTTGTGCCCCCGCCCCCCCCCCACTTATGTAGCAGGTTTCACTTAGAGAGTTGTATATAAGTAAAATGCTTTTCAATTGATTAGTATTTGAAATACACCAGAAAACTATGGGATCAAAGATGCTTATTACTACAAAGGAATGTAGAGATCATTTAGCCCAAGCCCCTGGTTATTTAAAGGAGTCCTATAATGAATACTATTATAAAGCAAAGATTCTTATGATAAGGTGAATAATTGCCTCCAATTTACCTTTTCCTTAATCTTAATAATCAGATACTTGTATTTGCTTAGAGCAATGTACACGTGTATACAGAAACTTGTTTCTGTCCACACTTTATCTCCACTTTTTATCTTTCTCATAGCGTTAAAGAGATATGACAACACTTGCTTTTACCAGTTAGGGCTCACATAATTTCACCTAGCTAGCAGAATGTGTTCAATGTCGGGTGGAGACACAATTTCATCACAGAAAACATTCACCCAGGATTAGTCATGACCTTGTGTTTTGACTTGGAGAGGATGTTTCAGGGAATCATGTTACAGCATCCACTGACCATGTAATGTTCTTTCTGTAAATCAGTGGTAGAACCCCTAGGATTAGGCAGGGGCACCTGTTATTTACCTACCAGCCTAAAAGGAAGTTTCAGTCTTCTCAATGTTTTATTGAAACTTTTAATCTTGACCATTACAAGCTTTCTCTGAGGCTTTGTTAAAATGATAGGGGTAGAGGGTAGGATGACATATTAGTAACCCCTGTGGTTTTTCAAAGTCCTTGGTCAAGATAGTTGGTCCTGGTGAACTGGTAAAGGAAAGGAAGTATCTATCTTTGCTTATTCTAGTCTTGCCTTATGTGTGTATGTGTATTTATACACACATATGCATATATACAAACACATACATGTATATATGGGCATGTTTTAATATCTATAGCTATAACTGATTATATATAACATGTATAATTTTATATGTAAAACTATAACTAATTCTAATTCTGGGTTCCTGAGAGTTTAAGTGACTTACTCAGAATCCCAGTGAGAACATGTCCGAGGTAGCACAGGAGCACAGGTCTTACTGATTCCAAGGCCAACTGTTTATATCCCAGTTGCTCCTGCAATGATAACAATAGCTTACAGTTAGACATCATTTTCCTCATCCCTGTCCTATGATGTATCATGCTATTCATTATTATGGATATTGGTAAATGTCTCTACCCTCCAGTTTTCAAATATTTAAAAAGGAGGACTTGTTTCATTGGTGTCTCTTCCAGTGACAACCAGTATCTTCTGTACAGAGTGGGCACTCAGCAAGGGTTGGCCAACCTGGATTTAAATTGAGATTAATAGTATGGACAAGATGTTAATGTTTCTGTTTCCTGATCAGGACAGTTGGTGTGCAGCGTTCATCTTCTTCCATGCCTCTAAAGATGAATGAATTCCTTGATGTGGGGCTATTTCCATCTATGCTGATTCCCCACACCTGAGGAGCTGGTTTCATAAGTTCCTGTGTATAGGGAAAAACAGAACCACAGGACATGACCCGCTGTCCAGAACCCTTGCCAAATTTAGCTAGTGTGGAATTGAGTCCATTTTCAAAGTCTTTCCAGATTGGTAGGATCTGCCAGATTGTGCTTTGGAAAAATAGGTTCCAAGAACCCAAGATTATTAACTCACTGTGAGAAGGTATTATAAAAGAATTTTAATGGATTGATAGCTATCTACTTGTCCCCCTGAAACAACAGCACAAAGATGACTCAAAAATATCTCAACCTATTATATGCATCTTCTCTTCTTGCACTCCTGACTTTTCATAGTATATAGTGATATGATTGCATGTGACTGAAATAATCAGCATACTATAGTAGGAAATCTAGTGCCCTAGATCTGGTGTAAATGGAGCTTGGATCTAATCTAGGCTTAACCACTTCCTGTCTGTGTGATCTTGAATAAGCAACTAAATTTGTTTGGGCCTTATATTCCTCTGAATAATAATGGCTAATGTTTATATGTAGCCAGAAATCATTCCCACCATTTTTTACCTTTGCTTCTATATACATGTAGCTGAGTGAAGGTAGAGAAATTTACACAGCTATTCTGTATCCACTACAAATTTCAGAACCTCAACTGGGCCCTCACAGCTGCTTGGCAATTCTTCCATACCTGCCTTATCCACTCACTATCCCACTCTCTACAGTAGCTCTTTCACATCTTTTCATCTCTCCTCAACCCTCCCATATCTCTCCTACTCTTTCATCTGAGAGCCTTGATTCATATTTTACGGAAAAAAATTGAGGCCATTTGCCAGGGAATTCCCTCTTCCTGATCTCCTATCATTCAGGTATCTTCTGCCACTAGCTTCTCCTTCACCTCTGTCTCACATGATGCAGTGACCTTACTCCTTACCAATGCTAACCCCTCTACTTCATATGATCCCCTTCCATTCTGTCTCCTCTAACAGATTCCCCACCCCCTCCGTTATCCCCACTCTCACTCATTTTCAATCTTTTCCTCTTCATTGGTTCATTTCTTACCCTCCACAAACATGCCCATGTCTCCCCTATCCTGAAAAAAAAAACCCACTTACTATCATCCTATATCTCTAAAATGTACCTTTCCTGCCCACCTGTATGCTGACCTTCAATCTCATATCTCCAACTGCCTTTCAGAAATCTGGATCTGGATATCCAGTAGACATTTTAAATTCAGTATGTCTAAAACAGAACTTATTATCTCCCTCCTCTGCTCTGACTACTGACTACCCTGGCTTCCTTTAAGTCCCAACTAAATTCCTACTGTTTGTAGGAAACCTTCCTCAAACCCTTTTAATTCTAGTGCCTTCCCTTTCATTTTTTCCTATTTTTCATGTATGTAGCTTGCTTTTGATATTTTTGTTTGCTTGCATGTTATTTCTGTCATTAGATCATAAGCTCCTTGAGGGAGAGACTCTTATGTCTTTTTTTTATATCCCCAGAGCATAGATAGTACAGTGCCTAGCACATAGTAGACACTTGACAAATGTTTATTGATTAATTTATATACATATAATGTGTTATAAAAATAATAAATGATGTTATTTATATACATATATAATAAGCAAATATATTATATACACATTTTATAAAATGCATATGTATTTTATAAAATTTATTCCTGAGAGAAATGATGTGGGGTAGACATTATTATTCCCCCACTACAGGTGAGAAAATAGAGGCTGAGAAGTTAGTGAATTGTGCAATGGCACATATCTGAATTCAAGTCTTCCTTATTCTAAGTCTAGTGCTAAAACTGGTACACCAAGAGGGTGAGACTAGATGGCTTGAGATTTCCAGCCCTAAATCCCATGATCCTTAGTTCTAACACAAGCAATTGGCATAATTACCCAGCACAGAAGAGCTTTGATGATGCAATATCACCCTTTGAGATAGTTATGGAGAATGGTGACATAATCATTATTTTTTCCCCTTCTCAACAACTGACCTTTTTAAATTCCATTAATGTTGCCTCCATTCCAATGATTCAAATGTAGAAAAGCAGAGATTATTTATGTTTTCTAGAAAGCCTGCCACCCACCTGCATGTTCCCTTCCGCTAAAACCCCCTCCCCCAGACATTAAGACAGCAAGTTGCAGGGGATAAAACATAAGGCCCTCGTTAATTGCAAATTAATAGTGCCAGGAATACATACAGATGGCACCTGAAGTCAATTGCTGACGGTTTCAGATTCTGGTTCTATTTTTCTTTCATCCAACCAAACTGACTAGCAAGCAAAGAGATGATAGAGACTTGGTTTTTATTTAGCCCCCAAATTCACAAGTTGGAAATCCATGTTCTTGGCCTACAAAGGTTCTTTTCTTAGCGATGTTGCAACTCTTGTTTTTCTGAACTCCCTCATGTTAACCAGGCTCAAGCTTTAGCGTTTTCCAGGACACAGGTGTAAGGATCTGGATGAACATACTGTATATATCATGGACACTTGCTTAGCTAGTAAATATTTTGTTGTATGAGTTTGCTCATTCTCCTGCAATCAATTGCTAACTGACAGTGTTTAAAAGGTCCGTAGAGAGCATGCCTGCTTTGGTTGGCACCTAAAGGAAATTAATCATATGATTGCTTTTTTTTTTCTTTCAAAGCTGCCATTTTAAGTATTTCCCCCACTTTTTTTTTTAAAGATTGCATGCCAACTGCCGAAGTCAATTAATTAAAAACTAAATTTGAAATTTTTTAGAGAAAATGATCATTTTGCTTCACTAGATGACCTTGGAAGAGATACAATTTATCACTGAGTTCAGCTGTGATAAAATAAAAGTTATTTTTTCTTTTTATTTACTACCATAAACTTAGTAACACTCACAAATCTGACTATTCAAAGTGTGAAATGAATTTTCAGATAAAACTTTAAATTTTGAGCTCTTTAGATTATAGGCCCAATGGATCATTATTTAGAACTAGAAGAGCTCTTAGAATGGTGATCTTGTCTAACTCTTTCATTGTACAGATATTATCTGATGCCCAGAGGATTTAAATGACTTTCCAAGGGCACAGGCCATAAGTGGTAGAGGCAAAATTTGGACTCAGGTTATCTGACTCCACATCCATTATTCTTTCTATCATAGTATATTTCCTCCTATGTTGATTAGAAAATTCATAATAAAACCCAAATATTAAGGAATTGAACACAATATCAACTTACTTTGCCGTGGAGACCCTTTCTGAATTGGTATGTGCATTTGGAAAGTTTTATGAATTTTGGTGAATTTATGTGGCAGTAGTGAGAGTTTGTTTATCTTCTTGTACTCTTGACCACATTTGATGTAATTTTCACTTTTTTTATATACTTCATATTTTATTTTATATTCTTTGTATTTGCCAATTTGTAAATGGCACAACACTATTCCATTCTGTTGGTGTATTTTAGAATCTTGATGGTCCTGTGATCTTAACAATATTCATCTATCTTCGACTGGTAGAGATTATGACCCATTCATGCTATCTCACTCATCCTGTGTGAACAGAGCCTTTGGGAGCTGGAATGGACATGGATCTGAAACACTTTTTGCCCTCTGTCACTTTCAAATTCTGGATCTGTAAAATACTGTACCTCCCAGGGTTGCTATTGAGGATCAAATGAGATGTCTATAAAGTTCTTTACAGACTTTTAAGTACTTTATTACTATCGATTGTTGTTTCCCTTATAATTTTTATCTTTTATTATGTCCATGCCCTTATACATATCTTTAATTTTTACTATTATCCATACCCTCACAAATATCTTCCACAAAGAACTTACCCAATACATTGCAGATATTTCTTGGATTCTTTTGATATTTTCTTGTTATGAGAGCAACATTCATACTCACCAAACATATTTCAAATGACTATTATTTGCCAGGTGGTGGAGAAGATAGAGTGTTGGCTTTGGAATCAAGAGGACCTGAATTCAAATTTGGCCTAAGACATGTACTAGCTGTGTGACCCTGGGAAAGTCATTTAACCCTGTTTGCCTCAGTTCCTCATCTGTACTATGAGCCAGAGAAGAAAATGACAAACCACTCCAGTATCTTTGCTAAGAAAACCTTTAAATGGAGCCCAGGAGAGCTGGACACAGATGAAATGACTCAACAAAGGCACTATTTGTTAAGCACTGTTTTAAACTCTGGGGAAGATAAAGGTTTAAGAAATAATCCCTCCTCTCTAGGACCTCTCATTATAACAGAGGAGACAACATGTAAATAATTAGGTGGAGACAAAAGATATAGATGGTAGACAAAGGTACTAATGATAGCTAGCATTTACATAGCACTTTAAGGTTTGCAAAATATGTTGTTTATCTTGTTTGATCTGGTTTTATCTCATTTGAGTTGGTAATCTGAAAATGGAAGGCATTAGCAGCTAGTGGGTCAGGGAAATGGAAAGGTTCTTAAGAAGAAGTTGAGCTTTGAACTGAGTACTGAAGGAAACAAGGGAAATCAAGACCTGTAGGTGATGGGGAAAGCATTCTAGCCAGATAGGGCAGCCAGAGCAAAGGTATGAAGTTCAGTATTGGAGGAAAAGCAAGAAAGTCATTGTATCTAGAAAGAGTTCCGGGAGTATAAAAATTGAGAAAAGGCTATTAGATTTGGCAATTAGAATATCATTAGTAATTTTTGAGAGCACAGTTTGATTGAATGATGAAACTGGAAGCCAATTTGCGAGAGTTAAGAAGAAAGAGTGAGGAGAGGAAGGGGACACCAAGTCTACATTGCTTTCTGAAGTTAATCCAAGAAGAGGAGGAGAGATATAGGACAATCACCAGCAGGGATGGTCTGATGAAAGTTTCTTAAGGATTGTGGAGACATAGCCATGTTTGTAAGTAACAGGGAAGAAGCCAGTAAGAGTAAGAGATTGAAGATAAGATGAATAAAGATTATTTGCTGAAGAAATCAGAGGGGAATGGGATTAGGAGTGCATTTAGAGGAGTTGGGTTGGACAAGGAGAAGGGCCACCCCTTCATCTGAAGTCCATGAAGGGACAGATAAAGGAGGAAGATGTCTGAATGGTGAGAGCTGAGGAGAAGGGGAAAAGGGAGAGCTCTCAGCTAAAGGTTTCAATTTTTTTTTTAGTGAAACATGCATCTAGGTATATAGCTGAAAGGGTGAAGGAGAGGAGCTGTCAGAGGCTTGAAGAGAGATGAGGTTAGAATCGTCAATGAATAGGGTGAGATAGTGAATCAATTAAGGAGGAATAGAATGTTTGCCTTGCTGTAGTTAGATCCCAGTTGCTATTAGATCATGTGGATTTCTAGTGGATCCAATCAACACAGTTTTATTATTTCTTCCAGTGCTCTTTATTATTATAGGGTGAAAGGAGGTAAACTGTGAGATTAATCTAGTATTAGGGTCTTGGCAAAGTGTGATTAGCAGTTAGACCAGAGGGTAAAGGAGTTGAAGGTAGAAGATAGTGTGGAGCTGAGCTGGTTCACAAAGAATGAAGGGAAAGATGGAGAAGGGAAAGGAAAAGGAACAATAATTGATTAAGTGCTTACTATGTGCCAAGCATATCACACATAGTGCGAAGTGTTTTGCAAATATCTCATCTGATCCTCAACAACTGAGAGTTAACTGCTAGCATTTTTCCCATTTTATAGTTTTGAAACCTGAGGCAGACAGAGGCTGTGACTTTACCAGAGTGACACAGTTAAAAAATAGCTGAGGCTAGATTTGAACTTTCTGATTCTGGGCTCATCATTCTATCCACTGTAGCACCTAACTGCCTGAGAGAAAAGAAGAGAGGGTAGTCCAATGCTGAGGTGATGGTCTGGGAAGGATAAGAGGGATAGGGGGAATGGAGATTATGATGAAGATAAAGAACTAGGTTAGGTGTCATACTGTATAGGGAAAAATGGAATGCCAAAAGATTATCAAGTCCACAAATATGGACATGGCACACTTGTGGGCTCTGGCAAGGTCAAGTGTATTTCCATCTCTGTGTGTTGCTGAGGTAAAGTGAAGGAACAGGTCATGAGAATGAAATGGATTTAAGAACTGGGAAGTAAGGATATTTCAAGGGATATGTTGGAGCCCTCTAGTATGAGGGGAGGAGATGTAGACAAGGCAAAGGCTGTGAGTCGGACACCATAACCATTAAGTAAGAAAAGAGAATGTTCTGGTATCTATAGACAATAGTCACTATTATCTCATTTGTTTGATGAGTTTGGATAGTGTGGATCTCACAGTAGGAGATGCTGATTTGTGACAATGTTTTAGGGAGGATATGGAAGAAGCAATGGGGATCAAGGAGTGTTTTCCCTCCCCCACAAGGAGCAGTGAATAGGGGAGTATTAGAAAATGTGTTGCCAGTACTGGAAAGGAAAAGGAGATAAGTGATATTGTTTATAAAATTCTTTATTATCTCTGAATCTTGGCCTCCATGGTGACAGAATAGAAAATGTGATGGAAATGCTCACACCCTGACTACATGCATATGGAGATCATAGATCTCGCCCTAGCTCTCTATGGGAAAATAATGATGTAGAATTTTTTAGCTGCATGACCAACCCTCTTCCTATTTCAGTCATTTATCTCTTAGAAGATCTCATTTACAATGTTGTTACCAAAATCATCATTAGTTATTTGCTATGGTCTATGCATACCTAGCATCTGACTTTCTGATATCTTTTGGGCTTTTAAGAAACTATGTATTGTATAATTTGCTCAATCATTTTCTTATCATGGGTTGGTTACATAGGTAGTTCATTTTTATTTTTGCCTCTTATTTCAAATGAAATAAAACTATGAATATTTGTTTATACAATGCGCTTTTCCCCTTGAAATACTGTCTTTAAAATGTAATTCCATAAATAAGAATGCCAGATGAAAGGGTATGATGAATTTGGTGTCTCATTATATCTTGCCAAATTAAGAAATTCATACCAATCTATACCCTAGCCCACATGGGGATTTAAAATATACTGTGCATCAGTTTTATCAAAAACCACTTAGAAAAACGAGGAATGCTTGCTAAAATTTTAGTAGCATGCTATAGATCAAAAGGGAACAAGATATGGAAGAGTTGGACAGTCAGTAAACAAAAGTCAGCGAGCTTTTATTAAGAGCCTGTTATGTGCCTGACACTGTTCTATGCCCTGGGATACAAAGAAAGGAAAAAAAAAAAGAAATTCTTGTCTTCAAGGAGTTCCTGGTCAAATGGGGGTAGAAAACAAGCCATCAATTACATAAAGAAAAGATTTAGAAAGAACAAACAGGGGAAAATCAACAGAAGGAAGGCACCAACATTAAAGAGGATGGGGGAAGACTTTCTGCACAAGGTGGGATTGTATCTGGGACTTGAATGAAGCATGAATCTGGGGAGACTAAGAGAGATTAGAAAGGAGAGAATCCTAGACGAGTCTGTGAAAACGTAGTCAGGAGATGGTGTGTCTTGTATGAAGAACAGCAAAGTGACCAATGTCATTGGATTACACAGTATGTAGAGAGAGTAAGGTATAAGAAGGCTGGAAAGGGAGGGGGCCAGTTATGAAGGGCTTTGAAAACCAATGGAAGACTTTTTATTTGATCATGGAGATAATGAGTAATCATTGAATGATTGAATATGACTGTGACCTGGTCATTACCTGTGCTTTAGGAAGAGGGAGGAGAGGTAGAGAAGTATAACTAGGAGAGACAGATGATTCAAGGGAGTTTTTTGATCATGGGGAAGACATGGGTATATATTTGTGGGCAATAGGGAAGAAGTAGTAGACCAGGGATAGAAGATATGTGATAGAGTGGAAATGGTAGAGCTGGCAATCTGTTGGAGGAGAAGAGGAATGGGACAGACAAAGACACAGAGAGACAGGTAGAGATAGGCAGATGGAGAGAGAGAGAGAAAGACAGATACAGTTATAGATAGACACAGAGAGACTGGTTCATAGTGATGGAAGCAGAAGGAAGAGGGTTTAGAGGCAGTAGGTCTCCTTGAGATTAACTAGCACTGAATCCTCTCATAATACTAAACAGAACAAAGGAAGTTATTCACATGCAGACCTATTTTGATTGAATAATAATTCAATAGTTCCCATTTCCACAGCCCCTTGGGTTTTACAAAATGCATTGTGCACAATCACCCTCTGAGCTAGGTAGTACAAGGATAGTCTCTCTCATTTACAGATGAGTAAAAGGATGCAAAGGAAGCAAAATTCTCTGAAAGATTAAGTGCCTTAGTCATGGCCACATGTGTAGGAAGTAACAGGACCAGGACGAAATCTATGTATTGCATATCTAAGTCCATTGTTTTCTCTACTATACCACATAAGTTTTATAATCACATAGGATGTCAAGACTGGAAGGAATTCTATGGCAGTTTCTAATCCTATTGCTAGGTCAGCTAGGTGGCACAGTTGATAGAGTGCCAGGCCTAGAGTTAAGAAGACTCCTTCCTGAGTTCAAATCTGACCTCAGACACTTATTAGCTATGTGACCCTGGGCAAATCACTTAACCCTGTTTGCCTCAGTTTCCTCTTCTGTAAAATAAACTGGAGAAGGAAATGGCAAATGACTCCAGGATCTTTGTTAAGAAAACTCCAAATGGTATCACAGACACAAACGAACAACAAAAAGTCTAGTTGCTAGAGTGCCTAAACAAAGCATTAGATTTAGAAGATTTCGCTTCACATCCTGGCCCTTGCCTGTGTGAGCATAGATAATTCACTTAATTTCTCTGTGACAGTTATCTCATTTGTAAAATGATGGGATTGGACCAGATGGACCAGACCTCCAGGGTTTCTTACTGTAGCTCAAAAATAATAACGCAAGTAGCAGAAGAGGTAAAGTATATTTTCTAAGGCTGGCAGGTTAGATGTAGAATCCTAGCCCTTCAGTACTTATCACAGAACCTGGCACATAGTAGGTGCTTAATAAAAGTTGACTGAGTGAAGGAGCTTTCATCTGTTACTGTATTGTGAGCTTTCTCTTCCTCACCTTCACAGAAATGGCATGAGTTAATGTGATATGCTGTTCTGATTCCCCACCTTTTTTGAAACTCAGGAATTCTTTTTAACATCAAATAATCTCATAGACCTTGACCTAGTGCCATAGGATAATAGATTCTGAGCTGTAAGGGACCCCACAGGTCCAGCCCATTAATTTTCAAAACAAAGAAACAGGCCCAGGGAGGTTGTGTCTGAGATCACAAGTCAGTAGGGTGGTGGTAGTGGTGGAAGGCAGATGGGGATTTGGACCTAGGCCTCTGATTACAGAGCCATTTTATTTGGTATGAAGACTCAGTAAATACATCAACCCCAATAGAGTTTGTAATATTAGTATCCATTGCTTAAGAAAATAAATAATTGTAAAAAGCCGCTAGGAATTCACTAACGCTTTTAAATGAATCTGTTTTTATAATCCTCAAAACAATATCTACATCTGCTTGAAAAAAACACATCTAAGAAGTCCAATTGAATTCAATAAGCATTTATTAACATTTTTATTACGTTTACCATCCTATTATCTATTGAGTTTATAGAAGACATATGTGCTTATTTACCATGCTGTGTTATCTAAGAAGATAAAGCCCTTGTGATAACTGCCATGAGCCCCACCTTGCAGTCTTACAAATAGGGAAGTACTGGTGTGGGGGGATAGGACGTTAGATGTGGAATTAAGCGACCTGGGTCTGAGTCCTGTATCTGTTACTTCCTCACTCTGTGACCCTGAACAAATTGCTTCGTCTTTCAGAGGCTAGTTTCCTTATTGGTAAAATGTTAATGCTGGAATGGATGGCCTCTGAAGTCTTTCCCAGCTCTGAATCTTTGCGATCTAGGCCTGTGGGAGGAATGTGTAGAGAGTATTGTTCAGATACTTCTCAGGCACTAATCGGGCTTTATGTTCAGCAGCATCCTGAGGGTCTTTTTTTAATGCAAAATTCTGGCCCTTTTTCAACAGCTCACTATGAAAGAACTTCTTTTCTTTGAAAGCCCTGAGCACCACAGAGCTAGACAGAGAGAAGAGTTGGTGATGGGGGAAGGGAACAAGGGTGCAAATAAAATCGCAGTTCAACATTGTCCCATTGGTAGCTCCCTTCTTCCTGACATGAATGTCTGAAGATTGCCAAGGGTGGGGTTTGCAACTGGCAGCCTTTCACCTGCTGATCAGCTCCCACATGGCTTCCAATAGAATATGGAAAGTGCATGTAAATCACTGAGAGCTGATCATTTCAGCCACTAGACACTGAGATAGAATTCATCCATAATCTGAAAAGAAATATGACTTGATGACCTGAAGACAGAGTCCTTTGTCTTCTAGAAGAATGTGGCCCAGGGACCTATTGTCCTCCATAACACATTTCCATAACTGACATTTCCCTTTGGAGGGGTGGTACAGATTCCTTAGAGTAAAGCGGTGGCCTTCATTCCCCCCTTTTTCTGAAAGAAGAAATTGTGTTTCTAGATTTAGTACTGGAAAGGGACTTTACAGGTCACCTAGTCTGACACCCTCATTTATCAGATGAGGAAGTTGAGGAACAGAGAGGTTAAGTAACTCTTTTGCAGGGTCATTGGAAGCTTGCTGAACTTGGAGCACTGAACTTTGAATCCCTGCTTTGCTAATTGTTCCCTGTGTGATCTTGGGCTATTATTCACTTAGCATTCATAGCGCTCTGTTTCCTTACCTATAAAATGATGTGATTAGGCTAGAAGACCTCTAAAGTTCCTTCCAACTCTAGACATACGATCTTGTAACTGTTGAGTATTAATAATCATAGTCTCTTCCATTAAAGTCCTTTATGGCAGCCTGTGGGGAGCTGCAGGTGATCCTAGTTCCTCTCAAAGTCTATGTCAGCTGGACACATCCTACTGAGTTCGCTCATGTACAGGAACTGTGTTAGGCACTGGTAATACTATTATAGGTGCAACACAGACCTTTCAACATCAAGGAGCTTACAACAGAATAGCAAGGAAGGGCATTCACACATTATGTTGCAAAGAAGAATGAGAGAAAGACAAATGAGAGAAGCAGGCAAAATGCTACAAGGAATTCAAGGAGAGGGAATAGTTCTACTTTTGGGGAGTGGGCGGGTTAGGGAGTGATGTTAAAGAACACTTTATGCATAAGGATGAGAGGCTAGTAGTTGGGTTATAAATATATTCTTTGTTTAGGGGATAGAATAACCAACTTACCTGATCTTTGAATATGGGACTAATGAAGAGTTCTTGAGACCAACCTAGAACCTATATTAATTTTGAGAAACTTATTTCCATTATGTTGACTGCCAGGTGATAATTTTTAAAATATATATTTATTTATGGTATATGTTCAGTCATTTTATCTATTTACCTGCCACCTATCTATCTCTCTACTTATCTATTAATCTATTTATGTATTATTGCCATGAAAATGCCTGAAACCATGAGGTTTGGAAGGTAATGATCAGCATTGGTGGAGGAAATAACCACTGTGATGAAATGATTGCCCTTTAGAAGAATGAGAGTTATAAATTACATTGATATAACCCATTCAATGGAGGAGTGGGTAGAAAACCAGTTGCCTGTGATATATACTGGTTTTATGATCCTGAGCAAGTTACTTAATCTCTTGTTTCCCCAAGGAACTATAAGACAGTAAGGTGCTAAGCACGTGCTAACCTGAAATGGTGGAAGGAATTTCCTATATCAATAAAATTGGAGGTTTAGTCTCTTGTACCTCCCCAAGGCAAAGGGTAAGAAGAGTAAAACAGAGCCTTCTCATATCATCTAATGTGCTATCTACAACAACCCTGCAGGATAGGGAGGCCTGGCACTGTAGCATGCAGATGGACAAAGAGAAGCTCAGAGAAATGATGCCTTTAAGAGCAGCACTCTTTACATTACCCTGTGCTGCCACGAAGACAAATGCACAGAATAAAGGCAGCCAGCTCATGTAAATCACATAGGGGTCAGAGGGTAGAAAATTTCAGTCAGAGGAGATCCCTGGGGTTGGGTGGAGGAGTCAGTCTTCATGAGGGAGTTAAAGAGGCAAGGTTTACCCCTTTACTTCAATTCTAGGGTATAATTTCCTGGTAGAAGTTGCAAAGTGGCAAATTGAGGTCTCATGCAAGGGATAACTTCCTACCAATCAGAGCTGTCCCAAAGCAGAATGGTTTGCCTTGGGAGGCAGTGATCTTCTGCTCACTGGAATTCTTTCATCATAGGTTGGAAAACCACATGTTGGGGATGTTGTCAAAGGGATTCACGGTTAGGTATTGGTTAGACCCGATGGCCTTTGAGAGCCCTCCTTACTCTGAGAGTCTATGATTATTTGAGACGAAAAAATGCTATTGAGAATTTCTATTAGCACTATGCTAAACAACTAAATTATCTGGCCAAGTTGGATAGAATTTAAGAAATTCTTCTAATTCAATCAGAAACAAAGGTACTCATCAGGAGTGTTGTAAAAGGGATTTTGACTCAGATTTGTGTTGTATCAGATGGCTTCTGAGGTCCCTTCCATTGCTACGTTTGGTGACCCATGAAAAACATCAGTAATAACAGATCTTTCCTTTGTCCTGTAACATTTTAGGGTGATCTTTATGGCACTTAGGGGAAGGTATAAAGATCAAGGAGAAAAACAACTCTGGCTCTTACTGCCTCATTTATCCCACAGCATCAGGAAACTATAGTTTGGGATGACCCTTAGTCGTCACATAGAAATCTCTGTGCCATTCTCCAAAGTACTTATTTGTGTCAGTATTCTCATCTATAGAATGCATAATAGCATTGACTCCAGAGAGTTGCTGTGAGGGTCAAATGAGGTAATATTTATAAAGCACTTAGCCCATTGTACCTGGCAAACAGTAGGTGCTTAATAAATGCTTGTTTCCTTCCTTTTCCCCTTTGTCATACCATGTGGGGAACAACGATAGTGTCAGTGTTCCCACTGTAGGCTTCCTCAGAGCAAGAACTATGTCCTTCTTCAACTTGATATCACTCCCACCGACGAGTACGTTGCACACAGTAGGTAAGGAATAAATGCTTGTCGGATGCTCAGATGAATGAATTCATAAATGAACGGTACTCTTTAACATTTCAACTCTTTCTTGGTTAGAGAGGTGGATAATAGGGACTGCTTCAATCAAGAACTTCAGGTCTTTGGCATAGAGGTTCTGTCAAAGAAAGCTTCCGATTTGGGATTTTCTTAACATACTGGAGGTGCTCAGAGCCTGAACTTTCCGAAGAACATAGAAATACAACAATGTGGCACCCAAAAGCTCTGAATGCCTTCTAGTGGGTGAGTCTTTAACATAATCTATCTGCACTCTGGAATTTATTGGAAATTCTACCAATCCAATATAGAATAATTATACTGTTAACAGCTACAATTCACCTGCTGATAAGAAAGCTCCTTGTCCTGGGCAGAGTTTCTTTTTTCCATTAGTCATATGAAATTCAAACAATTCCAAGAGAACTGTTCACTCTGACCCACTCAGAGCTTTGCAACCCAGTGATAAATTCTGAGTATGCATAAAGTTCTATTTTGTCATTTGCTTTCGGTCTGCCTCCTAACACTCAAATTAAAATTGAAAGGGGGCTTCTCACTTTGGGGAAGGAAACGATGCTGTTGAAAAAAAAAATAGCATCTCACTGGCAAATTAATAGATAAGGGTCTACCCTGCTCAGGCAAAGCTAAGGAAGGTGAAAAAAAATCAATCTCTTTATCACAGTAAAGTCATTTCTCTAAACTGGGAAAGCAATATGGGATGGAAGGTACAGGAAAGCGCTTCTCTTTGAAAATGTGTTTTTTTCAGGTTGGAGATCTGTAACTAAAATTGAGAACGGCATTTATTTATAAGTGACAACCGTTGCCACACTTTCAGAGGAATTTAGGAAGATTTCTTGAGGAATTATGGTTATGCTCCTGATAGCGAGTCAGTCATTTCCAAATGGCATTTTCATCATATTAACTGTTGCCGAGATAATGGACGGTATCTCTTCTTGGCCTCTATTCTGGCCAAATGCTAGAGCCTGCAAATTAATACAGTCATTATAAGACAGCAAAACTGTATCACTTACCAGTTCATGATTGTTCGAATCAAAATCCACACTTTTGCTGCTTCCCTCGGGGATAGAGACTAGATAGGGGAGCTTTATCACTTCTGCAAAAAATAATCTCTCATGGTTCCCTCTCCTCAGTGTGAAGACGAACAGCTAATCATATTACATTAATTTTCATATTAATGGGGCCTGTGCAAAGAGAGCGTTAACATTGCCCTTTTATGTTCAGCCCCTCGATGCTGTTCCTGTTTTTTGCTGTCTGCTAAGGTAGATCAGGAGCTCAGATTTCCCACCTCTCCCCAGATCTCAAATCGTGGCCAAGTAGATATATGGTCTTCATTTTTAAACAAAAGACAGAGGAGTCTCTGCTTTTCAGCTCAGGGCCTGTTGAGAATGGATTGCAATCCTTGCAAACTTTGTTTCTGATAAAGCAGCTCTGCCGAAGGCTTGGCACACTGTGGAAATGCTGCAGTGATTACCAGGCCACATTTAGGATGATACAGAGAGACAGAGATTATGGAAGCTACAAAGGAAACCAAGTTCCCGCTTCAGGAAGATTAGCACATTTTTAACCAAGTGCAGCTTCCCACATAATGCATTCAATTTTACTTAAACTCTACCATTTAACTTTTTAATAAGCTTGATTAACTAGCATTTTATCAGAGTGAATAATGTTGCAAGCTTGAGGCCTGATTCTTAAATGACTTCCCCACTGTCATCCCCCCACCCCCTTTGTGGATTACCAAGGAAGGACAGCAAGTGGAATTCTTGATTTCCAAATGGATTATTTTCTTTTTATCATGACTGAGGGAATTTTTATTTTTATTTTTTTTTTGCTGCCTGGTCACTTCTGCTATTGTCTGGCTTTATGTGAGGCATGCATGCAGGAGTTACACTAAGGAAAATGCAGCACAGCACGGGAAAAATACTGGATTTGGAATCAGAGGACATGGAATTGGATCTTGCCTCTGTTATCTACTTACGCAGAATCAGATCCTGGCCCTTTGGGGGTGGGGAACCTGTGGTCTCAAGGCCACATGTAGCCATCTAGGTCCTCCAGTGTGACCCTTTGACTGAATCCAAACTTCACAGAACAAATCCCCTTACTAAAAGGATTTGTCTATAAAACTTGTACTCACTCAAAAGGCTGTACCCAAGGACCTAGAAAGCCACATGTGGTCTTGAGGCCTCAGATTTCTCACCCTTGCAACTGGCCCATCCCTGCCCCTCAGTTTCTGTCTCCACAAGAAAGTTACATTAGATTATCTCTAGGTTGGATTCTACTTCTAGACCTTATGATCTAAGTAAGATGGGATAGCCAGGAAGAATCAATAGATGACCCATGCTTCTGTCCAAGTAAGTGCTTTTCACCAGAACCCCACAGCTCCCAGGGAAATCAAAACATGGTGCATAGCATGAACGCCCCAAAGTCTTTGTGAATACCTTGTTCCTTTAATACAGTCTGAGAAGATGTGCCTAGTCATCAGCCTAAGAGTGTGCCAAGGGAAGTGCTATTGGCCCGTGGTACAGAAGCATGATTTGGTTTGTGTTTGGGGGACAGAAACTTAGCACCTTTGCAAAGCAGGCATGTGGATATCTTAACTGTGAACACATGATGCTTGGATGAGGCATTTTATCTAGGACTCCCTGTTCCCAGACAACACCTACATTTCAGCATGTGACTGATGCTCTTCCCTGTCTTTTATTTTCCTCCTGGTTGAGTTGACTCATCAGTGTGCACTAAGGCTATGGTTTGGTTTTAAGCATCGCCATCTTTTTGGAAATCAAATTAGGCACATTTGTTCTCTATGGGATGAGCTGTGATTTTTGTTGTTGCTTTAATAATATAGCTTTTCATATGAAAGGGTATTTATTATGACATTTCATTCTCCTTTATACATAATTTAGGGCTGTTCTCCCAGACCAATCCTAGAAGATGATATATGACTCCAATTTGTTAGAATAAGTTCCATGGATAGAAAAGACATAGGATTATAATACTTACAAACTTTGTTTCTGATAAAACAACTCCACCAAAAAAGAACCCTGCTTTTTAGGACTAGATGGTGTAAATGGAAAGAGTCAGAATTAGGAGGCCTGGGTTTGCATCTCAATGGCTGCCATTTAAATAGTTCTTTGACCTTTGTCAACTTGAGAGGCAATGAGAAAAGTGTTCTGGACTTGGAGGTCAAATACCTGGATTGCAGTCATAACATTTACTAGCTTAGAAGCCACAGGCAATCACTTCATCTCTATAAACCTCAATTCTCTCATCTTTTAAAAGGAGATCAATTTACATTTACAGCCTACCCCTACAGGGCTCTTTCGGAGGGAAAATACTTTAAAGCTCTATATGAATATGCATTACTGTGATCTTCTCTAGGCCCTAACTTTTACTGTATAAAATGGACAGGTCCTGCACTAGGTGATCTCTAGGGGAGCTTTCCAAAATGTAACAACCTATGCCTCTATGTTGTAACTGTCAAATGATAAAAGTTCTCTTTGAGATGAAAGTAAATTTGGTTCAGAGCTCGAAAAAGCTCTGATTTTCAGTTTCCTAGTCATTTGTAAAGTGAAGCTTGGTAATCTTTTGGTAACTTGCTATCCCAAGGTAACACAAAAAGGAAATTCTGAAAATGGAATTCCACTTAAGTAATTTAAATCATGGTCTCTTCTTTGTAATACATTTTGGTCATCAGATTTCACAGGGAGAAAAATTTTACTTTTGCATTCCATACAAATCTATAGTCCCTAACTCATTTCTGGGGCATTGGAGGGGATCCAGATACATTTTTCTGCTATGTGTTTTGTTTAAGGAAATCTCCCTTTCAGAGATGTAGTCTTATTTTTATTTACATATGGAATGAGGCTCTTATAAAATGAAAATCCATCAAGATTCATATGGTGGGGCGGCCAGGTAGCACAGCGAGAGCACCAGCTCCAGTGTTGGGATGACCTGGGGATCGAATCTGGGCTCAGATACTTAGCACTCACTCGGAAACACCTGGCCATGTAACCTTGAGCAAGTTACTTAACCCCAATTGCTTAGGGCTGTGCAGGTGGCTCAGTGAGTAAGAGCACTGGCTCTAGTGTTGGGATGACCTGGGGATCAAATCTGGGCTCAGATACTTAGCACCACACCCAGAAATAACTGGCCATGTAACCTTGAGCAAGTTACTTAACCCTGAATGCTTAAAAAAAGAAAAGATTCATATGGTACTGGATAGAATGTAACTCTGAGCCAAAATGCATTCTATGACTGAATTGTAATATTTCATTATGGACACAAATGCTCTTTATTGAATCACTTATATTCTAAAGTGTGTTCTTTTCATTGGGGATTGGAGTGTGGAGGACAAATGCAGACAGAGAATACTATGCAGTTCAAAAGGAAAAAAAAAGATTTTGTTGAGTGTGATGTTTTCGGGATAGACAACCAAGAACTGGCTACATTGAGCACAGATAGCTAGCAGACTTGACCACTCAATGTTTCCAGTATCCACCACTATTGATAGACAACTATTAACATGGTGAGGAAGGTAAGCAGAGGCAGGAGCTGTCCAGCTGCAGGGAGTTAAAAGATTGTGTCTCTCTTATACTGTTGGAGCTAAAAACAGTCCTCAAGAAAGACTTAACTGAAGGTAACAAATTAAGTCAATTTTTTAATGTGGAATTTATACCCCTGTGACACTTATTATGTGGAACTTATGCTCCTGTGACTTATCTCCTTAATAAACCCCAGAATCCTGACCCCAGGCTATATCTCCTTGCTGGCTACTCTGGACTATTTTCTTCACTAGGATGCCAATTCTTCTTCTTGTCTGGGTGATACTTTCTATTCCTGGCTTCTCAGGGTAGTGACTCTTATTTTGGTTGCCAACTATAGCTTATTGCACATTGCTTCAGCCCCTGAAATATGAATTAGCTCCCACAGATTGTCTTCCTCCCATAGTTTGATTTGTATTTAACCCATCCATCTAG
Source organism: Petaurus breviceps papuanus (assembly GCF_028583685.1). Classification (NCBI taxonomy): domain Eukaryota; kingdom Metazoa; phylum Chordata; class Mammalia; order Diprotodontia; family Petauridae; genus Petaurus; species Petaurus breviceps. The sequence goes on along the minus strand of NW_027187298.1, from coordinate 7,583,892 downwards.
GCCTCAGTTGCAACATTTGTTAAATAGGAAGCATTAGGTTAGATGATCTTTAATGCCTCTGCCAGCTCTGAAACATGTGGTTAAAGAAGGAAGCAGGTCTTATGAGTATACTAACAGCCTCCAGGAACTAGGATGAGATCATTCCAGGAACTTTTGGGGGGTGAGATATTGTCATCATCATTATCACCATCACCACCACCACCACCACCACCACCATCATCATCATCATAATGACTTGTGATTTCTCTCCCCCACCCCCCATTGATGGGGATAATTTTGAATGAGTCAACACCCACTACCAATGTACATCAGCAGTTAGCAATTGTGCTGCAACATGTAGTTTTAAAGAGTTGTCTTTGGGTTCCAAGAAACTAATTAAGTTGACCAGAGTCACTCAAATATTATATGTCAGCGATATGACTTGAATACAAGTCTTCTCGACAGTGAGACAGATTCTCTACTGTGCAACACTACATAATGAAAAGATTCATTGACCTTTCGGTTTCTGAAACCATACATGCTTCACTGATAGCTTGGATAGCTTTTAACCAATGGCCTACTCCAATAGCCTTTGATTTTTCTTAAACCTGTTTAAACACTAATTGAAACCTATGGTAACATCTACTGGGTTGAATAATGACAGTTTCTCTAGGTTAATCATGATGAGAGAATACCTCAAATATGACCATTCATTCATTTGTTTACTTAACAAGGATTTTAAAAACTCCTCTTTGTGTAAGGAAACACACACTTATGTCATCCTTTCAGCTGAGGAAATTAAAGAGGCTTCAAGGAGTGGGTGGTACATGATTTGAGCCTACAACTAAGGAAATATTTAAATTCATGGAGTTGAAGGAGATTCCATTCCAGGTATGTGGAAAGGTTTGTACAAAGGTAGAAGGAAGAAGAACGAAGGATGAAGGATGGAATAGGAAAATGGCTAGCTTTTCAGTTTAGATGAAATATGAAATGCATGAAAAATACTAAGATAAGGCTGGTTCTAGACCAAAGGTTCTTAATCTTTTCTTGTGTCATGCACCCCTTATCAGAACACTGTTTTTAAATGAATAAAATAAAATACATAGAATTAGAAAGGAAATAAATTATAATTTTCAAAATATATATTAAAAATTCATGGAGACTATATTTAGAACCCTTATTCTAGATAGATTATAAAGAGCCTTGAATGCCAAGCTAAGGGATTTCTCTTTTATTTAGTAGGCAAAAGGGAATCACTGAAGTTTTTGAGTAAAAGGGGAACTTGCTCAAAGCAGTCCATTAAGGGGATTATGCTGATGGTGATATGCAGAATGGATTGGGGTTTCACAGCATTCTATTTTTTCCCTTCTTTAAAAAAAAAAAGAGATGCTGTTGATTCTTTGAAACTCCTGACCAATATAATCAGAAGCCCCAAGTTCTATTTATGGTTCTGCCTTTGTCTTACTGCTTGGCAGTTTATTTGACCTTCCTGGGCTTTCTTTCTCCATAAGGAAGATACTAGCTGCCTGAAGACCCCATGGGGGCGTTGGGAGGATCTCATGAGAGAATGCCACCAGCTCATGTTGTCATATGGAGTTGCCAAGTCCTTGGAGGCACTTGGAAGAATGATGTTGTGCAGCAAAGCATTGTTATTACATTCTGTTAAAAATATGGATCAAAGGCTAGCTATACAGTAAGTGCAAAATGTTAATTATTATTATAATATCATAACAAAGCAAATGCCAGAAACTTAGCCCTCATGAACAAACCTATTATCATAAGCCAGTGTGAGATGTACACAATAAAAAAGATATTTGGCAAAGAGGCCAATTTTGAAATTTTAAGGAACAATTAAAGAGAATAAAAAATAACTTAATGCCATGAGATGCATCAGCATCTTGACAACACTTTTAAATCAAAATGGGAGGCTGCTTTGCTCCCCACGGGAGAAAGGCAGAATTATTGCCTTTAAAAAATAATACAGTCTTTTTGCTACAGAAAGAGCTATATTTCTGGCATCCACAATAATACCCAAAAAGCAATATTCTTCCCTCCAACAGCCCCCAAAATAACTCTTGGTATGTTGAAGGAGAATAGGAAAAAATGTCTCCAGATTTATGGAACAGCCTTGAGTGCCTATGATATCTTTCTCACTTCTGGGGAAGTGATTTCAAATCAATTCTTGTCAGTGAAATGTGTTTTGTTTTTCTCATTTTCCCCCTCAAAAGAATGAAAATAATCATTAAAACTCTTTGCATTAATGATAGCTATCTGGTAACATTAAAGAGAAGAAGGCTTCTGTCGTAATGTAGAGTTGCCATTGACGTCTATTAATAGGTACTTTACATTTGCCCCAAAATAATATTGTATTTTACAATGGGAGAATATAGAGATAGAGGATATGAGGAGCTGGTGAGGCTAGTGTATAGAGAGGGATGGGAAGAGAGAGAAGAACTGAAGGACAGGGGCATAAATTGATGAATTCTATTCCACAAACAACCATCTGGGGAAAACGATCTCTCCAAACTCAAGTTTGGAAAGAATGGTCTGTGAACTCAGCTGAGCCCATAAAGAATGCCCACTTGGTGTAAAAGGAGCTATTTCTCAAGCTGTGTAGATCAGAGCACATTTTAAATCCTGGTTAGGGGATCTTTTGCTACGAAGAAGACTAAGGAAAAATACTAAGCTGAGCAGCTCAGTGCAAACTTGCAGTGATTTCTACATCCTCAGCTGAAAGCATTACTGGCCAGATTATAATTATAATTACCTTGGCTGCATCTTGTGTTTATGTGCCATGACACCCACCCAGCCACCTGCCTGCTATTAATTCATTCAACACCAACTTCAGCTTTTTCCTTTTATCTTCCCCCCCATCCCATTACTCTAACTTAAAAGAAAAATAAGTCATATTTTCGATGAAGCACATTTTTAAATCAATTATATCCTCAAGTTTCTTTATGTGAACAACAAAAAAAATCTGAGTGAAAAAATAACATATTTGAGATTTATGTTGAAATAGAACCTTAGAAAACCTTAGAATGACTGAAAATAGTGCTGATATCCCTCCCTCCCTTGCCCATACATTTCAAAGACAACATACCCTAAAAGATAGCTGAGGCTGGGATAAATCTGAGACACAGCTGGAACTGGAGATCCCACTGGGATTTGAGAATTGTGTCTGTCTTGCTTTTCTCATGGCATGGGATGACATTTGGTATTTTCTCAGCCCCTGTGATGTTGGGGATGTTTCATGACGCTGCCTTGGTAGCCGCTTGTTAAGAAAGAAAGGGGATTGCAATGGACAACTGCTGCTTTGTCAAGAGGAATCATCCCCTTTATTACAGCAATAGTGTGTGAATGTGGAGGGCACATAGGCAGATGGGGAGAAAGAGTAGGAAGCCAGTTTTGTGGATGGGAGTGGGGGCTCACCTCCTGACCTAGGTGCCCCCATCTGAAACCTTCTAATCCTTAGGCGAAAATAAACAGATGCCATGTGTAGCAGGACTCCTCAATACCCACTGTACGCATGCATACATGCACATATACAGCCCCTCTACCCTCCCCACAACAGGGAAAGAAAACCTCTGAAAATGCTGGGCTTGCTGTTTTTTTGTTTTTTTACAAGCTTAAGCTGGTTGGTGTCTATTTCCTTTCCTACTTTTATTTCTATTCTTTTATTATTTGTTATATATTTTACATAGCTGCCTGGGGGAGGTTGGAAGGATTAACGGTATACAGGCCATAGTCCTCTCAGCATTGGTGTTTGGGGGAACTAGGTAATTCACTGTCCACGTGAGGGTTAGCCAAACCCTCCAGTTTCTGGGTGAATTTGAGAAGGGTGATTCATCTGGAAAACAAAGTGGGTTCTAACTAAGACCAATTAAATAGAATCCTATATTTAGAACTGAAAGATACCTCACAGGTGATAAATTCAACCTTTTAATTATACAGATGAGGAAACTGAGGCCCAGAAAGGTTAACTGACTTGCTGAAGGTCACAAAGGTAAAATCAGAACTATATTTGTGCCCAGGTTATCTGACTCCAAATTCAGCATTCTTTCCAGTGTGCCAAATAACCCTCTTTTAACAATTGAGAAAGGAAAATGGCATGGTGGAAGGGAAAGGGTGAAGGTTTTCAAGTTGGCAGTCTTGGACTTGAATTCTGGCTTAGCCATTTGCTATCTGGGCTATCCTAAGCAAGGCATCTAATCTTGCTGGCCCCCAGTTTCTTCCTCTTGAAAACTAGAAGACTGGACTGGAGGTTTTCTAATCTAGCTCTCCATCTATTATCCTAAGAAATCACAGCATCATAGAACTCAGGGTAGACCTAGAAAACCATTTAGTCTAATCCCCATGGTTTATAGCAGAGGTTTTGAGAGTGGGAGTGACTTACCTGAGGTTACACAGTAAGGAGAATGAGGATGTGGTTCTAAAGTCCAAAACTCTTCCCACTCTGCTATCAAGGTCCCCAAACCAATGTCAGGAATAAATCAACAAAATGTTTTTTTTTTAAGTGAATCAAATAATTATTTTTTAATTAAAAAAAATTTTTTTTTGCTTTTTTGGAGGGCAATTGGGTGTCTTGCTCAAGGTTGCATGGCTGGTTTTTGTGTTAAGTATCTGAGGCCAGATTTGAACTCAGTTTCTCCTGACTCTAGGGCTGGTGCTCCACTCACTGCATGACCTAGCCACCTCCAGATTATTATTTTTTAAAATAGTAAAAGACAGAAACCTGGTTCTGTGAATGTTTTGTGATCAATTGTCAGGTAGGGAGCTAGCAGAAGTTGACAATATCTCTCTGATCTCTCTCAATCAATAAACTAATAAGCGTTTTTTATATGGTTGCTATGTATGCCTTACTATGATAGACATAGGGGAAATAAAGCCTCAAATGAAACAATTCCTGCCCTCAAGAAACTTACATTCAGGGGCAGCCAGGTAGCACAGCAAGTAAGAGCACCAGCTCCAGTGTTGAGAAGACCTGGAGATCAAATTCCGGGCTCAGACACTTAGCACCCACCCAGAAAACACCTGGCCGTGTAACCTTGAGCAAGTTACTTAACCCCAATTGCTTAGGGCCGGGCAGGTGGCTCAGTGAGTAAGAGCACCGGCTCCAGTGTCGGGATGACCTGCATCAAATCCGGGCTCAGATACTCAGCACTACACCCAGAAATAACTGGCCGTGTAACCTTGAGCAAGTTACTTAACCCCGATTGCTTTAAAAAAAAAAAAGAAGCTTACATTCTATGAGGATAGGAGATCATATACACATATCTGTATGTATATATATGAGTATATATGTATTTTACCCACACATATAATATATATGTATAGATATACATACATATATATGAAACCCACCTTCTGTTTATTTTATGCATGTATGTATTTTCAAAATACACATTTTATATTATATATAATCATATACACATATGTACCTGTTTGTGTATATGTATGTGATACCTCCCATGCTCTTAGAATTTTGCATCTATCTGTGTATATATCTATGTATCTATCTATCTACATATCTATGTTTTCTCCTGTCACCATAACTTTGGATATATACACATATGTAAATGTGTGTGCATGTATATAGATAATACACATATCCATATATACATACATGCATACATACATGTGTGCGTATCTAAAATAAACACCAGATAGGTTTTTGGGGTGGGGAAGGAAGATGATGGATAGCTAGGTGGTACAGTGAATAGATTGATGGGCCTAGAGTCAGGATGACCCATCTTGAGTTCAAATTCAGCTTCAGACACTTACTAGTTGTGTGACACTGGGTGAGTCACTTAACCCTCTTTGCCTCAATTTTCTCATCTGTAAAATGAGCTAGAGAAAGAAATGGTAAATGAGTCCAGTATCTTTGCCAAGAAAACCCCAAATGGAGTCATAAAGAATCAGACTGAACAATAGCAACGGGTTTTTCATAAGGAGGGCTATAGGCCTGGGGAATCAGGAGAGGTTTTTTTTTTTTTTCCCAGACTAAGAAAAGCAAAGTTTATTAAAGATCCGCCATAGTGGGCAGACTCTTAAGGAGTCTAAGCATTTGTAATACTTGTATTGACAAGCAGGCCAGATTGGATCTCAGGCTAGTTGAGTTAGATTGAATCTGAACCGTGAGCTTAGTTTTGAAAGAGCAAAGGATTCCAAGAAGCAAAGGTAAGGAGAGATTGTGTTCTAGGCAAAGTACAGGGACAGGAGATGCAACATCCTGTATTATAGATAGCAAGAAGCCATATGGGAATCCCTTTGGCAAAATGCTGGACCAATGACCACCTTGCTTGAAAACTAGTTGGGAGAGTTCAAATCTAAATCTGACCCTCTAACTTCTGTTTTCTTCTTCTAGTTTTACCTTCTGAGGACAAGAAGAAGTGTCATCTCTTTTCCTTATGATTGTCCTTCAGGTACTTGAAGACAACTACCATGCTCCTTCTAATTCTCTTCTCTGGGCTAAATGTCAATCTATCAGTCAATCAACAACATTTTATTAAGCACGTGCAACATCCCAGGCATTGTGCTAGGCATTGGGGATACAAAGAAAAATGACATAAAATAGCCCCTTTCGAGATGTTTCATTCAATGAATCCTTAAACATCATCATCTCAAGGTTCCTCACAGTCTAGATTGTCTTTATATAGATTGTTTCAGTAGTTTCCTAAAGACTTGCTCTCCTTCCAGTCTTCCCTGTTTTCTCCTTCCCTAATACCTTCCATCCTATACCTTGCTGCTGCATTGTTTGCTAATGCATGAATCTGATCATCATACCACCATACATTAATGAGGGAAGTGCTTTGGTAACACCATAGAGCATTTGCTCAATAAATGTGAAATTTCATCAAGGATCAGTTCTATACAAATTTTCTCACCCGATCTTCATAACGATGCAATAAAATAAGCAGTAAATGAATTATTATCTCCATTTTACAGAGGAGAAAACTGAGGCTTAGAGAAGGTAGGGAACAAGCATTTATTAAATACCTACACTGTGTCAGACATCATGCTAAACACTTTATAAATATTACCTCATTTGTTCCTCACAACAATCCTGAGAATTATCCCATGTTATATTATTATCCCTAGTTTACAACTAAAGAAACTGAGGCAGATAGTGGTTATGTGACTTACCTGGGGTCACAGAATCATAAGTGACTGAGGCTAGATTTGAAATGAAGTCTTTCTCACTTCAGGCTTAGCAGTCTATCTATTGTGTTGCCTAGTGAGTGGACTTCTTTGGATTTTTCCATTGTAACGTCCTGCCCCAGGAAACTCATCATTAGGAAGTTTTGTTATCCTGTAAAGATTGACTCAGCCTTGGCACTGATATCTCACCAGGACCTTCTAGTCCTCTGATTGGATTTTCTGACTAGAGGTCAGAGCCATGGGCTTCTGGGCCTCCATTAAGGAAGGGGCCCAGAACAATCTCTTCCTCATATACCATCAGCTACACTACTTTTGAACTTCTTTGGACTTCTGCACCATGTTTTTGCTCTGGCTGTCTCCTCCCCTGACCTGTGCTTTTCAGCTTCCTTTTTTTAGGTTCCTTTCCTTTATTAGATGGTAAACTACTTGATGGCAGGGACTGTTCTTTTATTTTTCTTTGTTTCCCTGGAACTTAATATTAATAAATGTTTATTAACTATGACTATGAGTCACATGACTAGCAAGAGTCATAGTGGGATCCAGAACCCAGTTGTCTGGTCTAGCATCCTTTTCACAATGTTGCAGTTACCTCTTGGTCTTAATGGTGTTTTTCCAGAGTGTTCAAAAGAAGAATTTATTCATTTGACCATCTCTAGTGAAATTATTATAGATGAAATAAAAATTAACAATGTGACTAAAATTTGAAAAATAATAATTGCTTTTAGATAGCACATTAAGTTTATAAAGGTGTTATAAATGTAGCATGGAGGTGTCATTGCATGACTCATAGGGAGTAGAATAGGTATCTCTACCCTCTTGCTTTCTACCTTTCTCCAAGAGAGACTTTAATTCCTGCCAGCAGCAGTATTAGCAGGCTGTAGCATTTTGCTCTCTTTAGAGAGAGATACTGGGTCAGAATTAAAGTTCTCTGCTTCCTTAAATATTATTAGTTCTAGGGGGATATAATTTTCAGGTTCAAGTTAAACTTCTAATCACTATTTCCTAAGGGGAAAGGAAGACCCCAAGCTTTATATCCAAACTTTGACTTCTTTTCTACCAAATGCCAGAACCACAATGAACACACATGGAAAATACCAAATCAACTCAATTATCCAAGTTGATAACAGAACAGAAATCAGAGGAAGTACGCATTTAGGAATATACACCAAAAATACAAAATGAAGGAGGTCTTCAATTAGAAGTTCAATGAGAGAGAGAAGGAGAGAGAGAAAGAGATCTTATCCACAAGGAAATTCCCAGTCTCCAGTGTAGTGAGCTGAAAATAAGGACAAGATATGATGGAGACTGCCAATTCCTCTCGGGTTGGTATCTTCCCCAAGTCTCTTCCTCCTTTCAGCAAACTGAATTGGAGTTGCCATGGTCCATCTTCTCTCTCAAAGGTGGAAACCAGAAGCACCTGAAGAAAATCAAGAGCCCTCATTTCTCTTCTTTCTCCTTCTCTTGACAATTTTGCCTCTTCCCCCATGGAGGTGATGAGACAATCCTTACCCATGGAATTTGGGGCTCAGATTACACAAACATCATCTCATTTCCATTGAGGTAGGTGCTACAGCACTATTCTTTGAATTTCACACTTGAGAAAATTGAACTCCATGAGTTTCTGGTGTGTTCAAGCAGAATTTGAACCAATGTCTTCCTAACTCTCTGTCTCAATACTCTACATTACATCCCATCATGGAATAAATAAATACTTGGCCTGAGACAAGACAGGGACTGGGGACATAACATCACTCATAAGTCTGAGTTCCTATTGTCCCTGCACCAGACAACCCAGCAGACATTGCCATTGACTGACAGGTCCATGCCCTTAGGCTCAAACTCTTGACCTTTCTGAAGAGGAAACAGTAAAATGTTTGTTGAATGTTGAGTGTTGAACCAGGACCTCTCCTGAGCAGCACAGGGGAGTAAAAGACCTAAATTTCATGAGGGCAGCTCATGTTAAATAGCCTTTACAAATCTGGGACATAGACATACTCTAGGGTAAACTGATTAGTGCAATTAGGTTGTGTTGGATTAATGGCCGGTGGCAAAATTCCAGGAAGCACAACAGAACCTAGTGGGATCTGGCAGCAAAGCTGAATTACCTTCTCTCCATTGGCTGTCCCCCTCCACTCCCCCAAGGAAACTGATGAAGTTGGCTTGATGAGAAAGCCGGAGATTTACAAGTGACTAGAAAAGAGCAAGATGAAAAGTATAACTTTTCTTTCCCACTTAAAAAAGTAAAATATTGTGTTAGAAGATTAAAAAAAATAGAAATGCCATTCACTGTTAAGTTGATCTATAATTTAGAGCAAGAAAGGATCCTAGAAATCATGTAGTCAAATGCCTTTAGTTTTGCAGATAAGGGAATTGAGCCTCAAAGTGGTTAAGTATTTGTCTGCAGTAACACAGAAAATAGTTGAACTAGGATCCAAACTCAGGATCTTGGACTCCAAATCCCAGGCTGTAGTTCTGAACAGTAAAACAACAACAACAAATGTAATTCTGGTTGAGTTTTGGTCTTTTTCTTTAAGTACAGAGATAATTAATGAGACCTTTTCAAGCGACCAAAGGTCACTTTTATAGTCATAATTATTATTATAATAATTTGTTATTTTATTTCAGTCATGTCCAACTCTTCATGACCACATTTGAGGTTTTCTTGGCAAAGATCCTGGAGTGGTTTTCCATTCCCTTCTCCAACTCATTTTACGGATGAGGAAACTGAGGCAAAGAGGGTTGTGTCTTGCCCAGAGTCACTCAGCTAATAAATGTCTGAGGCCAAATTTGAACTCAGGTCCTCCAGACTCCAGGCCCTGCATTCTATTCACTTCACCACCTAGTTGTCTGATTAGAATAATAGGAAGCATTTATAGTACTTTGTACAGCACTTTAAATCCATTATTTGATTTGAGTCTCGCAAAAGATTCTGTGAGGTAGGCTTTATTATTATTGCAATTTCATAGATGAGGAAACTGAGGCAAAAAGAGAACAATATTACCCAGCTAATATCTGAGTAATAATAGTATACAGTATTGTACAATAATAACAATAACAATAATAGGGCTTTTTTTAAAAAGAGGAGTTCTCTCTGTCTTGCTCAGGCTGGAAGTATAGGGGCTATTACTTGTAGGCCTGATCCTACTACTAATCAATATGGGAGCTTTGACCTGCCTTACTTCTGATATAGGCTTGTTTACCCCTCCTTAGACAACCTGGTGGCCTTCTGCTTATGAGAGCTTACCATACAACTTGATGAAGATACTCAATTGGGTGAACAATTGGTTGAACTCCTGAACCCAAGAGATCCTTTAACTGTGGCTGCCCTGGTAGCTGGGATTATAGCTCTGTGTCCTAACACCAGACTCTATAGGGCCTTATGGTTTGCAAAATGCTTTATATATGTTAATTTATTTGATTTTTAAACTAACCCTGAATATATTGTTATCTCCAGGCCATACATGGAAGATTGAAGATAAGACTGGTTGGTTAAGTGATTTACCCAAGGCCATATAATTGTGTCAAAGGTTGGATATGTGAGTAAGAGCACCAGCCCCAGAGTTGGGAGACCTGGGATTGAATCCCGGGCTCAGATACTTAGCACCACACCCAGAAATAACTGGCCATGTAACCTTGAGCAAGTTACTTAACCCCAATTGCTTTAAAAAAAAAAAAAAGGTTGGATATGAACTCTAAGTATAGGCCACTTTTGAATCCTCCATATTTCAATTTAAAAACTCTGAAAGGAGGGAAATGACCAATCTAACCCTGTGTTGAGTAGTTCTTAATTGATTGACTTGTATATAGCCAATAAAATCTAATCTTTGTTAGGCAAATCAACTAGGGTTTTATGAATGCCAGTAAAGGAGAAGTTTCCTGGGAGATATTCATTAGTGGAGTGGGAGAGTTTGCTGTGATTAGGAAAGCCAAGACATTTGCTTTTGTTTATGACACAAGCATCAGATTCAGTAGTAAATTATGTACAGCAAAGAAAAAAGGGAGTGGGGTGGCCAGGTAGCACAGTGAGTAAGAGCACAGGCTCCAGTGTCGGGATGACCTGGATCAAATCCGGGCTCAGATACTCAGCACCACACCCAGAAATAACTGGCCGTGTAACCTTGAGCAAGTTACTTAACCCTGATTGCTTTAAAAAAAAAAAGAGAGAGAAAAGAGGGAAAAAAAAAACATGAAGAGGAAAGTTATCGTCTGTTGGAAAGAGCTCTAGATTTGGAGCCAGCTGAACTAAATATGAATGCTGTTTGAATCTACTCCACCCTGTGTGACTTTGGGTATCTCATATTCTCTTCCATAAGATTCAGTTACTGATATGTAAAATGAGAGTGCTGGACTAAGTGATTTCTAAGGTCCTTTCCTGCTCCAAATTCTGTGAAGTATTTCAGAAAAAAAAACAAAAACAAAACAACAATGCATGCTTACAGGACAAGGGAAAGAACAGTAATTAAATAATAGTAATTAAATCAATAATGAAATTCCTGGAAAGGGTATACCAGGCAACTGCTTTATGATTCCAATAACAAGTCCCCTTGACTTCTCTATCTGTAATGGTAAGGAAACTTGAATATCTTCTGGGCCTGCTCCTTAATGGTTCTCAAGTGGAACCCAACAGGAGGGTCTTGAATGGGGTGAGGCTTGTTTTTCAGGAAGGTCCATACCTTTTGTTACTTTGTAATTAGGCAGCCAATCATGAAGATTGTGATATCCTCAGACCCTGAAGAAGGGTATATATACTCTGTGGTGAGGTTTTGCTTTGGGACTCACTTATGGGAAGAATTGTTTGATTTGGCTAGATGAGACTCTGTGTAGCCATTGAGCCCCCTGGCTTTGAAAACCCAGATGTTGGTGCTTCTCTTTCTGGTAAATAACAATAAGTATGATAAATATGTAAGTATGGTAAATAATAATGTAAGTCAGACAGTTAGAAGCCCTATCTATTGGTCTCTTGAATTGTGTTATTTTCTCTGTCTTTGTTTTTTGTCTGTTTATAATTTCTGTTTGTATTTTCTGAAGTTCAGGGTGCTGACTTTCCCCCCTGAACTATGTGAATTATATGTGTGTGTTTAATTAAAGATTGTTGACCCCTTTAAAATTACTTTCCTTTGATAAAGCAGATCAAAGACCCTGTGCTAACAGCCATCCTGGATATGCTAGGGTACTTGCTGCAACACTATCTAAAATGTTCCTCCCTTTCCTCTAATGTATTCTCAGGGTGTATGGGGTATTTAGGGAGGACTAGCATCTCTGGTGTGAGACCTGGCTGAGCCCTTTTCAGGGATGCTCATTCATCTTCAGTGTCCACCTGCCACCCAACTTTTGCCTGTGACTCCAAGAAGCTGTAGCAAGTGCAGAGGTCACACTCCAGTAAAAATCTTGGCAGATGGGCTAAACCAAGTTGGGAGTAACTAACAAGCCTCAAACCAGTCAGTGAGTTAGTATAATGTCTAACCCAAGCAAGTGAAACTTCTCTCTGGCAGACTATGTGGATGAGAAAAATTTATTCCAGTGGCTGTGAGGGTGTCTGAAGCAGGTACTGCGGAGCTCAGAGGTTGGTCAGACATCAAAGATGCCAAGGTCATCCTTTGCATCAAGACCAGTTGTCTTGATTTTTGTCCTGCAATTAGACTTCATGAGTCAGGAAGAGAGAGTGAGGCTGATGACTGCACAGCTCTGACTCACTTAAATCTAATTCACGGGCAAATCAAGACATCACCTTTTGATGTCATCGGTCCTTTTTGAAAACTGAAGGACAAAACGATAACAACATATTCTCTTTCCAATTACAAGGCAAGTTCACTGAGGGCAGGAATTGTTTTGTTTATTTTTACTTGTGTCTCTAGCACTTATGATAGTCTCTGGTAAGAGGTAAGCACATAAATGTTTTTCCATCATCTTTCATTCACAATCCTGGATTTGGTGTCAGAAGACCTTGATTTACATTCCAGCTCAGTCACTTACCAGCTCCACGACCTTGGACAAATCGTTTAGCCTCGCTTATCCTTAGTTTCCCCCTCTATAAGGTGAGGCAGCTAAGACTTGAGGACCTCAAAGTCCAGCTTTAAATCTAAGTTCTGCAGCACACAGGCACCCTGCTTCATTTTGTCAGCTCCCTGGAAATCTCTCATTAACATTGAATGCTTTAGAGTAGTTCAGACCAGGAAACTGATCTTAGATCCCATCTAAGGTAGTTTGTTTGTTTTAGTATCAAGGACTGAAGCATTTACAGATGGAAAGGATATTAGATATCATCTCATCCTGACCCCTCATTTTACAGAGAGGAAACTGAGGCTCAAAAAGCAGAAGGGACTTGCCCAAACACACACAGATAATAATAATCAACATTTATATAGTACTTTAAAACTTGCAAAGTATCTCATGTTCATTATCTCATTTGAGCCTCTCAATAACCCTTTATTGTTGTTGTTCAGTCATTTCAGTGTGCCTGACTCTTCATGAACTCATTGGGTGTTTTCTTGGCAAAGATATTGGAGTGGTTTGCCATTTTCTTCTCCAGCTCATTTTATACGTGAGGAAATGGAAGCAAAGGCGGATAAGTGACTTTCCCAGGGTCACATAGCTAATAAGTATCTGCAGCTGAATTTGAACTAAGGAAGATGAGTCTTCTGACTCCAGGCCTGGAACTCTATCCATTGCACCATCTGGATTGAGGAAGCATACTTTGAGGGAGGTGTTATCATTTCTTTATTGTAGATGTAGAAACAGGTTGAATAACTTGTCCAGCTAGTATGAAACAAGTAGGATTTGAACCTAGGTCCTTTGGAAATTAAGTTTAGCATGCTATCTACTCTAGATATAGTATAGCTATCCCTGCCCTAGGGATGGAATTTTGTTGGGGATAAGACAGCTTTTCCATAGTAAAGAGATCTGGATTCTAGAATCATAATATGCTAAAACTCATCAGTTTCCTCGAGACCATCTATATAATGAGTTCTTAATCTATGCTTTGTGAACTTGGTGAGTATTATAGGTGAGGAAGAATAAAAAGGAATATTTGCTTAGTCTGAAGCATGTGTGAAGAAGAATAATATAAAATAAAGTTGAAAACATACATTAGACCGGGTTGTGAAAGGCGTTAAGTGCCAAACAGAACAATTTGTATTTAATTCCAGAGGCAAGTGGAATGAACCGGCATTTATTGATTGGAGGAGTGACATAGTCAGATTTGTGCTTTAGGAAAATCATTTTGGCAGATCTATGAAGGATGGACTCCCAAGAGGAAAGACTGGAGTCAGGAAGACTGATTAGGAGGCTTTAACCATAGTATAGGCAAGAGGTGATGAGGGGTTGCCATAACTGCAAGCAGAGAAAAAGGATCATATGTGAAAGATGGAGAGGTAGAATAAATAGGCCTTCACAACTAATTGGATATGGGGGTTTAAGCAGAGGAAGGAGTCAGAGAGGGCTCCAGGTGTGCAAACCTGTGTGATTGGAAGGATGGTGGCACCCTTGGCAGATATAGGGAAGCTAAGAGGAGGAATAGATGTTTGGAGGAAGACAATGCATTCTGATTCCTATTTTTGGACATATTGGGTTTGAGATGACTGACTCCAGCACATCCAGTTCAAAATGTGCAATTAGTAGTTTATGATTTGGATCTGGAACAAATGAGATAGACTAGGGCTGAACATGGAGATCTGGGAGTCATCTACAGAGGCAATAATTAGTCGAGAGAGGCTGACAGAGAGAGAAAAACCAACAGAGAGAGATAGACACACACCCACAGAGATAGAGAGACAGAGACAAAGAGACAGAGATACAGAGACAGAAAGACAGAAATGGAGAGATAGATACAAAAGAGAGAGAGACAGAGAGAAAGGGCCTAAAACAGAACTTTGGGGTACATTCACAGCTAGTTAGCTTGGTAAAGATTATGATCCAGCAAAAAAGTGGTCAAGCATATAGGAGGAGAGCCAAAGGATAGTAGTGTTTCAAAAACCCAGAAAGGAGAGAGTATCCATGACAAGAGGGTGGTTAACAGTGCCATGTGCTGGGACCCCTTTCATGATAATGCTAATTTCTTATTACATTTCCCCCAAATGCTTTCCTTAAATAATCCCAATGAGGTAAACAGTGTAAATAATAGACACAAATGAAATAATGTTTTTATTTTAAAGTGCTTTGCAAATCTCAAAGTGCTATATAAAGGACAGTTATCACTACTCCCACCACCATTATCATACTTGGTTTATAGATGAGGACAACTGAGGTTCAGAGAGTGCTCTTTTCTAAGCTGTGAAGCTAGTGTCACATTGGGGACAGATTCATAAAGAAGCATAGATGTGTGGACATTCCAGTCAGCATACTGTGGATGATTTGCCAGCACAAAAAAGTGACAACAGACACAAGACTATCTCTTCTCTGGAGTGGAAGAGAGGAGAGCTAGGGCACAATGCAGCACAGTGTCAGACCAATCCCTCTCAAAGTACTTCTGTTTTCCCTCTAGACCTAACCTAGGTCAGGTGTGCATGTTCTTTCTCTGTCTCACATCTTCTAGGTCTGCTGCGTGGTGATTTGAACATGAAGAAGTAAAAATCCATTGTATTTAACAACTTCTGGATTCAGATTTTAGAACCAGTATTTATTAGTTGGGTGACCATGAAATAGTCACTTTTTGGTAAGCAGTGAGATAGAGGGGAAAATGTACCTTTTCTGGAGACAGAAGACCTGGGTTCAATCTCATTACCTATGGGTGATTGTGGGTAGGCTACTTAACCTTTCTGGATCTCAGTTTGCTCACCTGTAAAATGAGGGGGTTAGACCAGTTGACCTTTGAAACCCAGGTTGATATCTATGATCTTATGATCCTATGAATCTCTCTGTGTCTCACTTTCCATATTTGTAGAATGAATGGATTGAACTAAACAATATTTAAAGGGCCTTTCCATACCTCAAATCCTAGATGTCTTTTTGGAGATGACTTAGACTCTCTTGGGAAGCTGGTAGTACAATGTAAAGAGTGCTGGGTCTAGAATCAGGAAGACCTGATTCTTTATCATACTTGGTTTATAGATGAGGACAACTGAGGTTCAGAGAGGGCTCTTTTCTAAGCTGTGAAGCTAGTGTCACCTTGGGGACAGATTCATAAAGAAGCATAGATGTGTGGACATTCCACTCAGCATACTGTGGATGATTTGCCAGCACAAAAATGTGACAACAGACACAAGACTATCTCTGGGTTCAAATATGACCCCAGACCTAAGCAAGACGCTTAACCTTCTTTGCCTCCATTTCCTCGTCTTAAAGAGCTGGAGAAGGAAGTCGGAAACCATTCCATTATCTTTGCCAAGAAAACCCCAAATGGAGTCACAGAGTCAGACATGACTGAAACAATACAACAGCAACAACAATTAGGCTTTCTTTGTTCTATAGGATTTCCATTTTAATAAAAGAGTCATGCTAGTTGGTCTTTTCTATTTATTCTCATTCTAAAACTCTTTGAGCATAAGAAGTGAAAGAAGGTTTAATTCAGTTTTTAACACATGCAGCACACATTTTTAAAATATCTCAAATAGGTAAGTGCTTAAAGGACATGGAAAAAATGTTTTCAAAAGAATTGCACACCATCAACCACCACATGAGAAAATGATTTGAATCACTAATAGCATGAGAATTGCAAATTGAAACAACTCTAATGATTCACCTCACACCCATGTAATTTGCAAAGAGGAGAGAAGATGGAAATAGAATTGGAAAGGCTATAGGAAGCAGGGCATACTAATTTCACCTTAGGTGGAGCTGAGAATATGCCCAGCTATTCTCAAAAACAATTTATAATTATACAAAAAAGTTGTGAAACTGTTCATACTCAGTGATCCTACTACTGGGCCCCAAGGAGAGCAAAGACAGAAAAAAAGCATTCTACATGCCAACATGTTTGTAGCATCTCTTTTTGTGGTAAACTCAAACTGAAAATAAAAGTGTGTGTTGATTGGGGAATGGCTTAGTAAATTGTGGTATGTGAATGTAATGTAATGTCATTGTGCCATAAGAAATGGGAATGATGACAGGAGTCAGATTTGTTTTGCAGTCTGGGACACCTGGGTACAAGTCATTCTCACAATAGAGAGGTATGCAATTCTAGGAATAGAATATTATATATGCCATCAGACATGGTATTGATTGATTGTATTGATTGATTTGGCTTAGAGTTGTTATTGTTGTTCTTATAATATTATGTTCTAGGGAGACTTTGATACATAAGTGGTATATGAGGGGCAGCCAGCTAGCACAGTGAGTAAGAGCACTGGCCCCAGTGTCGGGATGACCTGGGAATCGAATCTGGACTCAGATACTTAGCACCACACCCAGAAATAACTGGCTGTGCAACCTTGAGCAAGTTACTTAACCCTGATTGCTTAAAAAAAAAGTGTTATATGAAACAAAAGGCATTATTAATGTTACTTTTCTAAAATAAATATCTATTGTGTATAGAGAATCAAGCTGATTTATGTGTTAATACCATATAATTTTGGGCTTTTAAGTAATGGAATCTCGATGCCTTTTACTTTACCTAAGCTTTGGATGTCATTATTTGAGTTGGAAGATCAGCTGTTTGTTCTAGTTAGAGTATTTACACCCTCAAATGAGTCCACAAGTAAAATTGCAAACACATTCCTTTGCCATTTTAAAAAATTTGGCCCTCAAAGGGCATTAATGAGAACATTGTGCCATTAGTACAGATTGTTTTTAAAACACTTCAAAAGATCCAAATTATGCTGAATTTGAAGGCCAAGTGCACACAAAAAATTATGCCTTCAATCTCAAGCTTTTCATGCAATCTGTAAGTAGCCACAGAGGAAGATTGACATGAAAAAGCATAAAGATTACATTAAGGAAATAAGATCATTTTGGGTCAACTGACACATTTTGGGAGTGGCATGGAATAGTGGATAGAGCATTGGATCTGAAGCCAAGATTTATTAATCAACCAATAGATCAACCAATAAATATTTATTACATGCCTATTATATGCTAGGCACTTTACTAAGTGATTGGGGCTACAGAAAGAGGTAAAATGGTCCCTGTCTTGAAGGAACTCACAGTCTAATATGGGAGAGAAAACAATCAAGCTACCTAGACATAAAAAAAAAAGAAAATAATGGAGGGAAGGCACTAGAATTAAGAGTGGTTGAGAAAGGCTTTCTGCAAAAGTTGGGATGTTAGTTCCTACTTAATGAAAGCCAGTGAACCCAGTAGGTGAAGATTGAGAGGGAGAGCATGCTGGGTATGGGAGACAGTTAGAGAAAATGCCTAAACTCTAGGGATAGAGAATCTTGTTCATGCAAGAGCAAGTAGCCCAGTGTCACTAGATCAAAGAGTACATGGCCAGGAGTAAAATACTGGAAAGGTAAGAGGAGGTTAGCTTATGAAGGGCTTTGAATGCCAAGCACAGGATTTTGTAATTGATCCTGGGCAATAAGGAGCCACTGGCATTTGAGGAGGAGGTAGCCATGGTGGAACCTGTGCTTAGGAAAATTATTTTAGTGATTGAATGGAATTTGGATTGGAGTGGAGGAGAGAACTTGAGGCAGGTAGACCCACCAGCAGGATATTGTAATTGTCCAGGTACGAGATGATGAGGGACTACACTATAGTGGTGGGAGTGTCAGAGGAGACAAAAGAGGTGAATTCAAGACATGTTGCAAAAGTGAAATTGAAAAGTCTTGACAATAGAGTGGATATAGAATATGAGAGATAGTGAGGAGACAAGGATGTGAAGATGGTATTGCCTTCTACAGTAATAAGGAAGGGGGGTGGTTTAGAGAGTAAGTTATGAGTTCTCTTTTGGACATGGTTAAGATGTCTATGGACATTAAGTTTGAGATATCTGAAAGGCATCTGGGGATGTGAGATTAGAAGTCAGTAGAGAGGTTGGGGAAGGATAGATAGATCAGGAAATTTTCAACCTAGAGAAGGAAATTAAATCTATAGGAACTGTTAAGATTACCAAGAGAAGGATGAAAATAGAAAGTTTAGGACAGACCCCTACAGGACATTTAAGGTTAAAGGGTATGAATTGGATTAGAAACCAGCAAAGGGGACTTAGAAAGAGCTATCAGACAGGTAGGAGGAGAAGTAGGAGAGAGCAGTATTTTGAAAACCTAGAGAAAAGAGAACATCAAGGAGGAGAGGATGATAAACATTGTCAAAGGCTGCAGAGATTTGGAGGACAGTAAATATTGAGAAAAGGTCATTGGATTTGGCAACGAAGAGGTCCTTGGAAAGAAAGCAGTTTTGGTGGAATGATAAGTTCAGAAGGTGAATTGTAAGTGGTTAAGAAGAGAGCAGTAGGAGAGAAAATGGAGGCATCTATTTTAGACAACCTTTTTGTGGAAATTAGCTACAAAAAGAAGAGATATAGTTAATAGCAATGAAAAGACCAAGCAAAGGTATTTTTCTGGATGAAGGAGATATGGGAATGTTTTAAAGCCTGTAGTGAATGAGCTATTAGACAGGGAAAGATAAAAAATAAGTGATAAAGGAGATGACAGAGAAGGCAATCTTTTAGAGGACACAGGATGGAATGGAATTGCTTATTAGAGAGGTTAGCCTTGGTAAGGAGAAAGGACATATCATGTGGTGTGGTAGGATTGAGGGGGATGGGTAAAAGGAATAAGAAGGTGGGTGATGGAGAATGGGGTTTAGATGATGATCTACAGAGGTTCAGAAAGGTATGAAGAGGTATGAGAATGTTCATCATTGGGTCTAGGGTTCCACTCTACTTTCCAAAGGAACCTGGAGAGCAGGCTAGAGGTAAGTACGTGGTGGGTGGGAGGCACACAGTCAGATGGAGGTCCTGCTTTACTACATCTCTTCCCTCCAAAGGATGGAGATTAGTCAGGAAATTGGAAGTTGAACCCAAGGAGGCTGGAAATCAGTTTTCTTGAAAATCAGCAGGAACTTGTAAATTCTCTGCATAGGGGGAATTGGACTCGAGACAGGTGGGAGATGCTCAGCCTGAGGCCCTGCTAGCTTCCCTAATAACAGCACATAGCACACCCTTCAGATATTTGTGGAAGAGTCCTATGTCTGACCCTTACTAGCTATGAAACTCTGGGTAACTTATTTATCTTCTCTCACCTTTAGTTTCTCATTTCTCTAATGGGCATAATAATAGTTCCTACCAAAAAGAGTTGTTGTTGTGAAGCTTAAATGTGCAAACATTTGTAAAGTGCTTTGTCAAACCTAAAGTGCCATGCAAGTATTAGTTCTCATTGTCCTCTTCCCTGAAATGGCCAATGACCAGGATGCACAGTCATTTGTTCAGTAACTATGTGCCAGGCTCCCGTGGTTCACCTGGCAGAGGCTGGCTCATCAGGAATGTTCCATTTTGCCACTGGATGGAATGGCAAGCACCTTTCTGAGAGACTTGTTTTTGGCAAAGCAAAAGGCTAATAATGCTGTGAAGTGGATTGTGGCAAAATTATTTCCCCTCTCTTAAAGAAGAGAAAACTGACTTCGTAAAACTGTGGGAAAAGCTCTGGATTTAGAATAAAGAAGACCAATGTTTGAATCCTGGCCATGCGTGGTCACCTCCATGACCATGGGGAAATTTTACTCCCCGTCCCTCAGTTTCTTCATCTGTAAAAGGACAGGATTATATTAGATGAACTGCTCCACAATCTTCCAACCCTAAATCTATTATTTTATGTAGAAGATGGGACTCAAACCAAGGTCACGTTCTCCAGTCTAGATAATTTAAACTTTTCAGGGCGGCCCAAAACAAGGAAAGATGAGAATGAACATAGAATCCAGGTTTCCTCAAGAGTCCATGCCTGCTTCTAGAAACATTGTTCTGTCTCTTTCCAGCACAGGACATTTAGAAGATGCTACCATTACATGTAATCCCCTCTTGCTCAATATTCTGAGCAGTACCTGATCCTGTGTGTGTGTGTGGGGGGAGAATTACCTCTAGATGTGTCTCCCACCTTTCAGCACCACATGCCTGGCATATCCACTTTTTTTTTTTAAAGCAATTGGGGTTAAGTAACTTGCTCAAGGTTACACAGCCAGTTATTTCTGGGTGTGGTGCTAAGTATACAAGCTCGGATTTGATCCCCAGGTCATCCTGACAGTGGAGCCAGTGCTCTTACTTGCTGTGCTACCTGGCCGCCCCAAGGCATATCCACTTTTAAAAAAATATTTACTTATTTATGTATTTTTGAAGGGCAATTGGGGTTAAGTGACTTGTCCAAGGTCTCACGACTAGTAAGTGTTAAGTGTCTGATGCCAGATTTGAACTCAAGTCCTCCTGACTCCAGGGCAGGTGCCCTATTCTCTGTACCACTGTAATGGGAATGCAAATTTGGAAGATCTTCCCTGCCCCTAGGCTAAAGTGCACCTGAAGCCTGGAGTGGGAGGCTTGTTTTTCAGTTGATACTTTTTGATTGGCCAGTGGGTCAATAAGGTTGTTACATTCTCTGAGCCAGGAGAAGGCTATATAAGCCCTGATGTGTAGCTTTGTTTTGGGGGCTCACTTTGAGAAGTGTTCTGTGATTTGATCTGTATTCTGGGAAGCCGTTGTCCAGGGCCCCCCCCCCCGGCTTTGAAAAACCCAGATGTGGAAACCCAGATGTTGACTGGGTATGGATGTAATGGTTGGACAGTTTGGAAATCTGTCTACTTGATCTGTTTCTGTCTTGATAATTCTGCCTGTATACTTTGAAGTTCGGGGTGCTGACCTTTTCCCCTGAACAAGGTAAACAATATATGTCTGACTGATTAAAGTAAACCTGTTAACCCATTTTGAGTTGCTTTCCTTTATCAGAACAGATCCAAGAACCTGTATGGGCACCAAACCCTGAGGACGTGCTTGGGGTGCTTGCTGCTACAACCACCTAGCCACCCCTGGTATATCCACTTATTAAACTGCCTAACATCGGTCTTCTGGCTTCAGTTCTGGGCCTCTGGATTCCTGATCTGTCCCTTGAGCATATATTTTGACCCTGTCTGTATCAGGTTCTAGTCTTCAGTAATTATTCACTGAGCCTTCACACTTTGCTATTCCACAGCAGTATCAGGTACCTACCCATGTCTTCAAGTGACAATTCTACTTTGTGAATCAATCAACAAATATTTATTAATATGTGTCAAGTCCTATGCTAGGTGCTAACAAAGCAATCTCTACTCATATAGGAGTTGATATTCAAGGGGAAGACAACATGCACAAATATAAGTCTATGTAGAATTAATATAAAGAGAATAAATATGAGGTAGTCAAATACATTGTATGGGGGTGGGGGAAGGAAACTATAAGTTGGAGGATCAGGAAAGGGATCATGAGGAAGAGGAGGTGTTAACCTGGGGTCCATGAACTTAACATAAAAATAATTATAACTATTTCAATAAAATTGGGTTCCCTTGTAATCCTACATATTTTGTTTTATACATTTAAAGCATTATTCTGAAGATAAGTTCACAGGCTTCACTAGACTTTCAAAGGGGTCCACAGTATAAAAAATTATGGATACTTGATGTAGAAAATGATGTTTGAGCTTCATCTTGAAGGAAGTGAAAGATTACATGAGGTAGAGTTGAGGTGGGAGAACATTCCAGATATGGGGGAATAGCCAATATAAAGGCTCAGTGATGGAACATAGAAACATGCATGAGGAAGAGAGAGAAGGCTGGTTTGGCTGTATTATAGAGTGCAGGAGCAGAGAGTAATGTCTAATGAGTCTAGGAAGATCAGTTGAGGGTAGATAATGAGGGACTTTGGGCAACTAGATGGTTTAGTGTAGCTAGAGAACTAGACCCAGAGTCAGGAAGACCTGAGCTCAAATTTGGTCTCAGAGACTTATTAACTGTGTGACTTTGGGCAAGTCACTTAACCTCTGTTTGCCTTTATCCACTGGAATTTAAATCCTTGCACAGATACTTACTGACTCTGTAACTAACCCTAGTCAAGTCACTTAACTTCCCTGTGCCTCAGTTTCCTTATCTGTAAAATGGGGATGATAATAGCATCTCTAACCCTTCATCCCTCAGGATTGTTGTGAGGATAAAATGAGATAACATACATAAAGCACTTTGTAAGCCTTAAAATGTTATATAAATAATAGCTGTTATAATTATTATTAAGAATTGTCAACTTTCAGAAAAAGATTTTCTAGTCTAACCTTTTAATTCTATAGATTAGGAAAATGAAACCCAGACATACAGGTTATTTCTTTTAGGAATACAGATAAAATGTAACAGGATCCAGATTTGAACCCAGGTACGCTTACACCAATCCAGTTCTTTTTCCACTAACAGTGAATCACGTACATCAAGATCTTGCAAGCATTCTGATTTTTATGCATTAGTTTAGAGGATGTGACTTGTCCAAACTAACTATACTTTTAACATTGGCCAGTCATGCCCCACTTAAAGTTGGGATTTGAGAATAGGAATTGTTTCACTCTTTTATTTATATGTCCCCAGAGTGTACTGCAATGCCCAACACACGACGCATACTTAATAAATGCCTATTGGTTGATTAATTGACTTAGGTACATTATTTTATTAGGTGATTTTACTTGCTCTGTATCTAAATCTTTGAGAAAAAAGCCACCTCATCACATAACAAACAGTTTTCTACAGAAAAAAATGTTATAGTGTGTCATATATAGAGACATAATAAATGCTTTTGGTCCTAGGAAGGGTAGATAAGACAGTGTAGGTGAAGCTCTTAGTTTCTTGGGGGAAACAAAAGGCATTAGTTAAATCTTAAGCAGGAATAATTATTTTCGTAAAGGTTGAGAGAACAATGAGAAGACCTGGTTATCCATTCACTTAGTTGGCACTTGTAATGCCTTGGACATGGGTCACATCCTGATGTCTGTTTGATCATAAACACCTGTTCCCCGAAGCATCCTGCAGCTTGCTCCATTTTCAAAGGGCTGATGGCAAATTTAAAATTCAAATTCTTATGAACAGCAGCGAAACTGTAGCTATAAAAGTGTTTTCAACTCCAGCGTTTTAAATGAAGGTTAATTTTCTGATAAAATGGAAAATGAAGGAAAAATTGTCTCTCCGTACACGAGCATGGCTTAGAATACTGTAGCTCAATTAGATGGGCTGATTGTGCAAACAATCAGCTCCATGTCCTGTTAAACTTCTCCTTTTCAAATTAGGAAGCTTTTCTATACTGAGATTAGCAGTGGTATTAAGGGTACAACAGATAAAAGATTCATCTCTGCTAGAAGGAAAATTGTAACATAAGAGGGGTTCAAAAAGAAATAGGAAGTTCTTAAAATCCCATAGCATATTCAAGGTTATTAAAGAATCATCCAGAGTGTAAATTAACTGCTAGACCCAGAGGAAAAAAAAGTTATTATTATTAGCCTTTTACTAAGATAGGAACATATTTCTAAAATGAAATTCTGTTTCGAATATCTAAAACAGACCCAACACAAGCTATTATTTGAAATACTAGTTGTGTCTGAAGTGAATATAAAACAAAGGATTTCTATCTCTTGAGTTTTATGTGTGTAGGGGAAAGAAAAAGGAAAAAAATCCAGTTCTCAAATTTTATTGTAAAAATCAAGTCAACAAGCATTTATTAAGTGTCTACTGTATGTCAGGCACCATGCCAAGTGCTAGAGATATAAAGAAAGGCAAAAACAGTCCCAGCCCCCAAAGGGTTCATTATCTAAAGGGGAAGAAAACATACAAACAATGACGTACTATATATGTGCAATGACGTACTATATATGTGCATATATATGCATTACATATAGCATATATAATACATAAGACACATATTTATTATATACAATAGTAAGGAAGCCATGGTCATTGGAACATATGTGGAAGGGAGTAAGGCATAGGAAGAATAGAAATATAGGAAGGTCCTAGGTTGTGAAAGGCTTTACAAGTCACACAGATGATTTTATATTTTATCCTGGAGGTAAGAGAGAACCACCAGAATTTATTGAGGGTGGCGGGACAGAGTAACGTGATCTGACCTGAGCTTTAAGAAACTGTCTTTGATAGCTGAGTAGAAGATGGATTGGAGTGGGAAGAGCTTTGAAGAAGGAAGATCAGGCAGAAGGCTGCTACAATTTCCAGGTGTGAGGTGATGAGAACCTGCAACAAGGCTGTCAATGTCAGAGGAGAGGAGTCCTATACAAGAGAGGATGGAAAGGCAGCATTGACAATATATAGCAACAGGTAGCACATAGTGAGGAGGGGGATAAGACATCTAAGGTGCAAGCTTAGGTGACTGGTGGGATGATGGTGCCCTCAATGGTTGCTGTTGCTTGTCCTTCATTTTTGAAGAGGACCAGTGACATTGGAGTATGACCAATGATATCACAGGGAGATGGCTTGATTTAAACAGGAATTGGATATAAGTGAGGCAAAGTTACACAAAATTGTCAGCCCCACTCTCTCTTCAAGAGTCCTCAAAGTCCAGTGGCAAGATCAAAGTCAGGACATCTGGAGATGGCCGTAATAGGAATAGAGAAGTTAAGGATTGGGTTGGGTTTTGGGGGGAAAAATAATAAGGAGAGTTTTGCATATGTTTAGCTCAAGATGTTTGTAGGGCATGAAGTTCAATAGGCAGAAGGAAATGGGAGACTGGAAGTAAAGAAAGACATTAGGATTAGATAAGATTTTCACAAGTGTGGAGATGATGATTGAATCCATAGGAGCCTAGGGGAACATCAAACTAAATAGTATCAAGGTAGAAAATAAGAGGACCCAGAACAGAACTTTGGAGGACACCCCTGCTTAGTGGACATAACTTGGAAAACAACCCAGCAGAGGATCCTGAGAAAGAACTGTCAGACAGCCAAGAGGAGAACCAGAAGAGTGGTCAATTGAAATATTAAAGCCAAAATCCCCTCTTCTAAAAATATACACTTTTAAAGTGAGAAGATGCTTGTGTTTGGAGTCAGAGAACCAAAGTTTAGATCCAAGATCGGTTCCAGTTACTTAACTTCTTTCAGTTTCAATTTCTCATCTTAAAACAGGGATAATAGCATGCCCATCTCTTTTCTCATGGGCGTTTGCTAGAGTTTATAGGGCCAAAAGTCATAGGATCATAGATTTTATAGCTGGAAGGTAGCTTAAAGGTCAAGTTTAGCCCTCTCATTTTACAGATGAGAAAATTGAGACCCCTCCCTCCAAAAAAAAAATAAAAGGCTAAGTAACTTGTCTAGGGTCACACAGCTAGTAAATATCTGAGGCAGCATTTGCACATAGGTCTTTCTGACTCAAGGTCCTGCACCCTGAGATAACATGTGTAAAATGCTTTGCAAATGTTGAAACGCTAAAAACATGTCAGTTGTGGTTATGATTTCCTTCTTCTCATCTGATAGTCCCTATAATGACTGGGGAAAGAATTCCCAGGACTCTACTTCAGAGAGAAGAGAAACTTAGTTGAACTGTGATGAAGAAACTATTTCCCATCTGTCTCCATCCTGATTCTCTGCTCTGGGTCATTTACAAAGGCTTGTCTGGTTTCGGGAAACTGAAAAGGCTGGTCAGCTTTATGTTCTCTCCAGTAATAATTTGCAGCTAGGCCTCCCTAGAGAAAACATTTTTTCAATCCTAGTAAATTACATAGGGGGGGTGGCACGCTTAAATATTTTTCACACACACTATCCGCTTCATCATAAGCATCAATAATTGATGTCTAATAGATTTGCCATTAATTATCTCATTAGTACTATATCACCACTTTATAACAGTATAGAGAAAACAGGATTACTTGAAGAAAAGGGCTAAGCATGTAATAAAAAAGCATATAATACTCCTGAGACCAAATCACAAGACTCATAACACACTATGTATATAGAGCAATAATGACATTACTTAACATTGCATATTAGCTATGCAACCACAGTAGCATGTTACATAACAAAATTTGCTAGTTATGCACTGCACATAGTAATGTATGGCACAGTTACATACAAAGCACATTTTACATGCACGCTAGCAATGAACATTGCCTGACTTTATAGGTGATCACTTCTCTATTTTTTCTTAAAAAAATATCACTCAAAAAGAATATAAGCTTCTAGAGAGCAGGAGCTGTTTTCACTTTTCCTTTGTATTCCCAGTGTTTGAAAGAGTTCCTAGCACTCCGTGAGCCCTTAGTAGATGCTTGTTGATTTATTGTTAAATAAGGTTAGCAAAATAGGGCTGGCCATTCTAACGTCATCCCCAGAGCTTGTGTATAACTCCAGATTACTGCCACTATCTAGAGACTGACTGCTTTGCAAGACTAATCCTAAACTTGTGAATGCCCCAGGATTATTGTTGCTTGTTCTTCATTTTT
This sequence comes from Petaurus breviceps papuanus, assembly GCF_028583685.1. Taxonomy (NCBI): domain Eukaryota; kingdom Metazoa; phylum Chordata; class Mammalia; order Diprotodontia; family Petauridae; genus Petaurus; species Petaurus breviceps. Next base: position 7,556,453 of record NW_027187298.1, on the reverse strand, counting down.
GAAAAGGACCAATGATAATATGTAGTGTAATTGAATTTGTTTGTGTGTAGGGGAAAGAAAAGGGAAAAAAAATCACTTCTCAAATTTTATTGTAAAAATCAAGTCAACAAGCCTTTATTAAGTGTCTACTATATGTCAGGCACCATGCTAAGTGCTAGAGATTCAAAGAAAGGCAAAAACAGTCCCAGCCCCCAAAGGGTTCATGATCTAAGGGAGGAGACAACATTGTACCTGGAAACAGGTGATATGTTGACTTGCATGTGAATTGAATTTAAGTGAGGCAGAGTCATCAATCTCACTCTGTCTTCCTGAGCCAGCGAAGTCCAGTGACAAGACAAAAGTCAAGATGACTAGAAATGCCTTGGGATGTAGAGGATGATCTTGGCAACTTCAGTGTCTGACCAACCTTTAAGTGCTTCATGGAACCTGCTTCAGTCCAGAATTATTATTACTGTGAATGCCCTCTGCTCCTTAGGGGAAGCATTACAATCTGAGAAGAAAAGAAAAGAGAAACCTTTGCTCCCTTCCTATACAGAGCTTCCCCTGGGGTTGGGATAGACTCCATTTAATTCCCTGACTATAGTGACCACCAACACTCAGCTTCTATCTTATCTAAATTATTTAGTTTAGAGGGGGAATCACCCAGGTGTATTATGTGACTCCCTGTGCATACTACTTATATAGTGACCAGACAGACCCTTGTACTGGCACTGCTTCTACTTCAAATGATCTTTCAATGGGGACAGCTAGGTGGCGCAGTGAATAGAGCATCAGCCCTGGAGTCAGGAGAACCTGAGTTCAATATGACCTCAGACACTTGATACTTACTGTATGACCTTGGGCAAGTCACTTAACCCTACTTACCTTGCCTTTCCCCCTCCCCCAAAAATGATCTTTCCATTTGTCTGGATCCACAGTTTAGATGGAGAATTACCAAAGTTAAATTTCACTGGATTTCCTCTTACATTAGAGAAAATGATGCTTCTTCATGGCTTTCAGCCAGGGTTAGCTTCTCATGTTTTTTATGCTTCCAGCAAAGATAGCCAGGGTGTCCAGGAATCAACATTGACACATCAGAGATGATTTCTGAGTTCCAGGTCTGAGGTTTTCATGTTGCCCTGGTGACCATAACAGAAAGTGGGACAAGTGGTACAAAGGTACTCTGCTTTCTCTGTGTCTCTTCCTCTCTGTCTCTCTCTGTCTGTCTCTCACTCTGCTTTTGTCTCTCTCCTCTCCCTTCTCTGTTTCTCTCTCTCTCTCCTCTCCCCCCGTCTCTCTCTCTCTCTCTCTCTCTCTCTCTCTCTCTCTCTCTCTCTCTCTCTCTCTCTCTCTCTCTCTCTCTCTCTCTCTCTCTCTCTCTCTCTCTCTCTCTCTCTCTCTCTCTCTCTCTCTCTCTCTCTCTCTCTCTGTCTCTGTCTCTGTCTCTTTCTCTCTCTCTCTCTCTCTCTCCCTCTGTCACTGTCTCTCCACAAAGCATAATTTAAGCATAGTAAATGACATTTCTATAAGTTAGTAAGACCTAGACTTCTTACCTTCTTGCAGTACCCTTTTTTACAAATCCAAATCACACAAATCTGTACTAATACTTAATTTTTACTGGCAGGGGGTCCAAGCCCTAGAAGCAGAACCCACAGTCACATTAGATAAATGATGTAGGATGGTGAAGAGACCTAGACTGCAGCAAGGAGTCACCTCCCTTTCTATCCTTTCTCATATGTGGTTACAAGTTCTTTCAACTCTCCTTCCTCAGTATCTCTTTAATGCATAACCTTTGATCTATTCCCACTACTATTCCCATAATACAGGCCCTCATTACTGTCCCCCTAAAATACAGCAATAACCTCTTGGAAGATATTCCTCTCCTCTCTTCTCACCAATCTGTTTTTTATAACACATAGAGCTGGTTATGCCTCTTGATTATTCCAATGATTCCCTCTTGTCTATTGAGTAAAGTTCAGACTCTGTTGTATCATTCAAGGATCACTATAACATGATCCCTACCTTTTCCACTTTAATTCGTGTTATTGTCTTCCAAGAAGCAATCTGTGCTTTTATTCCAGACACACCTTCTCCTTCCTGCTGAAGTCTATGGGTGACTTATTTGTAGTAACATCTCCTCCTTCTTCCTATGCCATCCCCCTTTCTCTTCCTGCAATAACCTTAGGACTATTACCCAAGGTCTAGGTCCTTCCCTGGTTTTATTCTTCCCCTCCACCTTGCCTCCAAACTCCTTGGTGTCTCATGTAGGCCTCAAGCCTTTCCTTGTAAGAGTTAAACACATGATAAAGGCCTATTTTAAGAACTGCTGCACTAATTGGTGAGAATGTTTTTGAAGACGTAGATACAGAACTGCAAGGGACTTCAGAGGTCATTTAGTTATGAACTGGGAAAAATAGGCTAAATCTGTTCCTTTACAACTTCCAGCTATTGTTTTCAGTCTTGCCCTTTAAAGCCAAACCGAATAATGAGGCAGTGAGGTGTCATAATGATTAGAACATTGGACCTGGGGTCAGAAAGACCAGAGTCTGAGTCCTGCCTAAAGTACTTACTACTTGTGTGACCCTGGGCAAGTCTCCTATACACTTTCAGCCTTAGTTTCCTTATCGATCAAACTGAGATAATAATAGCAACCTCCTCCTGGGATTTGTGAGTCACATGAACAAATATTTATTAAGTGATTAACATGTGACAGGCACTGTGTTAAAAAATCTAGGAATATAAAATATAGCAAAAAGAAAGACAGTCCCTGCCCTAAAGGAGCTTGCATTTGAATGGGTGTAACAACATAGAAAAGGAAGCTGAAAGTGAAGTTACCCACACAAGGGCATTGTAAAGAAAGTCCTGGAGAATCAAGAGTGTGGCCTAGAGAATAATGAAGGCATGGTTGGCCTGGGCATCCCTTTAAAATGGAGGTTCTGGGAGGAACCAGCTAATCAGAGTGAGAAGAGGCAGGATGGAGGGTTCTTCCAGTGTGCGGAGTCCAGCAATGGAATGAGCTTTCAGAGTCAGAATTTTTTTTTTGGGGGGCAGAAATTATGATGATCAAATGATATATCTAACGTGCTTTGCAAATCTTAGACCACTATACAAATACTAGCTCTTATTATTATAAGTTGAATTCCTATCTTGCATAGCAGGCTTTCAAATATATGAAGATAATTCCCTTCCTCCATCTTTGCCCCACTCCTTTCCTCCCTCCTTCTCGCCTCCCTCTCTTTTCCAGCTGAAATACCCCATTTGCTTCAACATATCCTCAGATTTTACGAGCTTGAGTTCCTTGACCAACCTAAATAACTTCCTCCAGATGCTCTCCCATTGGAAGATGTAGAAAATGAGACCCAGGGAGGGCATGAGGTTTCCTTGAGGTTATGGGGCTAGTAAGTGGTAAAATTCAAATAAGAACTGAGGTTCCATACACCTAGTAAAGAAGAACTTTATTCTGTTCCTTCTTGAGGTATCATTTTCAAAGCTAAAATTTCAATTTTTCTAAGATTAACATAACAAAAGGATGGCCCATGAAAGTATAGTTGCTAGCATCAGAAACAGGAAAATGGTCGACCGGAAGAGAGTAAAATCCCAACTTTTACAGTTTTTCTCTGGATTTTGAAAAAAATCTTTGTAGAGTTCTTGGCTTTAGAATTGAAAGTGACCTCATAGATCATCTAATCCAGGGGTTCTTACCCTTTTTGGGGGTCATGGATGGACCTCTTTGACAATATGGTAAAGTGTATGGAGTCCTTCTCTGAATGATGCTTTTAATTGCATAAAATAAAATACATAGGATGACAAAGGAAATCAATTAAAATAGTTATCAAATATATTTTTTAAAAAGCTTACAGACCCAGGTAAGAATGCCTGATCTAGTTCAGCTTCTTTATTTTTCAGAGGGGAAAAGTGAGATTCAGAGGAGTCTATCTATTCAAGGTTGCCCAACTCATAAATGGTGTAGCTGGGATCAAGAGCCATGGCCTTTGACTCCAAGGCAATACTCTTTCCTCTACGCCACATGGGAGTTAATGCCAACTACTGCATGATCTAAAATGAGCCGCTTTAAAATTGTCACTAAACAGTAATGCAGGATAACAGCCTTTGCACCATTGCCAAGCCAATACATTTTATGGTTTTCTCAGTTAAAGGTTCTTGAGTTAAAGAGAGATTAGAGAAGTATTTTAAATGAAAACGAGGGTTACCCATTTATGTGGTGATACAGTTTTCATGGTTATGCTCTTCTAAAGAAGAACAAAGGCTCAGGATATTTCTTGGTAAAGTTTCTAAAAGTTATTAATATGGAGAAAAACAAGGAGCACTCTCTGACTAACACAGGCATTGGCTCTGAATGGGAATGCAATTCCATAGAGGAAGCAATGCTCGCTTTAGTATGCTTGTCACTTTTCAGATTAGAACTGGGCTATAGATTCTAGCAGGAGCTGAGGAAGAAGGTGAAAGCTGAGCTTGCCTCTGTGGTTGAGGGCTGGATCACCGGGTCTCTGTTATGAACTCTTAAGATTGGGAACCTCCTAGACTTCCGTCCTGTCCTCTCATTCTTCTATGTCTCCTTCAGTGTCCTTCTCCTTTCCTTCTCTAATCTTTTCCTGCTGGTTCTCTCTGCCATGTCTTGCCACCATCTTTTCTTCCTGCTTCCTCTTATCAGATCATAGATCTAGAATTGGAGTAGTCCTTGGATTCCGTGTTATAGATGAGGAACTGAGGTGCAGAGAATGTAAGATAACTGGTCCAAGGTCAAACAGATAATATGTTCTAGAGTTAGGGCTTGAACCTAGGTCTGCTGACCTGGCAAGCCACTCCAGGATCTCCTACAAAAACCCCAAATGAGGTCATGAAGTCAGATATGACTGAAACAACTGAACAACAACTGCTGACTCCAGATCCAGTGCCCTTTCTACCACACCAAGCTCCCTGAATAGCAATCGTGTTAGCTAGATGCAATAGTGATTATTTTCTCAACTTTTTTTTCAAGGTAATGAAACCAACTCAGGGAAGTTAATTGGCTCATCCAGAACACATAGCTAGTACTACTGTGTAAAGGAGCTGGGATTCAAACCCAGGTCTGGATTTGGAATCCCATTGATAACCTTCTCCCTCAGGCCATGCTGCTTTGTCACAGTCCCTTGCAAACTTGTACATACAGTTACTGCTTATCTGAAATGGACACACTGTGTTAGCAGTAATTCCAGCCAACCTCTTGGGGCATAGTGATACTCTATCATGGCCCTTTCACCTCCCATCTCTAGCAGCATGTCATAGGGAAAAGAACTGGAACATTTAGGTCAGGGCTTCTTAGGCATTTAGATTTCAAGGGGTCCATGAAACTAGATGGGGAAAAATATAAAAATTTCACCAACCTCTAACTGAAATGATAATTTTCTTCAATTTTGAATGTAAGGCAACAAAGCACAGTAGTTTTAGGCTTTACCCTCCCAGAGGTGTCCATGACATGCAAACATTAAGAACCACTGCTTGGTCTAATCCAGTCATTTGATAGAGGAGTAAATTGATGCCCAAGGAGAACAGATGTCTTCCCCAAGGTTATAGAGTTAAAAAGTAGGAAACTAGTAGCTCAAATCTAGGTACTCTTACTCCTCAAATTTACCTTTTCTCCAAGGACACAAGTTCTTTGGGGAAAGAAGAAACAATACCTTGAGGAAATATGTCAAGTATTAAATAATTATGGCTAGGAGCTACGCTGAGGGGTACTGAGGAAAAGCCCTAGGAGGGAACTGAGAACCAAACAAGAAGTGCAATGGAAAAAAGCCTGACTTTGGAATCAGAGATCCTGGGCTTAAATGCCTTGTTTGCTACTTCTTGTCTTCGTGACCTTGTGCAAGGACCCCCTGTCCTCTAGTTCTCATTTTCTGCTCTGACATGAGGTGTTTCAACTAGCTGATTTCTTTGGTCTCCTCTTGGATCAACCCCTTATCTCCAAAAATAAAGCCTGAAATTCCAAATGGGTACCAGTATGGCAGAGGCCATCATCTAGTTAGGGGCCATGCAGTGGGCCAAAGCATTTTTATCCCAGAAACCAACCGCAAAGTCTCCTTCATAGAAAACCAAACAGTTCGACATTGTTCCTAAAAAAAAAATTAGTTTTCAAAGGGTATTCCTGGACCCCACTGCAAAAGGCCATAAATTAAATTGAAATCAGTCACATTTATGATCAGGTTGTTAAAAAGCTGTAAGTGTTATGAATTTATGACACTGTGCTCACATTCAGCTGTTCACTGCCTCTGCTTCTAGGTCTTTTTATCCTGTGTGGGATAAAATTTATATTTGTGGGTGAGATCATTATAAATCTTTTATGGACCACAAGTGCAATTTTAAATGTTTGCAGGCATGGAAAACTATGCCCATGAGATATCAGCTATATTTCATAGATTATGGCTTTGTCTAACTGGAAAATCCCCCCAAATGAACTTTTCAATGATACCCCCTTCACACTCTTCTTAAGTTTGTATTTTTTGGCCTTAGAAACAACAAAAACAAAGCTTGCTGCAGAGAAGGAAAATAGAGAAATTGGACTCAGATTCTGCCTCTTTCCCTTACTAGCTGTTGGACCTCAAACAAATCACTTAACTTTGATCTTTAAATTTCTTCACCTGTAAAATGAAGGGGGTAGAGAAGATAATGATAATTATTTTTTAAATTGTGCTTGAAAGTTTGCAAAGCACTTTCAGAAGGTTAGTTAGCTCACTCGTGCCTTAAGAGATAGTATTATTAGCCCTGTTTTCCAGACATGGATACTGAGGCACAGAACAATTAAGTGACTTGCCCATAATCATATAGCTACTATGTGAGAGGGACCTTGTTTTTCTTGGGCTCTGGCCCATCACTCTACTCACTTTGTCATAATGATTTCTATGGTCCCTTCTTCCAACTCCAAATGCTATGTGTTTTTTTTTAATTTTTAATTTTGGAAGCAATTGGGGTTAAATGAATTGCCCAGGGTCATACTGATAGCAAGTGTCTGAGGCTGGATTTGAAACTCAGGTCCTCCTAACTCTAGGACTGGACCGGTGCTCTATCAACTGTGCCACCTCGCTGCCTCTAAAAGCTATGATTTTTAAATGTAGGGACTATTGGCCTACACACTACACAGAGTGGTTGAGAAGAAACCATTTATATAGTTGTGATTTATGATTATTGATAATAATGCTAAAGTTTGCCAAGTGGCACAGAAAACAGAGCAATGGATTTGGACTCACAAAGACCTGAGTTCAAATTTGAACTCAGACACTTAGCTATGTAACTCTGGGTGAGTCTCAGCCTTTCTTAGCCTCATTTCTCTTATCTGTAAAATGGGAATAATAACCTTTATATCCCAGGATTATTGTAAGGCTTAAATGAGACAACATATGTTAAGTTCTTTGCAAACCTTAAAGCACTATGTAAATGTTGTTAGTATTATTATTATCTAGGACTAGCTCCTAAGGTGCCCCTCCCCCCACACATTGACTTCTAGATGAGTTAAGTTTAAATTGGACCAGCTTTTCTACAGGCAATGTGTCTCATTTATCCCTTTATGACTAATCAGTGATGAGAGCCTTGGCCTAAAATGAACAATGGGTTTGCACTTCCCTCACTATTATCAGAATCCTTGACATTGAACTTTCATGCCATAGAAACTGGAAATGTTATCATCAAAGACCTTGCCTATTTCTGGAAAGACTTTAAAAAAAAAGGTCATGAAAAATGTCTCACTGGTGATGTGGGGACTTTAGGCACCAGACACACTGGGTTGCTCTGTCTAGGTTCAATAATACTATTTTTCTGGGGGTGGCTAGGTGGCATAGTGAATAGAGCACAGGCCCTGCATTCAGGAGGGACCTGAGTTCAAATCCAGCCTCAAGACACTTAACACTTATTAGTTGCGTGACCTTGGGCAAGTCACTTAACCCCAATTGCCCTGCCTTCCCCACTCCCAAAAGCAAACAAACAAAAAAACACTTTTCTGTATTCTGTAGAATCAATAGAAACTGGTCCCTCCAATAATGATCAAATCTGAAGGTCTTTTCTCAGTTCTCATCCTTCTTAACTCTCTGAAACATGACAGATCACTTTCTTAAAAATGTCTGTGTTTTCAGAAATCTTCTGTTCTCCTGGTTTTCCTCTTACCTGTTCAAACACTTCTTTTCTGGTTTCCTTGTTGGATCATCATCCAGATTACACCCCCTAACTATGGTTATCCCCCAAGACTCACTCCTAAGCCCTCTTCTTTCCTCCATCTATACTCTAGACACCATTGGTTCTCTTGAATTATAATCATGATGCAGATGATTTACAGATATAGCTGTGTAGCCCCAACCTCACCCCACACTCCAAATTCCACATCACCAATTGCCTAATGAACATTTCAAACTGGGTGTCCTTGAGACATGTCCTTTAAGATCTTTGGACTTAACATGTCCAAACCATAACTCTTTATCTTTCCCCTCAAACCAATCCCCCTTCAAACTTTCTAATTTTTGTTAAAGATATCCACTTTTCTTTCAGATTTGCTGATCTTGATGCTATCATTTATTTCTCTCCCTCATCTCAACTCACATATCCAGTTAGTTTCTAAATCTTACTGTCTCTTCCTCAAAAGCATCTCTTGTATCTGACTCTACTCACATAGCCGCCATCTTGGTTCAGACTTTCATCACCTCTCGTCTAGGCTTGCAGTGGCCTCCTAATTAGTGTCTGTGCTTCGATTCTCTTCCCACTCCAATCCATCCTCCAAATAACTATCAAAGAGAATTTCCTGATTATTAACAGTCTCCTACTTAAAAAACTCAAGTGGCTCCTTATTGCTGTTAGAATAACATATGAACTCTTATGTTTGTCTTTCACAATCTGGCTCCAACTTGTCCTTCTAGTCTCATTCTTACCATACTCTTCAATCCAGCCAAATTGGCCTCCTTTCTGTTATAGCATATGGTGTTCCATCTCTCATCTCTGTGCCTTTGTGCTGGCTGCCCCTGGTGCCTGAACTGTACTCCCTCCTAGTGGGCAACTCCTAGAATTCCTCTCTTCCTTCCACACGAAGTTCAAGGAGCATCTTCTATGTAATGTCTTTCCTGATCCCTGAAACTACTGGCACCCTTTCTCTTGAACTACCTTGAATTTATTCTCTATATATTTAGTGTATTTTAGCACATACTTACATAAGTACATGTTGTCTCTCCTGATAGAATATAAGCTTCTTGAGGACAGGGGTTATTTCATTTTTTGTATTTGTATCTCAAGCCCCTAGGGCAGTGTGTTTGACATAGTAGGTGCTTGGTAAAAGAATGTTGGTTGAGTAATACAGCATGAGACATGGAATGTTCAGAGCTGGAAAAAAGATAGGCTTTAGATAATGCCATATATGCTGTTAGAGACAAAAGTAAACTTTTATAATTAATGTTGTAGGGGAGGAACTGAGGCCTAGACAGTGGATGGAACTTTACATAGCTGCTCAATAGAAAAGCCAGGACAAGAAGGCAGGGACGCAGATTCACTTTGGTTTTCTTTTCCATTTATCCCTCATGATGTTAAAATTAACTTCTCCCTCTGTTGTTAGCTTACTTACAGCACTTCAATTTGTGTTTTTCCAGTAATAATCCACTTTCTCTCCTGCTTATAAAAATTTTAGCATAATGTGAGGGAAAGACAATACATTTGGAAGTCAGAAAAGCCATGGGCTTCTCTCCTGGCTTTGTGACTTATTATTTATATGACTATGGACAAATAACTTTAATTTCTAGGAGCCTTAGGGAAAGGAATAGCCCTACCTACTTTAAAAGATACAAGGAAAAATTGAGATGAGGTATGTGAAAGATCTTATATTAGATTCAGATAAGGAATTTCCATCTTCTCAGGTCTCAATTTCTGAGACATTCTAGTTTTTTTGTTTTTAGATGAGAAACTCAATTGACTTAAAATAAACAATAAGACAAAACAATAAAACAAAAAATCTTCAGTTCCCAAATTTCTTATTTCTTTATGGAGAGAAACAACTTCCAATTATGGTTGGTCTAGGTAGGACCTAGAAAGAATTAGAAGTTTCCAGCATGGAATTTTTTTTACAGGATTCTGAGCATAGTTTCCAGTCCCAAAATTGGTCGTTCCATCATTATAGATGCATTCTTTTGGATGTTAGTATTCTTTGGTCTTTAAGAACCCCTTATTACAATGCAAATTCCCTGAGATGTGGTAATAACAACTATAATAATTCCTGATCTTTATATAGTGCTTTCTAGTATATGGAGTACTTTCCCCCTCAATAACACTTTGAGGAAGGTAGTGCAGATATCAGTAGCAACAAGGGCAGAGACTTTTATTTTTGCTTTTGTAAACATTGGAACAAGGATTTAAACTGATTTTGAAATCAAAATTTTGATTTCTAGACCAGTGATCTTTCTTAGAAACAATAGAAAGAACACTGTATATGGAGCAAGAGGAACTAGATTTGGTAACCTGTGGGACTTTATGCTGGTCATTTTCCTTTTCACATAAAAGTGGAGTCAAAACAGTCTCACCCCATTTTAGCTTAGACATCTTAACTAGGTGAGATCAGGTCTCAATCAATCAATCCAAAGACTTCAGACTGGGTGCACAAAGATATTCAAACCTGAGTGATATGTTTGGATAAGCTAAAGAAACTTGACCATAATTTAAGTAATGATGTATAAATTTTCAAGAGTTGATAAAGGGAGACTATTCTAGAAACTTTCTGGGGTTCTGGCCGGGGAAGGAGAGACTTTGGCTTCCTCCTTGGCCAGTTGTTCTCCTCTCCTCTAATGTTGACCAGAAAAGGACCTTGCCTACTCTTGAGTGTCACAGAATGTTGGAGTATCTCATCTTCATATGTTAGTTTCATGCACGGGAACAGTGGCAATTCCCATCTTCCCACTGATGTTCCACCTGATATCTCTGGATCATCTGGCAATAGTGTCTGAATCATTGGAAGCCAAGGATTAACTGGACTCGTGGCTCTCCAAGGAGCCTAGCAAAGAGCCCACCTACATCATGCCTAAGGGAACCACCTTGTACATGCGAGTTACCCCATGTCACATGTTTACAGTTTCTCCTGGGTTCTATATTTGAGGAAAAGTATATAAAATATTTTGGGTAGATGTCTTATACAAACTATTCTTTTTTTTAACCACTGTAGTAAATATTATTTTCTAAAATGGATTTAAGACTGGCTGACAAAGTGGACTCTCAACTGATAATCCTGAGGGGAAGCACAGTGGTACAGCCTTGAGCCATTGGCATTAGAGGATCCCTCCTGACACTTTAATGTTATCCCCCTAGAACTCTGAGTGGGAAATGTAACTAAGCAACTTACCTGGGAGAGTGGGAGTTGGGCTGACAATGCCTAATAGCAAGCATCAACTACATGTAAAATGACAAAGATGAGCTGGGTGATCCCTAAAACCCTTCCCTCTCTGCATCCTATGAATTGTCTTCATGAATTTATTAGTATGTGCTAGGAAAGACTGTCACTAATATCCTGATTTTAAAACACTAGTAAAGACTGTTGGACTAAGGGATGTTCACTCATATGCTCTCAGGAATTATTCCCTCTCCCCACCTCAACCCCCACACTTCAACCAGGCTACATTTGGCACACTTAGAGCAAGGTATAGCTCAGCTTACAGCTGTATAGAGTAAGGAGCCTTGAGCTGGAAACAGCATTGGCGATTATTTAGTCAAACCTCTTAATTTTACAGGTGAGCAAACTGAGGTCCAAAAGGATTTGGGTTAATTTTGCTGAGTCCGTGAAGTCACCAGAACTGGGGATTTGGGAATTCTAGTGATGGTTCTGGCACTAACTAGTGATGTTAGCACAATTGTTAATCATTACCACCACTGATAATTATACAGGGTGTTCCAAAAATATTAGTGCAGTTCCAAACTTTAAAAAACTTAAAACTACACTAGGACTTTGGAGACATATAATCTCTTAAAGTTGAGATAGTGCTACACACACACAGTAGTAGCAGGGGCAGCAAGGTGGTCCAGTGGATGGAGTGCCAGGCCTGGAGTCAGGAAGAGCTGCGTTCAAATCTGACCTCAGAGACTAACTGTGTGGCCCTGGGCAAGTCACTTAACCCTTTTTGCCTCAGTTTCCTCCTCTGTTAAATGAGCTGGAGAAGGAAATGGCAAACCACTCCAGTATCTTTGCCAAGAAAACCCCAAATAGGGTCATGAAGAGTCAGTCATAACTAAAAAGCAACAACATATATATATATATATATATATATATATATATATATATATATATATATATATATATATATAATATCTCCTTTGAGGCTTGCCATCACCAATGTTGGATAGATGCTATAGGTTTTATCCATTGTAGCAATAAAGAAAGATAAGGAGGTACAGAGGGGAGTTGATTTGCTGCCCGTAGCAAGTAAGAGTAAGAGGTTAATCTTGAATCTAGATTTTAATGATTCCAAATTCAGCACACCATCTAGTACTTATTATATCTCTTTTAGACTTTTTTTTCATCTCTCTGGGCCTTGGTTGGCCTGTATGTATATGTTGACAATAAATAGAATCAAATACAAAAATAAATATAAGCTAGATTTATAAACTATAAAGTATGTCATCATCATCATCATCATTACTTCCTTAATCATCCCAGATCCTTTTTTATTTTTGATTAGAATCGTCCCATGTGGATTTTTCAAAAGGGGGGAATGTATGTACTTAAAAGTAATGTGCTTGCCTGAGGAAGTACACTGAATTAATTTACTTATGAAGAATTCACCATAGTGTAGTGGACAGGGCACTGTATTTGGAATCAACAGACTTGGGTTTAAATCATGCCACTCCTACTATGTGACCTCAGGAAAGGCCTTTCTGGGCCTCACTTGCTCATCTGTAAAATTAAGGGATGGGACTAGATAGTCTTCAAGGTTTTTTCCAGTTCCACGTCTTTACTGCATAGAACTGCGGGCTGAACTGGAGTCCTAAACCGCAATGCAGACTAGGCAGACTGATTTTTAAGCATCAAATAAGGGAATATTTTTGCAGTTGTGATGAGGGGAAACAATGAAGCCAGAACAACAAAGGGAGCATACCAGAGTGTCTTCCCATCTCCAATGGAATAAATTATCGGAGAGTACTGTGGTTAATGTTGACTCAGAATTGGGCTCTGCACAGCTGGGCTGCTCAGTACTGTTTGATCTGCCCTTTCAAGCTCTGACGATCCCCCTAAATTGCTTTTAATGGACATAAGGCTGCAGTACAGAACATGAGAAGAGCTTGTTATAAAACAATAGAGACGATTTAACTCCCATGCACACCTGTTCTTTGTGGGCTGGGAGATATTGCCCATGCACGGGGAGGAGGGGGCAAGAGGTAACAGTACAGTTCATGTAGAACTCCAAATATACTGCTTACTTGTACTTAAGACACCTCTGATGCTGATATAAATAGATCTGATTGTTGGTATGGAAAAGGAGGATAATTTTTTTTTCTGGTCCTTATTGCCTTTGGCCTGGACCATTGTAAGAGCATCTTAACTAGTCTCTCTCATTCCTAACTTTCATCAATCACCCCAATCCATCCTTTGTACATCCACCAAGCAAGGCTTTCTAAAGTACAGGTCTGATGCTGTTTACTCACTGCTTCAAACCCATCAGTGGTTCTTTATTGTCTCTAGGATAAAAACAAAACCAAAAACCAAAACAAAACCCCAATCTAGAACTTAAGTTCCCCCCTGATCTTAGCTCCAAATTACATTTCCTGCCTTACTTTACATTATTCCCCTTTGCCCACTCTGCAGTCAAGCCCAAACTGGATTACTTACTATTGTTTGAAATCAACATTCCACCTCAAATCACTGTTCAGCACTTAGAACAGTTTCTAGCAGGTATTAGGTGCTTAAAATGGTATTTGATTAAATGTAGATAAGTCCCTCAGACCTGGAATATGTTACCCTCTTTCTTCTTTTCAGTGTCCTTTTCTTTCTTTTAAGGCTCATCTTACACGTTACTTCCTCCATGTTGCTTCTCCTGATCTTAAAAAGTTAACTCTTTTTTTTTCTCAGAATATTTTATCTGAATCTCTCCATTGCTCCTATAATGTCCTACTTCATTGTAGATTTATTTGTGTAGATTTCATAATCCCTGCTCTCAACTCTGAGGAAAAATGGGAGTTCCTTGAGGACAGATGTTATTGTGTTTTTCTCTTCACATTAACAATCCTAATAAAGTGCCTCACATTTTTTTTCTTTTCATCCAATGCCAGCATTGAGGGGAACTTCTGGTGTGGAAAGTCCTTCTACTGGTGCAGATAGCTAACTCATCTGTAAACTACAGTCTTAGTGAGTTGTCTAGCATATGGAAAGATTGGCCAATGTTCATACATTTAGCTAGTAAGTGTTAGATGTAAGACTTAAACCCAGATCTTCCAACTCCAAGACTGGTTCATTATCCTGTGTTATGCTGACTCTTGCCTTACTCATTATTTTTGTTTTCAGGGAGATGGGTGGGGAGGGAGAGAGATGTGATTTCATTGCTGCAGGTCACTCCTGGTAAGAAAATTTCCTCTTCCACTGCAACTAGAAATAGAATTATATGGATAGTTGTCTGGGACACTGAGAGATTAAATAATTTTCCTAGTCTCAGGACCAGTATGTATGACCTCAATAAACTCAGGAGCTTCTGCCCCTCTGATTGGAGGACTAGATGGTGGAGTAAAAATCTCCTCCCTCAATTTAAAGAGGTTTCACAACACAGTCATTCCACACTCAGGGCACTCTGGATCTGAATTTAATTCCACTATCTCCATGCCTTTATCATCCTCCTCCTCCTCCCCTTCCTCCCCCAGGTCACGTGACTTCTTCCCTTTCTCAGTTTCCTTTTGTATTGTCCTCCCCCATCACGTTGTAGTGTCCTAGTGGGCAGAGACTGTCTTTTTCTTATTTTCATCCCAGTACTTAGCATAGTGCCTGACACATAGTAGGTGCTTAATAAATGTTTATTGAATTGAATTGCATGGAATATCAGAGGCAGCACTTGAACCGAGGTCTCTCTTGCTCTCTCTCCCCTTCATTCCATCTTCCATAGCTTTGCCCAAGTGATATTCTTAAAACAGAGGCCCAACTGGGTCACTACCCTGCCCCAGATACTTGCTGACTGTGTGACTCTGGGTAAGTCACTTAACCTCTATTGGCTTCAGTTTCCTCATCTATAAAATGGGGATAAAAATACTTCCCAGGGTCATTATGAGGATCAAATGACATAAGAATTATAAAGTGCTTAGCATAGTGCCTGGGTCATAGTAAGCACTACATAAATGTTAGGTATTAGCATTGCTATTGCTATCATTATCATGTCCAGTTAAAGCCATTGTCTATTACCTCTAGAGTCCAATACAAATTCCTCTATTTGGTATATTTACAACCTGACTCCAACTTATATTTAGAATATTTTTAAAGAAATTCCTCTTTTCTCCCAATCTGTGGTTCACCCAAACTGACTACTTGCCATTACTTACATTCGTACAATCTGCTTTGCCCTCTACACCCTCTCTCCAATCCTTCAAGTGCCTTGAACATTCTCCCTTTTCACCTCTATATCATAGAATCTCTGCTTTTCTTAAATACTCAGCTCAAATACCATTTACTATTCTAGTTCTCTCTTGATGGCTCCTATTGGTATTTCCGTCACCCTCTGAAATTAGCTTCATATATATAGAGATATAGATAGATATATACACACAGATGTATACGTGTATGTATATGTATATATGTGTGCGTGCATGCATACACATGCAATGTACACATACATGTGTATAGATATATGCATATGTAATAAATTATATATTTCAGATCTTTCTATGTAGATTACACATGTACTCTATATAAATATCTA
The DNA here is from genome assembly GCF_028583685.1 of Petaurus breviceps papuanus. Taxonomy (NCBI): domain Eukaryota; kingdom Metazoa; phylum Chordata; class Mammalia; order Diprotodontia; family Petauridae; genus Petaurus; species Petaurus breviceps. Next base: position 7,540,578 of record NW_027187298.1, on the reverse strand, counting down.
TATCTATCTATCTGTATCTTAAACATTCTTATATGTGTATATGTTTCCCTGGTTAGAAAATAAATAATTTGAGGGCAGGGACTGTTTTATTTTTGTCTTTATAAGCCCAGTTCCTAGGACAGTGCCTGGGATATAAATAATAAATGTTAATAAATGCTTATAGATTGAATGATAGATTCTTAACTTTGACATCAGTTCTTTATCTACTACATATTACCTTACAAAGTAGCTTGATATTAATAAATTTATATAAAAGTTAAATACTTGTTGAATGAATGAATGTGGAGATGAGAAACTTGGGTCACAATCACAGTTCTGCTACTAACTGCCTATGTGATCTGGCTCACCCACTGGGTCTCAGTTTCCTTGTCTATAAAATAATGAGGTTGATGAGATGATCTCTTCCAGCCTTCCATACTATGGTTATCAGTCATACAATTATTTTTTAGTATTTAGGTGTGAGTCATTTGTACCAGGTACCATTTAGGCACAGGAAATAATTCCCCTATCCTTAAATTCAGCAGAAGCAGACATGTTGTGGGGGTATTTATTATGTGGTTTTGGCATCTCTCATCTGATCAATTTCACACCCATAGCCCCACCTCACTACTGAAGGCCAAGGGCATTTTAAATGACCTCAGAAATAATATTGGTATGTGATCTTTACCTCTTCAGGGCAGAAAAGGAATGCAATAATAACCACTCTCCCATGGGCTTTCCACTCCCTGACACATATGCTTAAAGAAGAGTTTCCTTCCTTCCTCTTATTTTTCCCATTGTGTTGTGGAGCTAAATGCATCAGTGGACTTTCCACATAGTGTGTTAGAGACAGGTGTAGAACAGTGGAGAAAACAGCAGGGTTGGTAGGAGAGTTTAGATATGTTTAATGGCAGCAATGAATAGTAGCAGAACCTTAATTAAAAATCAGGTTGGTGATCTTGAAACTGTGCCCCAATGTCTCTTTTACGGGATCATGGGAATATTGATTTAGAGATGGAAAGGAGGTTGTAAATAATCTTCTCCAGGCCTGTAATTAAAAAAAAACTTTATTGATGTATTCTGTTGTTAAATCACCTGTACTTCCTAGGGTTTCCCTTCCAGAGTACTCTTACAAAAAAGAAAAAAAGAGAAAATGGCAGTTTCACAAAAGTAACAAACATTATGAAAGTCTGACATTATGTAGATTCCACATTCATAGTATTCTATTTTAGTAAAGAAGGAGGGAAAGATTGGGGAGAGGCCTATCTTCCCATTTTTTCAACCAAGGCCAAGCTTGGTCAATATGATATAGCATTTAGTTTCAATTTTTTGTTGTTTTTTCCATTTACATTGTAGTCATTGTGTATATTGTTTACTTGGTTCTGCTTACTTCAGATTGGATCAGTTGATATGCTTTCCCATGCTTCTCTCTATTAATTTATTACAGCTCAGTAATATTCCACTACAATTACATTCATGTCCAACAACTGGTTTAGACATTACCTAATGGTTGACCAGTCCCCTCATTTAATATTTAGGGTAACAAACCCAGAGGGGTTTAAGTGACTTGCCAAAGGCCACACAAATCATACTAAGCAGAGGAAGGATTTAGACTGAGACCCTCTGATTCCAAATCTAGCACTCTTTTGAGTGCTAATTTGCCAAATTGGAAGGGTCTTTAGATGTCATCTAGTGGAATTACCTAGAATATTTAAGATGAATGAATAGATTTTAGAAATCAGCTAGTCAAACACACCCATTTTACAGATGAGGAAACAGCATAAGGAGGATGGATTGACTCTTGTTGAAGGTCACACATACTATATATTTTCATTCACAATGTTATGGCTCACTAATCAAATATATCAATGTTTATGCATTTAATTTCCTAAAAGATGATAGAATAGTATCATGCATGTTCATGATGTTTTGCTTTCAGTACAACTTTGTGAAGTCATAGTCAGCATGCAGTGTGTCATAACCGTTTGTCATTAGAATTAAGACAAGGACAAGGGAAGCCTGAGCGTGATTCTGGAATGACTTATAGAGAGTAAGCATTGTGTTTGATTTTCTGCTACTGACAATTAAGAACTACACAGGTACAGAAAGCAGATTGTTCTTACTAAGAGAAAAGGTGAAATGGATGGAGGAACATCCTGCTCCTTCTCCACTTCTGCCACTCACCATCTGTTTGACCTTCAACAAGCCACTCAACCCCCTTGGCCCTTAATTTCATCATCATCATCATCATCATAATCAGGGATTGAACTAGAGGGTCTCTGGGGTCATTCCTCACTCTAGCTCTATGAACCCATTAACCTCTAAGTCTGTTGTCTTGGAGTCGATGAATAAGACCAAGGCTTGATGTCACCAGTTGTACCTACCTATTCAAGGAAATTGAAGTAAAAAGGTCTTCTCTTCATCCCATTTCCCTTAGAACTGCCTTCTATTAGCACACTACAATATAATCTGCTGCTTCATTACCCAAACATTTCTGGTAACCTGAATTTTGCCTTAACTACAAAGAATCTAGATATTAACCAGAGATAGATAGAAATGTAAATTAACACAGAGAGCCCAAATTCTGCTTAAATGTCAGGAATTTTCCTATATGGGGTGGGTGGGCAGAGACTACTGATGTATTTATTCCTAACTTTTCATCTAAAATAAACTCCCTAAAGCAGTCAGTCCATCAATAAACATTTATTTTTATTAAGAGCTTCCTCTGTGCCAGGCACTATGCTAGCACTGGGGATAGAGATACAAAAATGGGTAGCAATTGTTCTCAAGGAGCTTCTAATCTTAAGGGGGAAGAAAACACCCAAAAAGAAAATTGAAAAGGGAGAGAGGGGAAGGTACATGGTACATGGGCATGATGAGGGAGTCCAAAGAAGTGCAGCTCAGTGGGAAATGAAGAGATGGCTGACCTTAGTGCCCTCCTTAAATGGAAGTTTTTGGAATAGCTCAGTGCTTCTCTCTCCAATAAGAAGGGTAGAGAGAACTGATGAAGTTTAAATACCAAGACTAATTCAATCTTGCAGGATGATGAGGTTCTTGGGAAATATGTTGGAAAAGTCAGGGAGACATGTGGAGAAATTATGTTGCCACTAGGCTTAAAACAGTCTATTGTAATAGGGTATTACGTAGAAATAAATGTAAAGCCCTATACTTGGGTTAAAAAAAATAAGTATAGGAAGGGGATATAGGAAGAATAGGGAGGGAGAAGCATGACTACAAAACTTTCTGTTTTGGAAAGATCTAGGAATATTTGTGAATCGATAGCTCTACATTTATAAATAGAAGGTGGCCAAAATAACAAAAGTGATTTAAATTGAAATGTAGTACCTAAAACAAATGCTGTCATTTCATAGGAGCATTATGGGTGACACCTTTTATGAAGGACATTGGTAAGCTGGAGTACAATTAAATGTTGAAGTGGCTGGAGGTTGGGCCCTGCAAGGATCAGTTGAAGTAACTATACACACTGAGCCTCAAAAAGAGAAAACTTAATAGGGACACAATAGAGGTTTTCAAATATTTGCTTGGGCTATTTTGAGAACTGGTATCTTCTCATTCATTGGAGGTTTTCGAGTCGAGGATGGACACTCACTTGTCAGATATATTATAGTGAGGATTCTTTTGGGATCTGGATCGATGGGTAACAAGGGCCTTCTCACTCTTGAATTCTTTGATTGGGGGTGTCATATGAACGAGGGATTTGAATTGTTGTGTCTGGCTTCTCAGGGTAGAACTAGAAGCAAGTAGGGAGTTGCAAAGAGTTAGATTTAGGCTTAACATAATGCATCATTTTCCAGCTAGAGCTGGGTTGCTTTATGTGATAGAAGCAGGGTCCCCATCACTAGTTATCTTCAATTGGAGCCTTGATGCCTACATAGAGGGGATGGTGTGGAGAGAATTACTGCTCGTATAGGTGAAGGTTGGAATGAACAACATCTGGAGTCCTTTAAGCCCATGAGAGCCTGTGGTTCCATGGCAATAGATACATTCTCTAACCATTCTGAGTCTCCACATCCTCATCTGTAAAAGGGGCTAATGTTGAAGCCCAAAGAGATATTTTGAGGAGATAACTTTATAAACAACAGAATGCTGCCTTATTAAGTTGTGATTGTCTGAATGTTGTTGCCTCAAGTGTCTGGTCTTGGCTTTGGACTGACCAGTTCTCTGGAATCTGATGCTAGTTGACTAGTATGGGAGAATTTTTCTCTTAGGCTTCCTACCATCACTCAAGCAGCTTTTGGGATATAAAATTGTGTGTGAAAATAATTGGGCCTGCTATTGGCTAATTGACTAATCTGCCACTTATAGCCTCTAAATGAGGGGACATTGTCTAATTGTACCCGCCAGCCACTGATTGCACCTGCAATTAGTCAATTGTGGGTCCAGATTGTGAGCTCCTCTGTAATTGTAGGGGCTAAAGTGGAGACCACCATTCACTTTCCGCTCTATTATTGCATTGCAAGCATTTGCAAATATGTGATGACCTTGGCAACAGATGGGAAGATATCTATAGTTTTATCTGTTGAACACCAATTGGTACATGGTATGATGGAGAGAGTGGTAGGGCTTGAAGTCAGGACTTCTGGGTTCTAGGCCAGTTTCTGCTATTGCCAGTTCTGTGAACTTGTGTAGCAATTAATTTCCCCTCTTTAAGTTTATGATTATGTTATACTTCCTTAGTTTGGCATTCAAAGTCCTCCATAATCTGGCCCCAACCTATTTGCCAAGATGTATCAATTTCTATGCTGAAAAGGGACATTTCATCCTCTGATCTCATCCTTCCTTTTCTAATCTTCATGCCTTTGGTCATTTCATTCTTCGCGTATGAATATATGCCTCACTTGTTTCTGACTATTGATATGTCTTTTTATTTTTAAGTACAACCCAAATACCATGCCTTCCACCTTGTAGCCTTACTTTTCTACATAAGGTGAAAATGATATTTTCCTACTCAATTGTTTCCTAGTACTTTGCTTGCATTCTTTTTTGCTGATCGATAGATAAATAGGTAGATAGATACAGAGAACTTTTATTATGTACTTACTATGTAAGCACACTCTTTTCCACTCTGTTTCTGCTGCCCTGCCTGACTTCAGTTCCAGAAAACAAGATGCTCTTTCTAGGTTAAGTTAATCATTTCTAATCTCATCATCATGATGCTAACTCAACCTCTTTTCTCTATATGGGGTATTCAGGAAGATCAGTACCTCTGGTGTAAGATGTTACCAAGCCCTTTCCAGGGCTTCATATCTACCTTTGACGTCTATTGTTTCATCTGGCTCTCACCTGTGGCTCCAAGAAGCTGCAGCGTATACAGAAGTCACATGTGAATAAGCCATCTTGGTAGATGAGCTAAGCCAGGTTGAGGGTAACCAGTAGGCCCTGTTGGTGACTAGGGGGAATGTTTACCCCAAGCATATGAAAACTTTTCCCAGCAGAATGGATGAAGGGGAATAATTGATTCCACTGGCCATGAAGGTGACTAAAGCAAGCACTGGGGAATCTTTGAATTTGGTCAGACATCAAAGATTACAAGGTCATCCACTTCATCCCAGTCCATTGCCAATCACCTTGACTTTTGTCCTGTCACAGGACTTCAATGACTCAGGAAGAAAGAATGAGACTGAAGACTGTGTGCAACTCTGCCTCACTTAAATCCAATCCATATGCAAGTCAAAACATCACCCTGTGATGTCATTGGTCCTCTGCAAAAAATGAAGGACAAGCCCTGGGAGGGCTGGAAGGTGGAGTAACAAACTCCTTTCAATGCCTTCCTTTATAGAGGGAAGAAACTGGATTTTTTTGGCTCCTTCTACTTTGTATTTTCTGCTCTACCTTGTTTCAAGTCCGTGGAATAAGACAGCCTCAAACCAGGTGCTCCTTGGTCCTCTCCCCTATTTTCCTACTTCCTTTTGTGTGTGGTCTTCCCCCCATTAGACTGTAAGCTCCTTAAGGGCAGGGATTGTCTTTATTGATTAAATCCCCAGTGCTCAGCACAGTGCCTGGCACATAGTAGGTGCTTAATAAATGTTTACTGGATTGGATTGCTTGGAGTTGTTATAAATACCAGGAATACACATACAAACAAGAGTGTCTACCAAGGTGGGGAACCTATGGTCTTGAGGCCACATGCGACTCTCTAGGTCCTCAATTGCAGCCCTTTGACTGAATCCAAATTTCACAGAACAAATCTCCTTAATAAAAGAATTTGTTCTGTAAAACTTGGACTCAGTCAAAAGGCTACACCCAAGGACCTAGAAGGCCACATGTGGCCTCAAGGCTGCACCTCTATCCTCTACCCTCAAAGAGCTTGCATGGTAGCACATAGAGGGGAAGATGGAAAATTAAGGGTGGGGGAGGGAGGTAGGCTGCTGGTGAGGAGAGGAAAGTTCAGGGAAGGGGCTGAATTGGAAATTAAATGAGCATAGTTAAGGCTCCTCATTAAATGGTGTCTGGTGCTAGGGATTCACCAATCAGGAGGACAGTTCACATGATTGAAGCTACACCAGGGTGGCTTATTTCAGTTTCCCTTGAATTGTACAACTGTACCCTTTTCTATCCCCTAATTAATTGCAAGGTTTTTGAGATCAAGCCCTAGCTACTCTCTATTGTGGTATCACTAGGACCTAGCATACCTTGTTCATAGTAGGAAAGGAATTGATGAATGAGTAGCCTCATTTTCCTCTTTAAAAAAACCAGAGGATTGAATATGATGAGCTCTAACTTCCCTTTCCAGGTCTGACATTCTCTGTTCTGTGTTCTAAGGACATTTTAGGTTTTGTAACATCATAGTTGTCCACATAGCACACTGATTCTTCCAGGGTTCATACAGTAAGAAATTCAAATGGTTCAAAACCCCTCAGGAATAATTCACCACCTCAACATTTATTTTCATTAAGCTGTTGTGACATGTGTATTTTAAGCAGTTCTCATTTCTAATTATTTTTTATGATCATCATTTTTTTTTCTCTCAGAGAGCCTTGTTAGGAAGTAGAAGGAGGAAGTAGGTTCTGGTATCATTGCTAATGGGGGAGGGTGAAGAGCTGCTTGGAGACAGGATCTGGTCCTTTACATGCAAACTGAAGGCTAGAATGTTTTCCCTAAACTATTCCTGATTACAAGTTCTGAAAGCCCATTCCATCTGTTCTGAAAATTACACCCTTTTACAAAACACTATGTGAATTTTTGGTGGGAATCGCAGGGGAATTTACCAACTCTTGCTGAGTTATTTTTTGTCACCCTTCTAGTCAGATTATTGAAAAGTAGAAGGTAGTATTTAGATAATTATTGTAAGCTCCATTATGACAGAGATCATGTTTAGAGGCAATGTACTATACTAAAAATAGATTTGAAATCAGAAAACCTGATGTTACTAGTTACATGAAGTGGGAGTGAAAAACTTAACTTCTCTGGGGCTCAGCTTCCCCATATGAAAAAAATGAGAGGGTTAGATTTAGGTGATCTCCAAGATCTTTTCCAGCATGAATTAGCTATTATTCTCATAATTTTATTCTCAATGAATTGGCATAGAGGAGAGAGATTGAGCCTGGAGACAGGAAGACCAGAGTTAAAATCCAGCTTCAGACAATTATGACCCTGGGCACATCACTTAACCTCTGACTGACCCAGTTTCTTCAATTGTGAAATGGAGATGATAATAGTATGTGCCATACAGAGTTCTTATGAAGATTAAATCATGTAACACTTGTAAAATGACTTAATATAGTGTCTGGCACATGGTAAGCCCTTAAATGCTTGTTCACAGTCCTTCCTTTCTTCTTCCCTATTTCTTCCCAAGGTAGTCCATTCCACTTTGAAATAGCTCCAATTGTTTGGAATTTTCCCCATTGTACTGAAATCTGCTCATTTTCAACTTCTATCTATTGGTCTTAATGTTGCCTTCTAGGAGCAAGCAAAGCAGTTCAGGTAACTTTTCCATAAGATAGCCCTACAGATACTTGAACACAAACATGTCCCTCATAAATTTTCTCCAGACTAAACTTTCATAGTTCTTTAGATAATACTCATATGGCAATCTTGAAACTTTTCTCCATTCTATTTTGCTTACTTCCAGAAGTACTCCAGGTTATGAATACCCATCTTAAAATGTGTCACCTAGACACTGAACACAGTATTCCAGACACTTTCCAACAAAGGAAGAGTAAAATGGAAATATCCCTTCCATATATTCTCTGGGACAACCATGCCTATTTCCATCAGTTGAGTATAATCATTTTTTTAAAATGCTATATCACATCTTTAACTCAGTTTTTAGCTTGTTGTCCATTAAGACCTGATTTTTTTTAATATTATATTTTGTCTAGCTACAGATTCAGAATTTTGAGAATCTGAATTTTTGAAACCCAGTGGCAGCATTCTCTAGGAGCTTACCATGTCCCCCAATTCATATTGGTAGTCACAAATTGGGTCCCAAAGGGTAGGTTGACTAGTTATCCTCTCAGGGATAAATGGGTGACCTTAGGGGGTTTAGGTTTCTATCACTATTATTCTTGAACCACCACTAATTACTTCCCATTAATAATTAGCCAGAATGAATTAATTTTCTGTTTGTTTTTAGCAAAGAACATTTGTTGAGATGATATAGTAAATATAATTGTTATATAAATTTCCTTCATACTGTGAATTCACATTCCTCTTGCAAATATGAGGTCCCTGAAAGCATGAGTTTCAGCTTAAAGTACTCAATTAATGAGCCACATATCTATAGAACAAATATGGCAAAGGGGTACCTTGCAAGTCCTGGCATTGGGAGTCCTTTCTCCCTTTGTGGAATCCTCATGAAACTTCCCATAGGTGTATATCTCTATTGAGCTCCAAGAATCGAGAGTTCAAAACTGATATTCTCTCTGCTTCAAGGATTTACACTCCCTGAAACTGGAAACTGCTTTCTCCCTCAGGTGCCTAGATAACTTTCTTATTCTATTTGTGTTCATATTTGTCCTCAGTATGATTTTCTTTGCTCCCAATTTGATATATTGTCTGTTATTAGTCCATGCTGTCCAACAACACGGTCAATTGGCGTGAGGAGATGTGAGAGAGAGATAGGGACTGAGAAACAAAAGTCCACAAAGAGAAAGACACAAAGATGGCCACTCTCTAAGAGTCATTCCTCTTCAGAGGTTGTGCTTTAACTGGAATCCTCCATTCCCGAACTAAAATCTTCTGCTTCTGGTCTAGACCCCACTGGATCGAGGAACTGCTGAAATTCCTTTGCTATTTAAAGCTTTCAGAGACATGGTTAACATATTTGTTAATCATGACTTTTCTTGACCTAATTCATGTAGTTTGCACCTGAGAGTGTAGAAAATCTCTTTTTTTTAATGTATGATGTCCATTGATAGATTGATGGATAGATAGATCGACTGATTGTGTAAGAGGCTTTCTTACCTGACCAAGACATCAGAACAAAAGTCATTTAGTTAATTGGAAAGTGTATGTTTGAGCATAGAATTTCACCCCTTATGTACTTAAGACCTTGTACTTATCTCTTTTATATTTCATTTTATTTTTAAAATTCTGATTGAGTAATCTAATGTTTTTTTCTATCCCTCCCAGCTTTTTACCATCTGCAAATTTCATAAACTTCCATCTATACCTTTATTCAAATCACTGATAAAAATGTCAAACCTGGGCCAAAGAAAAATTCCAAAAGCACTCTCCCTCCAAACTCCAAAATGAAGTTGAACCATTATTTAATTAGCTAACCCTTCCAAGACTGACCATTCGGTTCTCTCTGCATTTGCCCACTTCTCTATCTTTGTACAATAATAGCAACAGCAGCTTTGTCAAAGCTTTGCTAAAATCTTAGTAAATAATATCAGTAGCATTCTTTGGATATGTCAGTCTAGAAAGGAAGTGAAGTTAATCTGGTAGGACCTGTTTGGGTTAAAGTAAAAATATCTTCTGTGATCACAGCTTTCTGTTCTAGATACTGACCATTGAAAATGTAGAAATTGCCAATAGTCAAAGACAAGCATACTGGCCTGCAGTTTTCAGGTTGTACTCTCTTCCAGTGGGAAAAATGGACTTTTCCTTTCTAAATTTTTCCTTACCTCTTCTACTCCATGTAATTTTTTTTGAAAGGTCATTGATAGTGACTCTCTGCCATCCTCTTTACTAGCTCTGTAGTTCCTATGAAGTTAGCAACCTGAACTCATCAAGGACAGTTATGTGCTCTCTAAATATCTCCTTACTTACTTTGAATTCTACTCTCCAGAGCAAAGTAGAATAGAATTCACATGCATATTCTGATAACTTGCCTAAATTATATTTAATTCAAGAGGTTTTAGCTTTTTTTGTGTGTTGGCTTCTGTTGACAGTCTAGTGAAACCAATGAACCTCCTCTTAGAATAATATTTGTAAATGCATAAGGTAAACTACACAGGATTACAAAGGAAACCAAACAAATTTAAATAGTTATCAAAATACTTTAAAAAATTGTTAGACCCCAAGTTAGGAACTCTTGAATTAGTTGGCCCTTCAATGTAAAAAAAACCCCAAACTTCTGTTCTATTTATCAATAATTGAAACACTTTTGAGGACATCTTCAAAAGGTGAGAAAATATAAAAAAAATTACTGATATAACATCCACTTAATAATAGAGGAAAAGAACTTAGCTTTTAGTTACCTCAATGGGATTTGTCTTAATGTAATTCAGGCATAGTTATCCTAGTGTGAAGATTAATTATGTGGACTGCTAGTAATTCTGTATGTCTATATCTATTAAATATTGAATGTGTGAGTGAAGCAAATTTTTCCATGAATTGTTATCATAGGATCTAAATATTGTTGAGATCTATCTTAGAAATTATCTAATGCAAACTCCTAATTTTCCATTGTAAGAAACTGAGACCTAGAGAGACAATGTGCCTTGGGTTACAGAAGAGGTAAATAGCAATGTTTAGATTTGACCCTGGGTTTTCTAACTCGAAATCCAGTGTTCTTTCCATTATAACATGCTGGTGAAATTAATGGTTATTCATATTCATTTCCTTCTCTCTCTATTTTTTTGTTTTGATCCTTACTGGGTAATTGGAGGATTTTTCAAGTAAATCAAAGATGTGTGATTTCTTAGGTACTGAAATTACTTCCTCTGAAGCACTTTATAACAATGCATTTTAGTAGATAAGTCTAACTTATGTGAGACTCAGAGAGACAAGTGATTTGATGATGGCTCACATAGCCAGCAAGATGAAGGATCTCGGGGCGGCTAGGTGGCGCAGTGAGTAAAGCGCCGGCCCTGGAGTCAGGAGGACCTGAATTCGGATCCAGCTTCAGACACTTAGCACACACACACACACACACACACACACACACACACCTAGCCGTGTGACCTTGGGCAAGTTACTTAACCCCAATTACCCTCCAAATACCAAAAAAAAAAAAAAAAGGATGAAGGATCTGAATTCAGGCTTCTTTTTTGCTATACCTCACTATCTGCCACCTTTCTATATGAATCTAAAAGCGACTAAAATAGAGTCATAGTATACCTTAAAAAACCTGCTTGAGGTTAGAGCATTTATTATAACCCTCTTGGACCATTGCTAGGAACAGGTTTCCTTGTGTCTGTTTTCTTCTCTTTCCAGTTAATTCTACTGTAAGAATAATTTTTATTATACATTGGTCTAGCCACTTCCTTCTTCTCCCCTGAAATCTTCAATGATTCCTTACTGCCTAATGAGTAAAATTCATATTATACTCTTCTATCTGGCATTCAACATCTTCCATTATCTGTCACCACCTTATCATTTCACTGTTACTTCATATTACCCTCTTAAATCCACTTTATGCTCTAGAAAATATATCCTGTATATTTTCTTTCTCCCAAATATGCCCTGCATGTTCCCACTGCCATACATTTGCTCATTCCCATGCCGAGAATGTCCTCTTTTCCTTTTTGAATTCTTACCACATATTTAAAGCCCAGCTCAAAGACTGTCTTGTATAGGAATTCTTCCCTATTATTCCACCCCCCCCCCAAATTAAAAATATAAAAACCTTTCCATCAGCATGGAAGGGAATATCTTGGGTGGGGAGGGTACATCTTTCTAATAGATTTGTAATTCAATATTGTTTCCTATGAATATTTGTTCCTATACCTTAGCTTTCTATAAGACAGTAAGTTTCCTCAAAGCAGGGATTTAAGTTTTATCTAAATATTTTATCTTTCATAAGAACTATAATAGGATTGTGTATTCAATAAACACTTAATAAATGTATGTTGAATGAATGAATGATGTACAAAAGCCTGCTTATGAATTTAGACAGTTTTCTACTTTCATAAAATGTTGTAAAAGACTGCATGAATGAAATTGGATTTTTGTTTATTAAAGAGTGGCTTAGTTTGGCCCATTCACATGAAGTTATTTGAGTCAATACACTGTAATTATGAGTCACTTACATGGGATGGTAGAATATATATTAGACACTTGATTAAATTACCCAAAGTATAACAGGCTAATTTGCCATATATTATATTATAGTGATGTTTCATTGGAGGTGATGATATGTTTGCAATGATGTAGAAAGGACATTTTTTGCTTGCAACTTGTAATTTACTGCTCATTCAAATACCATAAATACTAGTTTTGGCAAGAAGGAAATCATGGAATTTATCTATGATCTAAACTGTGTGTCTACTTCCAGACTAGAAAGAATTATTGCATCTCCACTAGAACAATCTGACTGGATTCATCTCTTATTCTCCTTAGGCTACAGTTTTCTTGTAAACAAGAGAAGAATGTGTTCGGTATAGTACAAAAGGCAATGGGCCAGAAACTAGGACACCCGAGTTCTGATCTTGGCTCTGTCACCAATGTGCTGTGTCACCAATTTGATTAAATTACTTCAGTTTCTTCAAGTACCAGCTAGAACTCCATCTCTACAAGAAGTCTTTCCCAATTGGCCTTAATGTTAGTGCCTTCCTTCTTTCAATTATCTCCACTCTATCTACTCTATCTCGTTTGTGTATTGTTGTTTACATGCTGTCTCCCCTAATAGACCACAGGCTTCTTGAGAACAGGAACTGTTTTTTTTTTAAATAAGCCTTTGTTTATAGCCCTGTCACTTAGTTCAGTGCCTGACACACAGTAGGTGCTTAATAATTGTTTATTAACTGACTTTTTCATCTATAAAATGAAGTCGTTGGACTAAGTTGTCTCCAAGGTCCCATCCAACCTTAAATCGAATGATCATTTAGATATCTCAGTGTTTCTCAGGCTGCTTTTCCTAAGTGAGAAAAGGGAAAATATGATGCTTGGATATTGGAGAAGGACTGAAGAGATCATTGTACTCCAAACTTCATTCTGTAGATGAGGAAGCTAAAGACTAGACAGTTCTTGTTTAAAGAAACAATGTAGAAATGGCTAATCCAGAATAAAACCAAGGTCCCCATCTGCAAAACCACTATAATTTCTCTCCAATAGACTGTAAGACACTTGAGGACAGGGTTTCATTTTGGTCAATGTGTCCGCTGCACTTATCACAGTAGTTTGTATAAAGTAGGTGTTTAATAAATGCTTATTGATTGATTATGGAGAATCTCAGAAAATCTCTGCAAGTAATATATTCCCTCTGAAATATGAAATCACATATATCAAAACGCTAACTTTGAGCAAAAAATGTTCATTATGAAACTAGATTATATTTCCTTTATTATTCTCCAAGATGTTGATGATCCTTCTCCATTCTTGAGTTTTTAATTATGGCAGGCAACCTATACTGCATGACTTTGTGACTCACTGATTCAGAGCTGCCTTGGAATGTAGGGTAAATCAATCTTCACCTCAGTCCTCTATATCTGACCTCTATATCCCAGAACATGCTTCATTCTATCTAGTCATCCTTCAGGACACCAGGTCTAAGCCATCACAGGAATATTTATAAGATGCATTCCCCTACCTGCTTCCCAACCTTTGAACAGGGAACAATAATGAAACCAATAGTTTGGAAACACATAGATCTATAGTAGGTCCAGGAGTAGGGGCCCAAAGCATTCCCCCTCTCTCTTTCCATCTAAGGGGCCACTAGCTCTGCATCCCTGCATATTGATCAGGTTCAGTACTGGATTGGATTATCAGCATTGACCTTGTCAAGAGAGGTCAGGTTCTTTCTGGCTCTAGCCTCTACCTTAGAGGTCTGAAGAAAATCACTTAAGCTTAGCTTTGGCTCATTTCTAGGATCTTCCACATAAAGGAACTAGAAAGATACTCAATTTACAATGTAAATCGGGAGTAGGACAACTATTTATTTCTCTACATAAAACCAGTGCTTTACACAAATGACTTACAAATGCACATTGACAAAGATTTGAACAAGCAGAAATTTATATAATTATAAGAAATTTATAAAATTTAAATTTACAGGACTTTTATTCTGTCCAAGGAGAAAGATACTTAAAAAACAAAACAAAAACAAAACATGAAACCTTTTGCTAGTTTGCTGAATAGACGTTTCATATTCACCTTTGGTATTAAGTTGGCCCTTTCAAAGTCCATATTTTTTTGTCAAGCCAGGTTAGAATTTAAGAATTTTCTTCCTATTTGTAATCTCTTCACTGAGAAGGTTGCAGTTGTTGCATTAAGTTGGCAGTAAGCTATAACTAATGGGTCCAGAGACTCTGGAAATCCTAAAAATCCATCTCTCAGGATTGCTCTTTGGATACATATGTTCAGGAAGGAAGTAAAAAGGAGAAGGGGCAGCTAGGATTTTGAGATACATGTTCTGGAGACAGAAACAAAAAGAGTCAGAGGAAGGAGTCATTCCTTTTAAAGTCCACTGAATGTGTGACTCTTCCTGTCTCAGTGATCAATCCTCTCTGAAGAAACCACTTTCCCTATCTGCCAAGAGACCAAGAGGGTCCAATGTGCCCCATCCTTCAATGTTAAACTAGTAGAATGTCTAGTAGACAGCAAATACCTTTGCATTCCATGGGATGGCCTCTATGATATCATCATGGCTAAAAGAAAGAGAACTGGCTGCCCTCTGGATCCCCTCTCAATTTGTAATTGACTAGAGCAAAGATCCCTTCACTTTCAACTGCTCACGAATACTTGAGTGCCCCAATAGAATTTAAGCAAATTGAGTGCAGCAACTGTCTCATATGTGTGTTAGCATTCTCAGTACCTAAAACAGTGTCATATTAACAGTTTAAGAAATACTTGAATCTTTTATTGACCAGCAATTTTGAATTCTCTCAGCAGAATCTTCAAATGTTAAACTACCAAGAGACTACCAGAGGTTAGAGGGTTCAATCTTCTCATTTTTCATATGAAAAATGGCATGATACAGTGGAGAAAACACTGGGTTTGGAGTCCAAGGAGCTAGGTAAAAATTCCAGGGCTACCACTATGTATGATCTTAGACAATTCATTTAACTACTCTAGGTCTCAGTTTCATAATATGCCAAATTAGAGGGGTGGTGAAGGACTAGCTCAGTGGTGTAAAACTCAAATAGAAATGGGGACCACTAAAACATACATAAGGATCCATGCAGGGGGCATACTAACTTAGAAAACTACATAGTGACATCATCTATGATTTGTTGTATTTTTAAAATTATTTTATTTCCCAATTCTATTTTAATCTGGTTCTCTCACTCAGGAGTGTTGTGGGCCAAATTAAGCCTGTAAGCCATATATTTGACACTTCTGGGCTAGATGACCTCTGAGGACTCTTCCAGTTCTAAATCTAGGCTTTTGTGATATTTGTGATCTTTGTAACACCAAGAATGCACAACTAGCCAATGGCAGAGTCAAGTTTCAAATTCAAGTGTTTTGACTTCAGGTTCAGGGCTTATTCCATGACCCTATATTCTTATATTTCAGTCTCAGAAGTGTTGTGGGAAATGCTAGACTATTTTATCTCCCAGCTAAGGCACTGGAATCTTAATGAGGATTTTTAAGTTTCATACCTGGCTCTGCTACACAGCAGTATAATGCAACAGAGATAGAATGAAGCAAAAAACCAAATTTGCCTCAGATACTACTATGCCTCAACTTTGACTTATTCAACTTCTAGGCCCATTAGTATAGAGACTAATCATTATTGGACACTTTTGTTACATTTTTAAGACCATTTGTCAAATAGTTGGTAGCGTGTAGGATTTCACTGTTATTTTGCCTACATTGCAGGAGTGCTTAACAACACAGAAGTCCACACACTGACCATGCACCTGTGGCGATTTCCTTACAGAGTTGTCCATTTCCTGACTAAAGAGAGCAGCAGCCAAGAAATGATTGCCTGGAATATGTTGTCTATCGCCCATCACTATTCTGCTCCATGGGGAGTACTGTTGGTCATGGAGCATGTCCAGAGGTCAAAAGGGTGTGGAGAGCACCAGTGGGATGTGCACCCATGCCAAGTTCCTACAGGAACCTTTTCAAAAGGCAGGTTCCATAGATTCTTTTCCCTAGATGGTTGGTTCACGGGTATTAATGAGCAATGAAGCATTAATTCCTGTTTTCCTTTTTTGGTCAAATTGTGTGAATGTTGCTCTATCAATAGTATCAGAACATAGGGACTGCCCATGGGTACATGTATGTGTATGTGTATACACATGGCCACATATATGTTTACATACATATGCATGTGTATTTTGTGTATTGCATTTCTATAAGTATATTATATATCCATATATTTGTATGTGTATGTTTATCACATATCGACATATTATATGTATGTATATATGTTTATCATATATACACATATGTGTGTATAGCTATATATGTGTGTGTATACACACAATATGAAATACAACATAGGTTTCAACCTACCTATGTAGTCTTATTTCACACTACCCTAAAAACCCATATTTTAAAAATTCCATTCATATATAAGAGTTTATCTGCTGTCTCATTCTACCCTCTCTCTGAACCTTTTCCTTACAACACTGTCTGTGTCTGGAATGTCCAGTTATTCCCTTCTCTAACATTTCAGCATGTCAGTTCCTTTTCTTCCTTCCCAAATCAGACTCCATCACCTCTATGAAGACTTTTTATACTTGGCTCTACTTTCCTCCTCCCTCTCCTCCTACACACATATACTGTCCCGGTCCAATTGTCTCATGGCAGTTTGGGCTTGACAAACTGTGCCTTGCATCAGAGTTATTGGTGGGCATATCTTAACCTTCTTTCACCCAATTATAGTAAAAGCTCTTTAGACCTGGGAAACACATTTCATTTAATTTTTGTTTTTCTGTTGCTTGGTATAGGACGTAATAAATTGGTGCTCAGTAAAATACTTGTTCAATTGAACTAAACTACTGCAATGAATAAGAACCAGGGTGGTTTTTCTCATTTTTTTTCTCCTTTAAGGGAGTCATTTGGCTCAGCTTTCCCTGGCTCCAGTTATATTCCTGGTCTTTCCTGGAACAGCTTCTTCAAGTGAGGTACCTTTGCTTAAGTAGAATTAAGTTGAATATTTTTCATGCTAAAATTCAGCTTATCCCCATTGATTTTTATCTAATTAATGCTGAAGTTCAACATTTCCCCAAAAGCAGGTCAGCAAGATGATGAGGATCCATTAAGGGTAATGGGGATGTTTAGCCAGACAAAGATAAGCCTTAGGGGAAACATTATAGTGGCCATGACTGATTGTAGAAGCATAGATTTAGAGCTGGAAGGAAGCTTAGGATTCCTCCAAACTAACACTCTTATTTTACAGATGAGGAACTTAGGTCTAGAGAAGTTAATGAGCTTGCCTGTGGCCATACAGGTGTGGCAGAGGTGATGTGGAAAGAGTCTTTGGATTTGGAGTCAGCAGATAAAGACTCCAAGACATTTAACAAATGAATATGGTCTTTTGATATGGGCCCTTGGCTAGACAATTTTTTGTCATCTGAACATTGGTCTAGCTAGACTTTGAAAAAGAAGGAAAAAAATAAAGTACCTACTATGTGCCAAGGGTAGCTAGGTGGTGGAGTGGATAGAGGGCTGGCCTTAGAGTCAGGAAGATTTATCTTCCTAAGTTAAAATCCAGCCTCAGGCACTTACTAGCTGTGTGACCCTGGGCAAGTCATTGCCTCAGTTTTCTCATCTGTAAAAAGAGATGGAGAAGGAAACAGCAAACCATTCCAGTATTGTTTCCAAGAAAACCCCAAATGGAGGCACAAAGAGTCAGACAGGACTGAAAAATGACTGAAGAGCAACAATTTGTCAAGCACTGTGCTAAGCTAGGTGGAACAGTGGATAGAGTACTTGGGCCTGGGCTTAAGAAGATCTGAATTCAAATCTGGCCTCAAATATTTACTAACTGTATGACCCTGGGCAAGTTATCTGCCTCAGTTTCCTCAATTGTAAAACATATATAATAATAACACCTACCTCACAGGGTTGTCCTGAGGATCACATGAGGTAATTTGTTTTTTTGAGGGGGCAAGGAAAGGAAATTGGGGTTAAGTGACTTGCCCAAGGTTGCACAGCTACTCAGTGTGTCAAATGTGTGAGGTTAGATTTGAACTCAGGTCTTCCTGACTCCAGGGCTGGTGCTCTATTCACTGTGTCAGCTAGCTGCCCCAAGGTAATGTTTCTAACATGCTTAGCAGAGGGCAAAAACACAGTAGGCATTAATAAATGTTTATTCTCTCCTGTCCCCTTATTTGATTTGATGAGAAGACTCATCACTAGGAATTTTGCCACAAAATGATGAATTCTTTCAACCTGAAAAACTTGGGAATGCTTCCCACTAAAGAAAAGAAGAATTAGTGATTTTTCTTGTTAGAGATGAGAACTACAACGAATAAATCACAACTCTAACCTTTCCCTCAAACTAATCCTTATTTGGGATCACAAGATTTAAGGCTGGAAAGAAACTTCAGGAGTTCATACCACCCAACCCCCTCATTTTCACCAAGTTAAGTTTTTCACCAAGTTTCACCAAGATAAGTTGCCAGTGGTAGAGCTGGGAGTCCCACACCGGTAATGTGACATTGAATCCCATCGTCTTTCTATTGCATCATGGTCAAAGTATTTTTTAAGTTCTTCAGGTTTAGTGGTGTTGTATTTATGACTGGTCTTTCTGTCAAGACTCTAAGCCACAGGAGGGTAGACTCCATGCCTTCCACTTCTCTTTCTCTCCTATATAGCTCTACTTAGAGGAGCACTCAGCCAATGTTTGTCAAGTAAATTTGACTGGGGCTAAAGAACTAGAATGAAAACATCACAAAATGACCTAACAGGTAGAGAGAGCCCTGCTCTTAACTGGATACAGGCAAGGGAAGCCCTTGGGAACCTTTAACTACACAGGACTGGAATTCTGCCAGGCCCCCTGCTGCGAACTCCCCAAACTCTGGTGAAAACACAATGGGATTCTTAATGGCTGTCATAATGACCCTGTAATTCAGAGGTTCAGCCCGAACACAAGTCATTTCCTCAATTCAACTCTCCCCCCAGGGAACATTTCCTGGTGAGTCCCCAGGGTTTGTGTTTTCAACACCAACTTTAATTTTGGTATTTCCTAATTTAACCTCTGTTCATCCTGCCCAAACACACAGCCCTTCTCCCTCCTGAATACTCAGTTTAGAGGCTATGATCGAATTCCCTTTACAGCAATTGTGTATAGCAGGGAAAAATGGGGTCTCTCCACTTGTTAAGCTGAAAAATTAGGAGGAAAAAAAAGGACAGAAAATGATGTGCTAAGAATGTAGTCGAGACATAGAGATGATCACTGCAAACTTTTTTTCTCAATGCAAAATAAAGTATTCTTTCAAATGTCCCACTAACAGACTTAGAGTAATGATGATATTAAATAACAGGTAATTTTTTATAGTTTTAGTTTATAGTCTTACAGATTTAATGTTTGCAAAGTTCTTGAGACCTATTATCTCATTTAATCCTCACAATAATTTTGGTAGGTGTTAATATTACCCTGATTTTACAAATGAGGAAACTGAGGGTGAGAAGGGTTAAGTAAATTGCCTAGGGTCTCCCAGCCATTAGCTGTTGGTCAACAAACATTTATTAAGCATTTACTATTTGCCAGGCGCTTGGCTAGGTGCTGGGGATACAAGAACAGGCAACAGATAGTCTCTACCCTCAAGTAGTATACATTCTAAGGGGAAGACAAAAAATAAGTAGGTTCCAACAAGATAAATGCAGGGTAAATGGCGGGAAAGACACTAACAGGGAAACTGGGACAAGCCTCTCTCACAGAAGGGTGACATTTGAGCTGATTGGTGATAAATGCCCTGTGTCTGCATGAGGGACCCAGTTGGCAAGAGTGCACAGAGAAGATCTCTTTGGTTCTCTTCAAGCTCTTAAATTGCTTTGAGTCTCTTTAGTCTCTTCTGAAGATGCTTTGGGTGTATCTGGCTTTCAGCTTTGAGAAAGAATATGTCTATATTCAGGGTTGCTGAAGAAAAAGACTTTGGGAAGTAGCTGACTTGAGAGGAGTTAACAGTCTCTGTCATGCCCTGTCCCCAGCTTGCTATACTGGAGACTTGAAGGAACTTCCCCTTGGGTGAGATGGTGGACTTTTCCTTGGTTGAGCTGAGTTTTGCTACCAATAGAATTCCTCTGCTCTGTATTGTCTGGCATATATTCCCCATCTATACTTTCCCTAACATCTCTTATGTTATGATTTGGATAAATTGTTTTCTTTACTATTTCCTGTGTGTGATTTATGGAACCGGTATTTGGTAGGAAAGGGATCAAGGCTTGGATATAGCATTTGGGGTTCAACTTCTTCAATTAATGAACAATGATCAGAAGTTAGATTGAACCTGAAAAACATATCCCCTAGACTGATACTATTTAAGGGGACAGATAGATATAATGATAGTCTGATACCCTCTCTCTAGGAGGAGAGCACAGTGGTCAATCATCTGGTTTGAACCAAATGCTTCTCTTCCTGGAAAGAATTAAAGGCTCCCTTGGAGAAGGGTGAAGGGAAAAGAGGCTAGAAATGTTTATTCTGCCTCCCTTTGAGCTAGATAATGACACTCTCGTGCTGTGTGTGTGTGGAGATAGGCCTCCTAAAATAAGTATTTATTAATTACCTACTATGTGCCAAGCACTTTACAAATATTATGTCATTTGGTAGGATATTTATTGTTTAGTGAGTTTGTTGTTGTGAGTTGTTTCAGTCATGTCTGACTCTTTGTGACCCCATCTGGGGTTTTCTTGGCAAAGATACTGGAGTGGTTTGCCTTTTCCTTTTACTTATTGTATAGATGAAGAAATTGAAACAAACAAGGTTAAATGACTTGCCTGGGTTCACACAGCTAGTAAGTGTTTGAGGCCAGATTTGAGGTCTTTCTGATTCCAGACCATCTAAAAGCTTATTGTTTAAGCAGATAAAACAACTAATTTGTATCGAATTTATTAGCTCATAGTAACTCTTATCTACTTCCTAGTTCAATCTACTATTAAAGTTATTTTTTCTCTTTTTATAATTTTCTAATCCATTCTTAAAATTCAAAAATTCCTTGATTTCATTATTTATTTTGCAACCTGACTCCATAATATACTGTATCTTTAAAAAATACATTATTTATTTAAGCATTCTTTTTTTAGAATTTAAATTTTAAAGTCTCTCTCTCCAGGCTTCCCCTCCAATTGAGAAGGCAAGCAATATAATATCAATTATACATGTGAAAACAGATAATATACATACAACACACTAACCATGTTACAAAAAACAGCAAGTAAAATAGAGTGAAAAAAATTAGATTCGGTTTTCAGTCAGAGCTTATTAGTTCTTTCTCTGGAAGTGGGTAGCATTTTTTTTTATCACCAGTCCTTTGGAATTGTCTTGAATCATTGTACTGATCAGAGTAGATAAGTTATCCACAGTTGACCATCATTACAATATTGCTGTTTCTGTGAGCAATGATCCCCAGGTTTTGCTCACTTCATTATGCATCAATTCATATAGGTCTTCTAAGATTTTTCTGAAACTATCTCATCATTTTTCCCAGTAAGATAGAAATCTATTATAATTACATACAATAATTTGTTCAACCATTCCCCAATTGGTGAATATCCTCTCAATTTCCAGTTCTTTGCCAGCACAAAAAAGAGTTGCTGTATATATTTTTGCACACATAGGTCCTTTTTCAGTTAAAAAAAAATCTCTTTGGGAGATCAAAGTAATAGAATTGCTGGGTCAAAGTGTATGGACAGTTTTGTAGCCTTTGGGCATAGTTCCAAATTGTTCTCCAGAATCATCAGACAAGTTCATAATTCTGCTGGTGATGTATTAATTTCTCTACTTTTCCACGTCCCCCAAAGCATTTGCCATTTTCTGTTTCTGTCATGTTAGTCAATCCAATAGGTGTAAAGTAACACCTCAGAGTTGTTTTAATTTGTATTTCCCTTATCGATTGAAATTTAGAGCATTTTTTCATATGACTATAGTTTGATTTTTTTTCTTATAAAACTGCATCTTCATATCATTTGACCATTTATAAACTGGGGAATGGTTATTTTTATAAATTTTCCTCAGTTCCTTATATGTTTGAGGAACGAGGCCTTTATTAGAAAAAAAGCTGCTTAAAATTATTTCCCAGTTTCCTACTTTCCTTTCAATTATGGCTGTATTGGTTTTGTTTTGTAACCAAAACCTTTTTTAATTTCAGGTAATCAAAATGATCTATTATACTTTCTGTGATCATCTCTATATTGTATTTGGTTATAAACTCTTCTATAACTAACTGAGTATGTATATGTATTCCTCCATCTTTGAATCACTTCCAATGAGAGTGAGGTTCAAGCATTGCCTGACACCCATTCACCATTTCCTCTTCTTTGTAGAAGCTCTTCCTTGCATGTCTCATTTATGTGACTTAATTTTCACTGTTTTTCCTCTCCCTCCCTCCTTCTCTTAGTGCATCCCTCTTTCTCACCTTTTCATTTTTTTGGAGATTAGCCCAACATAATTTACTCATACTCAAGCCCTCTGTCTGTGTAGACTCCTTTCGACTGTCCTAATAATGATAATGTTCTTAGTAGTTACATGTATCATCTTCCCCTATAGGAATGTAAACAGTTTTACCTCAAGTTCTTAATTATTTCTGTTTCATGTTTACTTTTTTTTTATGCTTTTCTTGAGTCTTTCCATTTCCATTTTATCTTCTAGATCTAAGATATTAAGGCAGTTTACCTTGATAATTTCTTAAAATATGATAAATATTTTTTATCATAGCTTTCATAAGAGGTATCATAATTCTTATATTCTTAATAATTCTTAAATTATCTCTCCTCAATCTATTTTCCAGTTTAGTTGTTTTTCCAATGAGATACTTCACATTTTCTTCCATCTTCCTTCCTTCCTTCCTTCCTTCCTTCCTTCCTTCCTTCCTTCCTTCCTTCCTTCCTTCCTTCCTTCCTTTCTTTCTTCCTTGC
>NW_027187298.1:7498304-7517120 GCF_028583685.1 Petaurus breviceps papuanus | reverse complement strand
TCTCTCTCTCTCTCTCTCTCTCTCTCTCTCTCTCTCTCTTTCTGCAGGGGGGAAGGCAGGGCAATTGGGTTTGTGCCTTGATCAAAGTCACATGGCTAGTAAGTGTTAAGTGTCTGAGGTTGGATTTGAACTCAGGTCCTCCTGACTCCAGAGCTGGTGCTCTGTTCACTGTGCCACCTAGCTGCCCCTGTTTATTATTTCTTGATATCTTATGGAGTCATTGGCTTCCATTTCCCCAATTCCAAATTTTAAGGAATTATTTTCTTCAGTGATGTTTTGTGCCTCTTTTAACATTTGGGTAATTCTATTTTTCAATTTCTTATTTTGTTCAATAATTTTTGTGCCCCTTTTACCAAGCTGCTTATTTTCCTTTCACAATTTTCTTTCATCATTCCTATTTCTTCTCCTAATTTTCTCTTGGCCTTTCCCTCTCCCCCCCTTTTTTTTTTTTGCTTTTTGGAGGGCGATTTGGGGTTAAGTGACTTGCCCAAGGTCACATGGCTAGTTTTTGTGTTAAGTGTCTGAGGCCGGATTTGAACTCAGGTCCTCCTGACTCCAGGGCCGGTGCTCTCTTCACTGTGCCACCTAGCCACCCCCTCACTTGGCCTTTTATTCCTTCTTTAGCTCTTCCGGGAATTTTTCTTGGGCATGTGTCCAACCCACACTTTTTCCACTGAGGCTTTGTTTTCACACTGTTGAGTTCTTCTGAATTTGTGTCTTGATCTTCCTTGTTACCATTGTAATTTTCTATAGTTAATTTGTTTTTTGTTGTTGTTGTTGTTTGTTGATTTTCCCAGTCCATTTCCTGATTTTGAACTTAATGTTAAAGTTGGACTCTTCTCACCAAGGGGCAGGCACTTTCCCAAGCTTCAGGTTTTTTCATTATGCTGTTTCCAGAGTTAGCTCTGAGGATCTGTAAATTTTCAATGCTTCTAAGGTATGATGATGCAGGGAGAGGTGGTCATTGCTCTCCTGGACTGTGCTTTGGTCTTTACTTAGAAAGGAAGTCTGCTCCCCTGTCCACAAGCCTTAGTGCTCATATTGGCCCTAGAACTACAATCGTGCTCCCCTAGATCCCCTGCTCCCTTACAGCTGCAAGCACTAATGCTCTTCTCTTCCCCAGCACTGTGCTAAATATGAGCAGTAAAGTTGCCAAGTGATGTTTGGTCCTGTTGCCAGGGTCAGTTTAGGGTCCCCGTAATCTCTTTCTGAGCAGTTGTCCAACTCCTCTACCATCTCAGGCCTTAGAGCTCCTAAAGCCACTGCTATCTCCAAGGCCCCCTGCAGGGATTGCCACTGCACTGTGCATACTCAGGGTCAGTCCCCACCCCAGTGTCACAGACCTCTCCAGCTCACCTCCTAAGTAATCTTGGGCTGGGAAACATTTCTCACCCTGACCTTTGGTTGGCTCCATTGCTCCAGAACTCAATCTGATGCGTTATTTTAGATTTGTGTGCAGAGAAACGTTGGGAGAGTTCGGCCGGCATGCTGCCTCTACTCCACCCATCTAAAGATAAATCGAATGAAAATTATAGATATATTTTTCCTTATCATCTTAAGTTCTGAATATATTATTTTCCTATCTCTTGTAACAGATAAAAAGAAAAAGAAAAAAAGCAATTCAGAAAAACTAACAGTAAGACTGACACTATATGAATATTCTCCTCTCTTTGAAAAGATAGCACATTTCTTCATGTTTTAGTTGTGGTGTCTACCTTGATCATGTTAATTACATAGTTTCTTGTTTTGTTTTGTTTGTTCCTTCTATTTTTTTGTTTTCCTCGTGTTCCGTAGTAATTCCTACGCCTCCTCATGCTTCTCTGAATCCGTGTGTGTGTGTGTGTGTGTGTGTGTGTGTGTTTATGCAGGTAGGTGTTGTAATGGATAAAGCACCAGGCTTAAAGTCAGGAAGAAGCAAGTTCAAAACCTGCTTCAGGTATTTCTTAGCTTTGTGACCCTGGGTAAGTCATTAACCTCTATTTGTCTCAGTTTCTTCAGCTGTAAAATGGGGATAATAATAATAAAAAACTCTTCCAGTGTTGTTGTGAGGATCAGTGAGATAGTATTTGTAAAGTATTTAGCACAGTGCTTGATAGAAGTTACTAAATAAATGCTTCCTTCCTGTGTGCCTTTTTACCTTCCTTTTATCACACAGTAATATATCTTCATGTTTATTTACCACAATTTGTTTGTTTAGTTATTTGCCAATCAATGAAACACACTATTTTATAAAGATTAGGAAACTGAGCATCAGAGCAATTAAATGACTTATCTGAGGTCATATATTCAGGTAATAGGAGAGATCAATCAAGAGGTAAGATCTTCTAAAGTACTCTCTACACATTTTTTTTTCATCTTTGAAATAGTTACTACCCAAGGAGAATTTGATTTAAGAAAAATCTAATCTTTAGATGTAGATCCGGTAATTCATGGGCAATTTAAAATGTGATTGATTCAAACAATGTAAATGGTAAAATAATTATACTAATGGAGTCTTGGGTTCTATGTCATGAAACTCCCATTTTTAAGTAAAATTGACTTCAATCTGTGTCATTTTATACTTTGGTGACTTCCTTTGTTTCTGTGCTGGTAGTAAGTAGATGAGGCAGGGTTCATTTTCTGTTATAATTAACCAAAGACAGGAACTGCAAATGAACAATGAGTTGGGACAAACATTGAATAGGAAGAAGAGAGTGAGGTGGCATTGCATTTGGTGAATTATCTAGGCCTTATGAATCACAACTATGCTTGCTCTTGATGTACGGAACACATATATTTAACGGCAATTTTTAGCCCAGTAATGCTAGATGGCTATAAATCATGAAACATTAAACTCTTCAAGGAATCAAAATATTGGGTGACTGAAAAGGCAATGCTGGGGCTTATGATTAATGTAAGTAGCCTACAGTCTATTATTAATAATGAGAAGTGTAAGAGATGATGTAAAATATTTTATTCAATAAAATATTTGACTAATTACATAATCAGACAAAGAGATGAAGTGTAAACAGCAGATCATTACAAGATGTTAAAACACCAAGAGGAAACCATCTAAAACATTGGATAAATGTTCAGTGGAGAATTTATGAGAAACCATAAGAACCCCTCAGGATGAGGAGGTATAAAGTGGAGGAAGCAGTAGCCGTGTCAGTGAGATCAAGAATCCATTGAAGAAGTGAAATGCTGGGCCATTTCTCATCTTCAAAGAGTGAATTGTTGTAGAAATGTGCATTACTGAAGACCTTGGAATTTGCTCACCATTCATAATTATGAGAACAAACTAGACCAGGAACTTTACATTACTCTAAGAGAAAGAAAAATTTCATCTTGTCACTTCTTGGTATTTTCAATTTTCAATCAATTTCAATCAATTTTCAATAGAGCGATGGATTTTCACATTTAATACTCATATAAACAATGTATTGTAGAATTGACAGGCACCTTCCAGACCTTTGATACCAGTCATTCAGTCAATAAACATTTATTAAGTGCCTGCTATGCCCAGACACTGTGCTAACTGCTAGGCAAAGTTCCTCTTTCTAGAGGAGGTAACCGAGGCCCAGTGAGGTGGGTTGACTTGCTTAAGAAAGGAAAGGGAAGGAAACAAATGTTTTTTGAAATACCTGCTCTGTGCCAGGCATTGTGCTAAACTCTACAAATATCTAATTTGGTTCTTGTAACAACCCTGTGAGGTAGATGCTATTATTATTCCCATCAAGGAATACTTGTGTTATTCCTGAGTAATTAAAACAGTTGAGGAGCTGAGGCAGGCAGAGGTTAAATGCCTTACTTAGGGTCACACAATTAGTAATGTCTAAGGCAGGATTTGAATTCATGTTTTTCTGATTCCAGAACCAGTGTCCTATCCACTGTGTCACCCACCTGACACAAGTGGTAAGTGACATAACTGGTATTCAGACTAAGGTCCCATGGTTACCAATCCAGCCCACTTTCCACTATGCTCTCTGCTGCCTCAAATTTTTTATTTTATTCAATAGGCAATAGAGAGTCATTGAAAGGCTCTGACCAGAGTGAGGAACAATTGCTAATAGTGATTGGATTTGATTATTCTAGCCTTTCCCTTCTGGAAGGGCTAATTAACAAAGGGAAGAACTTAGCAATAGAATGAGGGATCATAATTCTGGAAGGACCTTAGGATACATAACAGAAGCTATCTGATCTCCAATAAACTCCAAACCACAGAACAGAGAACGTTTGAGTTGGATCATCTAGACCCAACCCCTCATTTTATCAAGGACTAAAAATGTCAAGTGACATATGTAACTTAAAGTAGTCAGGCAGTGGGGGTATCAGGATCCGATCACCCATTTTCTTTTCCCAGTGCACTTCTTTCTGTTCCATTTTACTTCACAGTCTCTCTCAGAAGGCAATAACTATGTCTGCTGTGGAATAAATTGAACAATGTCCCTGTGAAGAGAGTTTCAGCACATGGTGAAATGATCACTGATTTACCACTGGTATTCAGACTTGGTCATTGTTGGATCTACTTTCCTTTCTCAGGGAGAACAAAGTGAATGAGGTGTTGCTATACAAAAGTGAGTCTTTGGGGCAGCTTGGTGGTATGGTGAATAGAGCACTGGCCCTGGAGTCAGGAGGACCTGAGTTCAAATCCAGCCTCAGACACTTAACACTTACTAGCCATGTGACTTTGGGCAAGTCACTTAACCCCAACTGCCCTGCCTTCCCCCCTCCAAAAAGCAAACAAACAAACAAACAAAAAAAAAAAACAACAAAAAAACCCCTCTAAACCCAACCCAAAAAACAAACAAACAAAAACAAAGGTGAGTCTTTCTTTGATACATAAGCTTTGTAACACGGCAGATCAAACACTGGATTTGGAATTAGAAGACCCAAGTTCAAATTTCACTTCTGCCACTTATACCTGTATACCTTGGCCAGATAAGTTCTATACACTGGGTCTCAGTTTTTGTCTCTGTAAAATTAAATGGTTAGACTGGAGATGGCCCCCTCTCTAGATCTCAGTAGTGATGATCCTAAATTCTGGAGTAATTATCATGAATTACAAGGACCTCTTTCACTCTTCTCCCCTAAAAATGGAAGAATCCAAAAATGTAATCAACTTAGGAGAAACTTCAGTCAGAAATTAAACCGTGTTACACACCAGTGAATTGCTACAGGTGAGCCCACTACTGACTGATATGTATGATGTGGGTTCAGATATTACCTCTTCAGGTACCAATTTCCTCATTTTTAAAATTGGAAAGGAGGGAGGAGCAGTTGGATTATGGCAGAGTTTCTTAACAGGGTCAGCTTAAAAAAATATTTTGATATCTGCATCTCAATATAATTGGTTTCTTTTGGATTCTAGATATTTTATTTTCTGCCTTTAAAAACATCCTTCTAGGAATATATGTGTATATATGTATACACATATATGTATGTATAGGAGGGTATATGTGTATATAAATATATATGTGAGTGTGGGCATATGTGTGTTCATGTATGCATAGACAGAGAGCACAGGATGAGTTTAATATGAAAAGGATGATATCTAAAAAATAAAATTAAGAGGTGAGAGAGGAATTTATTGGAAGAAGGAGAAAGAAGGAGATAGATTAGGGTAAATTATCTCATATAAAAGAGGCAAGAAAATCTGTCACAATGGAGGCAAAAAAAGAAGAAGGTGAAAGGGAATGGAACAACCTTGGTCTCATTGAATTTGGCTTACGGAGGGAAATAACATACACACTCAACTGGATATCTTACCCTACAGGAAAATAGGGGCATAGGGGATAGAAGAGGGGATGATAGAAGGGAAGGCAGATTGGGGGAGAGGGTAGTTAGAAGCAAACATTTTTGAAAAGGGATAGGGTCAAAGGAGAAAATGGAATAAGTGGGGGGCCGGGATAGGGTGGAGGGAAATGTAGTTGGTCTTTCACAATATGGCAATAGATAATTTGACATTCAGATACAAGAAGCAAGAGAATCATGAGAAGGTAAACGGGGAAAAGAAATCATAAGGAACTTATCAGAGTTGAACTATTTATATTTCTACATGGAAAAACGATAATTTTAATGTATGAAACTTTTTCAGTATAATAGTTGAAGGGAATAGAAATGTGTATATATATGTGTGTGTGTGTGTATACATACATATTTATGTCTATATAGGAGGGTATATGGGTGTATGAATACATACGTGAGTGTGTGTGTATATATATATATGTATATATATATGTACAGGTATACATACACAGAGGGCATAGGACCAATTGAATAGGAAGGGATGATACTTAAAAGGTGAAATTGAGAGGTTATAGAGGAATATAATGAGAGGAGATGGGGAGAGACAGAATGGGGTAAATTATCTCATATAGAACAGGTAAGGGGAAACTGTTACAATGGAGGGGAAGAACAGGAAGGCAAAAGGGAATGGATCAACCTTACTCTCATTGAATTTGGCTTAGGGAGGGAATTACATACACACTAAATAGGGTATCTCGCCCTACAGGAAAGTAGGGGGGAAGGGGATGAGAGGGGGGATGATGAAGGGGAGGACAAGTTTGGGGGGAGGGAAGTTAGAAGCACACACTTTTGAAAAGGGACAGGGTCAAAGTAAAGAATAGAACAAATGGGGGGCGGGATAGGATGGAGGGAAATAGAGTCAGTCTTTCACAATATCCATTATGGAAATGTTTTGCATAGCCATATGTGTACAACCTACATTGAATTGCCTATCTTCCCAGTAAGGGTGGGTGATGAGGGAGGAAGGGAAAGAATCTGGAATTCAAAGTTTTAAAATCAAATGTTTATATATATATATATGTATATGTATATATACACATACATACACACACACATATATATATACATACATATATATATATAATTTTTTTTACATGCAACTGGGAAATAAGATATACAGGCACTGGAGTATAGAGATCCATTTTGCCCTACTTGAAAGTCAGAGGGGGGATGGGGAGGATATAGGAGAGAGCAGATTGGGGGAGGGGGTATACAGTGGGATTGCTGTTTTGGGGTGATGGGGAGGGAAAAGACGGTGAGAAAATTTATAACTCAATATTTTGTGGAAATAAATGATGTAAACTAAAAATAAACATAAATTTTAATTAAAAAAAGAATTACATATGTGAAATATTTTCCATAAATAAACTAGAAATCTTGTATCTGAAAAAAAATAAAAATGTTATCTGGAACTTGGGAAAAAAAATAAAGAACAATTGATTCCAATTCTTTACAAACTATTTGAGAAAATTGGTGGAATCCTACCAAATTCTTTTTATGACACAAATATGGTACTGATACGTAAATCAGGAAGAGATAAACAGAGAAAAAAATTATAGAAAAATTTCCCTCATGAATATAGATGCAAAAATTTTAAATAAAACATTAGTAAAAAAAAAACTACAGCAACTAATCACAAGAATAATACACTTTGATCAGGTAGGATTTATTCCAGGAATGCAAGAATGTTTTAATATTAGGAAAATCATCCGTGTAATTGATCATAACAGCAATAAAACTAGCAGAAACCATATGATTATCTCAATAGATGCAGGAAAGGAGTTTGACAAAATACAATACCCATTTCTATTAAAGACACCAGCAAATATAGGAATAAATGGAATTTTCCTTAAAATTATAGGTAGCATCTATTTAAAGCCATTAGCAAGTATTATATGTAATGGGTATAAACTAGAAGCATTTCCAATAAGATCAGGGGTGAAACAAGGATGTCCACTATCACCCCTCTTATTCAATCTGGTACTAGAAATGTTAGCAGTAGCAATTAGAGAAGAAAACGAAATTGAAGGAATCAGATTAGGCAAGAAGAGACTAAGCTATCACCCTTTGCAGATGATATGATGATATACTTAGAGCATCCTAGAGAATCAAGTAAAAAACTACTTGAGACAATAAATAAATTTGGCAAAGTTGCAGGATATAAAATAAACCCACATAAATCCCCAGCATTCCTATATGTTTCTAATGAAATCTAACAGCAAGAGATAGATAGAGAAATCCCATTTAAAGTTATTGTAGACATTATAAAATATTTGGGAATCTACCCGCCAAAACAAACTCAGGACCTATATGAATACAATTATAAAACACTTTTCACACAAATCAAGTCAGATTTAACTATTTGGAAAAACATCAATTGCTCTTGGCTGGGTCGAGCTAATATAATAAAAATGACAATTTTACCTAAATTAAATTACATATTTAGTGCCATACCCATCAATCTACCAAAAAATTACTTTATAGACCTAGA
Organism: Petaurus breviceps papuanus; assembly: GCF_028583685.1. Taxonomy (NCBI): domain Eukaryota; kingdom Metazoa; phylum Chordata; class Mammalia; order Diprotodontia; family Petauridae; genus Petaurus; species Petaurus breviceps. The sequence goes on along the minus strand of NW_027187298.1, from coordinate 7,508,842 downwards.
AAAATAGTAACAAAATTCATTTGGAAGAACAAAAGGTCCAGAATATCAAGGGAATTAATGAAAAGAAATGCTAGGGAAGGTGGCCTAGCCGTAACAGATTTTAATCTGTGTTATAAAGCAGCAGTCATCAAAACTACTTGGTACTGGCTGAGGAATAGAGTAGTGGATCAATGGAATAGATTTGGTACATGAGACTCAGCAGTCAACTATAGTAATCTACTGTTTGATAAATCCAAAGACACTAGTTTTTTTGGATAAGTACTCATTATTTGACAAAAAATGCAGGGAAAATTGGATTATAGTAGGGCAGAAACTGGGCATAAATCATTATCTAACACCATATACCAAAATAAAGTCTAAATGGGTGCACAACCTAGGTATAAAGGCTGATACCCCAGGCAATCTGGGAAAGCAAGGAATAGTTAGATTTATGAAGAAGGGAAGACTTTATGAACAAACAAGAGTTAGAGAGCATTATAAAATGCAAAATGCATAATCTTGATTACACTAAATTGAAAAATTTCTTCACAAACAAAGCCAACGTAACCAAGATTAAGAGGGAAGTGGGAAATTGGGAAAGAATTTTTACAACCAGTGTCTCTGATAAAGGCCTCATCTCTAAGATATACAGAGAATTAAGTCAAATATATAAAAATACAAGTCATTCCCCATTTGATAAAGGATATGAACAGGTAATTTTCAGAAGTAGAAATTAAAGATATCTATAAGCATATGAAAAAATTCTCAAAATCACTATTGATTAGAGAAATGCAAATCAAAACAACTCTGAGGTATCACATCTCACCACTCCAGTTGGTTAAGATGACAAAACAGGAAAATGACAAATGCCAGAGAAGATGTGGAAAAATTGGAACACTAATGCATTGTTGGTGGAATTGTGAACTGATTCAACCATTCTGGAGAGCATCCTGGAACTATGCACAAAGGGCTCTAAATAAGTGACCCAACAATAATATAATAATAATAAAAATAAGTGACAACAGCAACCCTTTGACTCAACAATACCATTTCTAGGGTTGCATCCTAAAGAGATCATAGAAGTGGGAGGAAGACCCTTATGTACAAAAATATTTACAGCAGCTCTTTCTGTTGTGGCAAAGAATTGGAAATTAAGGGGATGCCCATCAATTGGGGAATGGATAAACAAGTTGTGGCATATGAATGTAATGGAATACTATTATGCTATAAGAAAGGAGGAGCAGAAGGACTTCACATTTACCTGGAGAGACTTATAGAAACTGATGCTGAGTGAGAAGAGTAGAACCAGGAGAAACTTGTATACAATTACAGACACAAGGTATGTATGTGTAATGACCAACTTTGATAGACTGGACTCTTCTCAGCAATGCAAGGTTATAAGACAACTCCAAAAGACTCATGATGGAAGGAGATGTCTACATTCAGAGAAAGAACTAGAAAGAACAGAGTTTGAATCCAGATTGAAGCAAACTACCTGCTCTATTTCTTTTTCTTGTTTGGTTTTATTTCCTCTTTCCCATTGCTCATTCCATCAGTTACAATCTTTCTTTACCACCTGACTAATGTCTAATGTGACAGCATTTGCAGATCCTATACTTGATTGCATGCCACCATGTGGGGAGGGGGTTGGAAAGGAAGGGGGAGAAAATTTGAAACTCAAGGGATTGTGGAACTGAATCTTGTAAACTAAAAGTAAAGAAACAAATTAATAAAGACAAAAAATTTACATTAAAAATAATAAATAAAACATTAAAAAATATCCTTTTGAGAAGGGGTTGGTTACTAGGCTTCACCAGAATACCAAAACTGTATATAACACACAAAAACATTAAGATTAGGTGATTTCTTATGTTTCTTTCAGAACTAAATCTACATTCCTATTAAATGCAATTCAGAACATGAGTTTTCAACCTTGTAGTATTGAATTTGAATCTTGGCCTTGTCACTTAATGGCTGTGTGATCCCAGACAAGTTTCCTTATTTGTAGAATGGTGGCAAACATGCTTGTACTACGTACCCTAGCTAAGAGGGGTATGAGACATCAACCAATGCAGATGAGTTTAACATGTAATATTACTTACTAAGTTCATTTAAGGAAGTAATACGTGATATTTGAGGTCTGAGAGGGAAGCAAGTTGGCACAGTAGATAGATTGCCTAGCCTGGAGTCAGGAAGAACTGAGCTAAAGTTCAGCCTCAGACATTCACTAGGTGTGTGACCCTGGGCAAGTCATTTAACCTTGTTCACCTCAGGTTCCTCATCTGTAAAATGAACTGGAGAAGGTAATGGCAAACTGTCTTTGCCAAGAAAACCCCAAATGGCGTCATGAAGAGTCAGACATGACTGAACAACAACAACAATGAGGGAAGTTCGTTACTGTTGGGAGAGATCATAAAAATCTCTTCAGAAGAGGGAGCATTTGGGTTGTGATTGAAGGGGAGAAAGAACATTTCAAGCATAGGGAATCATCAGCAATGATATAGACGCAGGAGAATAAGTTAAACTTAACAGAAGTATTTAATGTGTGGAAGGTTCGTAGGGTCATAGATTTAGGGGATGTTATTTTATATCTTAAGGAAACTAAGACCTTGCATGGGCTAAATGGTTTGCCCAAGGACTCTCAGAGGAATAAGTATCAGACCTGGGATTTGAACTCAGGTCCTCTGTGTGCGGGCCTAACACTTTTTAAAAAATAGCATTTCAAAAGTTACTGATCAGGAGCATCTTAAACAGAGATCTAGGAAGATGCTGCCAAAAAGTAGGCTTCATGAAAATCTGAGTTTGTTGTGAAAGGGGTCTGGAATAAAAATTTGAAAGAATAAGGACTTGTAAGAAAAGGTTTGTAATAAATCACTGCTTTGAAAATTCACTAGGCCTGAAGGAGCAAAGGTATGCCCTGGTAGTGTATGAGGTCTTTTTCCATCGGGCTTAGCCATTATATTCTCTGGAATCACAGCTGCAAGGGAGTGGGGTCCTGCCTCTGTTGTTCTCAGACTATGACCCAAATAAGCATCTTAATGATACTTGAAGTTATATAAAGAACATTGTGAAGACTGTTATGTCTGAGTGCCCTGGCTGTCAGCTCAACTGTGACAGCTCTCAGTGTAAGAATGCTTAATGATTTAATGAGGTCAAAGAGACAGCTTATCCCAGCATTCAGTTCAGTGGTCTTTACCATCATCTATCCACACAACAGAATGATTATGATTAGTTTTTCCTCTCTACTTTGGATTAGTGAGCTCTCCATTGAAAGGTAGTGAGGAAGAAGGGAACAAACACTGAATTTGGGATCACCTACCACAACTGAATTTTAGCTCTGACCTCATTGGAACTCTATGCTGTCTGACCAAATCCAAATTATTTTACCTCTTGGTCTCAGTTTCCTTATATATTTAATGAGGATCATAATAAGTGTACTAATTACATCCTGAAGTTGATGTGAGATAAGTCTTTTGTAAATTATTATTATTTTGCCTTTTCGATGGGTGAAAGCAGGGCAATTGGGGTTAAGTGACTTGCCCAAGTTCCCATGGCTTGTAAGTGTTAAGTGTCTGAGGCTGGATTTTAACTCAGGTCCTTCTGACTCCAGGGCTGGTGCTGTATTCAATGTGCCACCTAGCTGCCCCTGTTTTGTAAATTATGAAGTTATTAAAGTGGGGACTCATGATTATTTTTCCCTGATCATCTCAGCTCCCTTAGTTGGAATATTTTGACCTGGCAATCCCTTTGTCCCCATTTCTTCATTGTTAAAATTTAAGTACTGTTGGATTTATCCTGCGCAATAGCTTTATACAAATTACTCAGATGATCTCTACAAAACATCTTGTTGATAACAGTGTTATTATATAAAACCATGGTGGCATGAAAATTGAATGGCACAGGCATGATCAGACTCTACTCCAGTAAAGCAAAGAAAAAATAACATGCCCAGATGGTAAATGGAGTGATGTTGGCTTTTGGCTTCAGATGACCTAAGTTTGAATATGACTCTGTAGCTCACTTGCCTGTGTAACTGTGGGCAAGTCATATTCCTGTTTTCAACTTCAGTTTTCTCTTCTCTCAAATTAAAGAAAAGAGGTATGGGTTGAGACTGATTTCTAAAATTCTCTCATCCATTTGAGAGATTGACAAGAAGACATCAGAATGTAGCTTAGCAGTAATCAGAATTTCTGTTTCCACTTGAAAATAGTATGTTAGGACATTTCTGAGCATAGCTGATAGTGGAATTTGTTTTGCTTGACTATGAATATTTGTTACAAAGCTTATTTTTTTCTTTTTGTGTTTTTTTTTCAATTAAGTGTAGATGGGAGGGAGAGAAAATAAATGCTTATTAATTGAAAAAATAAATTAAAAAATTATGTTAGAACACACAAATGCTATCAAGACAAGGATTAATGATGAAGCTACTACAAATATCATGCCTAATGAATGATACCCACATGTCCTGATTTTGCCAGGTTAAGGTCATGTACCTGCAGGTCTTAATGAAATTCTCTGAGGCCTAGAGACAAGTGCAGTGTGTCGATGAATAGCATTGTGCCCATTCTCTCCTTGGATAAGAGAGCAGCAGCAGCTTACTTTAGCTTCACTATGATAGTGTCTGTCACCAAAATAAGAATGGTAGGGGTTGGGGGAGGAGTAGGGGAAGCCTGGCTACCCCTGTGCTAACAGCTTCTGAAACTTTTAAAGGGCCTCAGCTGTTCATTAGACAGGCACGTGTTTAGCATTTGGGCACAAAAGGGAGTGAAATGTAATGAGGATAAGTGCTCCCTTCTCCAGAGCACTTTCACATTTGTGAAGCATTTTTCTTACAAGTTCTGTTCTCATATTTCCATTATACAGATGAGGAAACTGAGACTCCCAGCGGCTAAGCACTAGCTGTCATGCACATATCCCGAACGTCTCTGGACAGACTGCGTGTCTTGTTCTCCTGTGTGCTCAGATCAAACCAGGCTTAGGTGTCTTCTAAGAACATAATGTCCTAGAGCTAGGAAAGAATCTACTAGATTATCGAGTCCAGCTTCCATTTTACAGATAAGGACAGTACAGTAATTTGCCCAAATTACACAAATGATGATGATGATGATAGCTAACATTTTATATAGCACTTTTTAATTTGTGAAGCACTTTCTGTATGATAACTAGTATGATCCTCCCAAATAATCCTGTGAAGGAGGTGTTATTATTAACCCCATTTTATAGCTGAGGAAACTAAGGTAGATGGAAGTTAAATGACTTGCAGGGTCACACAGCTAGTCAGTGTCTGAGGCAGAATTTGAACTCGGGCCTTCCTGAACCCCAAATCCAATGCTCTATTTACTGACCCCTTCCCTGTCTAGGTGGTAAACTGCAACACTTTGATTCAGACTTAGGTGCCTTGTTTCTAAGTTCAGAACACTTTCTACTGTACCTGGGTGACCCCTGGCAAGCCACTCATACTCTGTGTTCCTCAGCTCTCTGATATATCTATTAAATGAAATCTATTAAATCTATTATATGAACTCTCAGGTTTCTTCCACTTCTAAATTTAAGAGCTTCTAATTTCCTTTCAAATGGGGACACCATAAGAATGACAAAGGGGAATGAAAATCTTTCTGTCTTTCATTCAGTTAAGAGAAACATGAAAAGGGAAACAAATGAACAATGATAAGAATCTTTCTGGTTCCCCTTCCCTCCACTGCTTCCCAAAGCTAACATCTTGCCAGTTATGGAAATGTGTTATGGAAAACACTAGGTCCTCAGACCACCTTCTTTTTTCTTCTTTTGGATGGGGCAAGGCAGGGCAGTTAGGGTTAAGTGACTTGCCCAAGGTCACACAGCTAGAACATATAAGTGTCTGAGGCTAGATTTCACCTCAGGTCCTCCTTACTACTGGGCCGGTGCTCTATTCACTTTACCACCTAGCTGCTCCCACATTCTTTCTGAAGACAAAGATCCTGGCAGAGTAAAACATCAGTGCCTCTGACCTGAAATCCAGGGCCCTTTCCCTGTATTTGTTGTACTACAGCATTCAAACCCATATCTGCCTCTAAATCCAGGCTTCATCCACTGCACACCTTACCTCAGGGTGATAGCCAAGAGCAGCCAGCCCCTTCAGTAGCATAGTGACTTCAGCCCCAAATGTCCACATGGACTATTTGTGCCCTGCCCGGGGTAGAGCATTCTGAGCTCTTATTGGTCTGATCAGCCAAAGTTGGACATACTGTAACTTGGCTCTAACATAGTGATGTCATTTTGGTCCTCTTCAAGAATGAAGGATGACAACCAATGACCTTCACCTGAGCTTTGGAAAAATGGCATCCAGCTCCAAGCATCATGCTGAATGGTGTGCATGACAAGAGTGAGAGGCGATAGGCTGCCCTTTTTGCAGTCTGAGAATCTTGAGGTCAAATCTGCTCAATCCCCCACCCTCACTCCCATTCCTACACACATTCTGCTGCCATGAGTGATGGACACCATGACACTGGGACCAGGGCTATGTTTGTCTCCTTGCCTTGTCTCTCTGTCCAACCTCTGTTCAGCTGCCAAAGGGACTTTTCTTAGGCACAAATCTGACCCTGTGCCACTTCTACTCAGTAAACTGTAGCATTCTATTACTTCCAGGATGAAACATAAATTCCCCTGTTTAACTTGTAAAATACTTCACAATAAGCCCCCAACCTATCTTTCTAGCCTCATTTTATATTACTCCTCTTCCTTTAGGATCCAACTAAACTGGTATTTTCTCTGTTTTATCATGTAACGCTCAATCTCCTCTCTTCATGACTTCATTGGCACTCTCCAAAGAGGAAGGGAACAAGCATCTATTGATACAATTAGGGCTAGTAATAACCCCTTTGTACAGTTGGGGAAACTGAAGCAGAGGTTAAATGACTTAGTGTCGCACAGCTAATCTCTGAGACAAGATTTGAACTCAGGTCTTTCTGACTTCAAATCCTGTGCTCTATCAACTGCCCCACTTAGAAGCCTTGGCTGGGATGTAATTCTTCCTCTTTGTCCCATAGAATGCTTCTTTGGTAAAACTCAGTCCAAATACCACCTTCTGCAGGGAGCCTGATTTCCCCCAAACATCTCTCACAAAGCTAGATATTCAAATATTCACTCTTCCCTCTGACTTTCTATTTTCAATGTTTATATCATATATGTATAGTTATTTACACATTGTCTTCTCCATTAGAATATGAATTCTTTGAGCACAGGGATACTATTTTTGCCTTTCACGGTATCCTCAGCACTTAGAACAGTGCCTGGCATATGGCAAATGCTATTAATAAATGCTTATTGTAGTTTGTTTATTAATAAATAATTTATCTATTTATGTAGTTTATTTGGGCAACTAGATGCTAGGCCTGGAGTCAGGAAGACTCATCTTCTTGAGTTCAAATCTGGCCTCAGACACATACTAGCAAGTCTCTTAACACTGTTTACCTCAGTTTCCTCACCTGTAAAATGATCTGGAGAAGGAAATGGCAAACCACTTCTGTATCTTAACCAAGGAAAATACCAAATAGGGTCATGAAGAGGCAAACACAAATGAACAACAACAATAAGTAGTATATTAATAGTAAATCTTATTAATAATTGCTTATTGACTGCTTATACATTTTGCATATAATGATATGTATGGATAGATACATATACATGCATACATACACACATATACATTTGTCTCTCCCATTACAATGAAAGCCCTTTGGGTGTAGGGATTTCTTCATTTTAAAAATCTGTATCCCTGGTGACTAGTGCATTTCCTGGAACATGGTTGGTACATGATATAAGCTTATTGATTGATTGTGTGATTGCCAGGGTTGTGGGGACCCCAAAAATCCCCTACCCAGGAAAATTAAAAGTCAGGGGTATTTTGAGAAAAGAACAGGAAGTTTATTCAGTTCTTTCTAGAAGAGGGCATCACTTGCACCAGTATGAACCAAAAGAATGAGGTGTGTTAAAAAAGACAGAACAAGAATTTATACCCTAATGTGGTCAAGCCCCCTTCTCCCCTGCTGTCCCTTCTCCCATTGGCTGGGAGGTGGGCTCTCAGTTTCAGGGCGAAATCTTAACCAATGGTGTATAACAAAGAAGCCTGCTACTGCCCCTATTGGCAGAGAACCGGGACAGGGAACTGGGGTATTTCTCATGTCCTTATTGTGCGAATGCTAAAGCAGGGGAGGGAAAAGGATCACAAGCAAGGGTGGAGGCCGAAAGCCCCCAAAGGGAGCCTAATGCTCATAAGGCTGGTATGGCAAACAAGGGTTGAGGTCCAAAGACCCCTGAAGGGCCCTAATGCTGATGTGGCAGTAGTAAAGAAGGGGGAAGGGGGAAGCCAAAACTCCAGCTTGCTCCCACAAGAAAACATGGGCTGAGAAGTTTCACTTTTCCCATTCATGATGAAACCATGCTTGAGAAACGTGGGACAGACACTGCATTGCTTGAACCATTAGGACTGTTGAAAAGGGAACTGGTGAGCTTTCCTTCTCCTTTTCCCTATTCCTTCTCTCTCCTTGGAGAGGGTGGGTGCCTATATACCCCCCCTTCCCCATCTCCATTTTTTTTTAAAGCAATCGGGGTTAAGTAACTTGCTCAAAGTTACAGGGCCAGTTATTTCTGGGTGTGGTGCTGAGTGTCTGAGCCAGGGATTCGATCTCCAGGTCATCCTGACACTGGAGCCGGTGCTCTTACTCGCTGAGCCACCTGGCCGCCCCTCCATTTCTTAAAAATAAAATTTAAAAAGCTTGTTTGCCTTCCTGCTTACTTATCATTAAGCATGTTATGATAAACGTGGTTAAACATTACATTGCTAGCCTATCTATGTCATTGTGTAAGTGTAAAAGAGAAAGATAATAGGAAAACACTGAGGATAGGAGAGAAATACATTTTACAGCTGTGGTATATTTTGCCAGAGAAATTTCCTGATTGGGGGCTGAGAGCTCTAGAAAGAGAATTATTGATTAAAAAAAAAAAACAACCTTCCCAGGGCTTCCATCTAGACAATGAATGAGTCAGCAGTTTATCTGGCTAGAGGCTGAGACTAGCTCACTGGCATTCAAATTTCCTTCCCATTGTTTCTAGTGTTAGAGTTTGAAAGGAAAACTCCCTCCCATTCAGGGAGACCTAAGGGAAAGAAAAGAGAGAAAGCAGTGCCCTAGGGGAGGAGCTGGAGAAAGGTTCAGGAATGAGCAACTTCCCCTCAACTAAGTGTGGTGCCAAGTGGGTGGGAGTGATAACCCTTCTCTTCAGTGCAGGACCACACAGACATAAAATAAAAACTCTGCCCCCCAACCCCCTTTAGCAAAACCAAATAATACATTAAAAAATGTGACTTTATAGTCAGTGTTCCACACCCATGGTCCTTCCCCCCATTTCTGTAAAGTAGACAGGCGATGACTTATCATGTCTCTTTTTTCTGAGACAAAGCTAGTTTACTATAATTTCTTAGAATTTGTTTTTTACTCTTCTGTTGACTATTATTTGTTCTATTTACATCTCTGTGGTTGTGTATATTGCTTTCCTGGTTCTGCTTATTTTACTATGTTCATGTATGATTTACTTTGTATTAGTTTATAAAACTTCCCAAGCTTCTCTGGATTTTTCTTATTTATCATGATGCAATAATATTCATATATCATAGTTTATTTTGCTATTTCCCAGTCAATAGGCATCTGCTTTGTTTTCAACTCTTTGCTACTACATAAAGAACTACCTTAAAAATTTTGTTATATGTGGGACCTTTCTATAATAGACTTCTTTGGGATGTACATTTAACTATACATTGCATATATATGTGTATGCATGTACACATACATACATATGTACATAGAAGCCATAAGAAAAGGGAGCTCATACTAAAAAGACAAGTTTGTATGTGTGAATGGATCAGTAGCAGCCAAAAGGGATGTGGAGTTGAAATGTCCACACAGACACACATATGCATAAATGTATATGTATAACATATATATCATATATGTGTATATATATGCATATAACTACAGGATCTCTATGTCTAATGTAGCAGAAACTTTAAGTAATTTCTTAGTGTAATTTCAAATAACTTTCTAGAATGATTGTTCTAATTTACTGCTCTAACAGTGTATACTTTCCCTGTCTTTCCACAGCCCCTCCAACATTGTCTATTATCATCTTTTGCTATCTTTGCCAACTTTTTGTTTGTAAAGTTGTAATGGAAATGCAGATTTAAAGATCTTCCCTGCCCCTAGGCTAAAGTGCACCTGAAGCCTGGGGAGGGAGGCTTGTTTTTCAGTAGATACTTCTTGATTGGCCAGTGAGTCAATAAGGTTGTTACATTCTCTGAGCCAGGAGAAGGCTATATAAGCCCTGATGTGTAGCTTTGTTTTGGGACTCACTTTGAGAAGTTGTAATGTAATGCCAAGGAAAGGCAACTTCCCAGGTTCAAAATACCAGCATAGGTGCTCTCTATTTTATTCAGTAACAAACCCAGAACAGAGAAGATCAAAACATGACATCATTCAAAATACAGCATTTACTAAGTGTGATTAAATAATCTCCAAGGCCTACCCCAC
>NW_027187298.1:7487202-7497904 GCF_028583685.1 Petaurus breviceps papuanus | reverse complement strand
TTGTTAATCCCACCTGTGGGATTAACAAACTCTGGGTTTTAATACAATCAATTTGAAAACCAAGCTAATACAGGGGAATCTTTAATTGCCATTACTATCACAGAAGTGTTCTGTGATTTGATCTGAATTCTGGGAAGCCGTTGTTGAGAGTCCCCCGGCTTTGAAAAACCCAGAATGTGGAAACCCAGATGTTGACTGGGTATGGATGTAATGGTTGGACAGTTTGGAAATCTGTCTACTTGATATTTCTGTCTTGATAATTATGCCTGTATACTTTGAGGTTCAGGGTGCTGACCTTTTCTCCTGAACAAGGTAAACGATATATGTCTGACTGATTAAAGTAAGCTTGTTAACCCATTTTGAGTTGCTTTCCTTTAACAAAGCAGATCCAAGAACCTATGTGAGCAGGCACCCTGGGGACACTGGGGTGTTTGCCGCTACAAAAGTAAAAGCTTCAAAATTGTTTTGATTTGTACTTCCTATATTAGTGATTTGGAACAATGTTCCATATGGTTATTAATGGTTCATAATTATTCTTTCCAGAATTTTTTTTTCATATTCTTCGATACTTGATTTACTGGAGAATGACGTTTGGCTTCATATTTATGTTAGTTCCATATGTAACTTGGATATCAGAGCCCTTATGAAAGATATTTGTTAGCTTTTTTTCTCAGTCAACCATTTTCCTTTTTATCCTTGTTGAATTGATTTTATTTTTGCAAAAGTTTTTCAATTCCATGTAATCAAAATGATCACCTCTATCTCTGCTTAGTTCAAAATTCCCCATCTAGCCATAGCTGTGAAAAAACAAAAACAAAAAATTTGTTTTCTTTTCATTTAAAAAAAAATGATATGGCCTTTAAAATTCTAGTCACAATTCAATTTTATTTTATTGTAGTAAATGGTATAAGATGTTGTCTAAAGCTAACTTTTGCCACAATACTTTTCTCTTTTCTCAGCAATTTTTGTCAGATATAGAGTTCTTCACCAAATAAAGTTCTTGCCTTTGAATAGTGGATGTTGCTTCTGATTCTTTTTTGTCTCATCTTTTCTAATTTTCTTCTTAATTTTTTTGACCATTAACTAAGAGTTTTTGATGTTACTTTATAGTATAATTTGATGGCTGGAAGTATTACAATTTGCTCCCCTTGATGTCATAGGTCAATTGTTTCTCAGGATGAATTTTGCTATTATTTTTTCTAGCTGTGTAAAGTATCTTCTTGGTACTTTGATATAGCATTAAATCTATACACTAAATTAGGTAGTCTTGTTAATTTTATTGTTTGTCATGACTCAGTCATGATCCCTGAACACTGCTTTATTTATTTAATTGTTTTTAAAAATTTCTTTACATATCTTTTTATATTGTATCTGTACAGGTCTTCAATATACTCCAGTATTTGACTCTTAGATATTTATGCTTTTTTAAAATCAATTTTGAATAAGATTTACCTTTTTTATTATTTCCTCCAAGAATTTTTATTGTTACATTGTTGTTTGAATTATTTTTTGTTTGTTCTTTTTTTATACTGAAATATGCTTTACTGAATCTAATAATAGTCTCAACTGGTTTCTTTTATGATTTTCTAGGATTTTCTAAGTAAACCATCAGGTCACCAACAAATTAGTGACAGTTTTGTCTCCTGTTTGTTTATTTTTACACTTTTAATTTCTTTCTCTTGTCATATTGACATTACTAGCATTTCTAGTAATATGGCAAATAATAGTAGGTAAAAAGGTCATCCTTCCTTTACTATTTTTTTTAGAAATGTTGCTAATTTGGGAAAGGTACCTTGTAAATCTTTTAATTAAATAGAAATGTGAAATTTCTACCTAACTCATTATCAGCAAGTGAAGTTCAAATGCCAAATGGATGTGCTTCTCCTCACAGTTTTGAGATGGCTTGTTTAATTGAATGTCAGCATAGAAATCTAGAGTCAAGGGCCTTTGGTTCAGATACCAACTCTTCCATGTACTAACTATGTGATGTTGGACATGTCCCTCACCTCTTTTCACCTCAGTGTATTCTTCTGCAAAATGAGGGAGTTGCATAAGATGAATACTAAGATTCCATTTATTTCTAAATTCTAAAAACTTTTTTTTTTGTAATACAGATTTTACTAAGGGAATTGGAAATAAAAGCAAACTGGAAGTCTTTGTTTGAATTCAGATCCAGTCATTTCTGTAAAATATTTTACTACAATATATCTTAAAATGAATTCATGTTTATATGTCACAAAGTTTTAGATCATCATTGTGACATATAGTCAACCAGTCTCAGAGGAACAAAGTTCAAATGCTGCCTCTAAGTCACTCTGATTATGTAAGCAGAGAAAAATTACTACTCAGTGACTCAGATAATTATCTAGAATTATAAGTTAAAAATAAGTTTCCACCTTGTATGGGGGTGGGGGGTGGGGAATCCACACCAGTAAAATCACGTCTCTACCTCTCTCTCTTCTTTCCCCACCCATTTTCACAGTATACTAGAAAAAGGCACTGAGCGTAGAATCCAGAAACTTGGATTTGAGTTCAGATTCCAAAATTTATTGTGTGATCACACAAGCAATTACTTGACCTCTCTAAAGCTCAGTTTTCTCATCTGAAAATGGCAAGAATGATGGTTTCATTCCCCATCTCACAGGCTTATTTTGAAGAAAAAAAATTTTGATCTTAAATTGCTATAAAAACAAGAATTGGGATTATTATTACATTTCCTTCCTTACTCTCCTCCTAACTTTCTGGACTTCATAACTATACCTCAGCTCCTGTGTCCTCTTGGAACTTTCTTTAGGGTCTGGGGCTATTCTTGTTGTGGAAAATCCAACTATACCTATGGTCTTTTCACTCTGGGATGGATACCTCTCCACCAGGCCAGTCTTCTTATTCTCCAATGGTGAGTTCCTCCAAGAGCCTTCATTTTATGGTACAAGTCAACTTTTATTCCCCTCTTAACTCTGCTCCTGACGTTTTAGACTTCAAAACCATTCACCTGCACCTGCTACCCTCATTTCCCTCCTGATCCCACATCTCTACTTCCTCATCACTCCTGTTTTTTTTTAGTTCCCTTTTTGCATGAGATCTTCTCCCACTAGAATGTAAACTCTTTGTAGGCAAGGACTGCCTTTCTTTTTAATTGTATTTACATCCATAGTGACTGGCAAATAGTAAGTGTTTAATAAATACTTCTTGCCTCATTGTTTTCCTCTCTTTTGATGATGATCATATAGAAAATCATCAACAGAAATTCCTCTATTATTCATTTTTATTTTGCATTCAATGTTCTGTAGACTATTATGAATGTGAATTAAATGGCTGCTTTTTTCAATTGGATAAAAGTTTCAGGTTGTAAATATATTTTCTGTAGGCTTACTGAAAGCACCTGTGGTATATTTTCAGTAACAGATAGTCTGACAGGTTTGTATTCTTTGTCCTCTTCTCTGTATGGTTTTGATTTCTTCTAATAAGTCTCTATATTTTGAAGTTTTTTTATTCCACGTAGTTTGAGTAGTAAGAGTATTTGGTGTGGCAATATATATCTAGGCCATTTTACTTTAATGTTTATGGATCAATACTATCAAAGTGATCATGGACAGTAGTTTTATTCTTGATGATGCTCTGGTTACAGTATAGTTTGTTTTTTTTGGATTCTCAAGGATATTTTGTGCTTCATATTTGTAATATGGGAATTTCTTGCCTATTAGTTTATAAATGATAATTAACTTCTGGCATACATCATTATATTTGTTAGTGGTAGTATTTTACTAGATCAACCTTTTTAGAATTCTCAATAGCAATAATAGCTAGCATTTGTATAACACTTCAAGATGTACTATGCACATAACAAATGTCATCTCATTGTATCCTCATAACAACCCTAGAAGGTAAGTTCTCTTATTTTCTTAATTATACAGTCCAGAATCCCACAGCTAGTGTCTAGGCAGGATTTGACCTGCCTTAACTCTACGTCCAGCAATGCTATCCACAGTGCTGCCTCCACATCTTACTTCATATATTTAAACTATTAAAATATTTCCTTTCCTCTAGTAATTTTCACCAAACAGGTCTTACATATAGCTATAATGTTATTGTGTCCAAGATCCCAATCAGAGAACCACTTATCCCCAGTTTAATTTCCACTTGCCTCTTCCAAATGAAATTCTTATCAGTCTTCCTTTTAGACTTAAAACTTTTTTAAAGCAAAAGTCTAGCTTAATGAAGCCAGTTTCATTATACCATATTTAATTACAAGCCCTACAATAAATGCCATTCTGATCCTCTGTGGGAAATGTATAGGGTTTTGTCTTACATTTTCATGTAATATGTGATGTTCTTTTTCACCTTCTAGCCAACCCCCTTTTGGCTGGAACAGAATGTTCCAAAGCAGGTGTGTCCTGATCCAGAAGGCTGGGTTTTAAGGATGCTTTTGTAAAAACAAATGAGCATATTCAAAAGCTATAAAATCATGTCTCAAAATAGCAACCCTGGCTTTTGAAAATAAAAGAGATACTGCGTAGATGAAGGTGACAGGATTCCAGAAACACCTACAGTACAGTATTACCGTGTTTCTCAATTAGTCAGAAAATGGATCAGATTGAAGAAGTGCTGGCAAAGCATATCCAAGAGGGTGAGGAAAGGAGGGTAATTTAGAAAAAGAGGTAATTCATGTATAGAAGGAAATTGGCTAGAAGATTCAAAGTAGTGAAAAATGATCAGATCCCATTTTTTTCTTCTCCAAAAGTATAACCCAGAGAATGGTAGGAAACATTTTATACAGTTGGGAAATAGAGTTTACAGAAGGATTTAAATAATAAAAAGTTCATCCTTCATAAGTTTTTAAGGGGAAGATAAACAGCACTGAGGTTATTGTCCCAAATATTTTCAAGTTAAAACAGAAAGCTGCCAGAGAGAATATGTTCTCTCCCACCAGTGTTCTCTTGGTTCTTCTGAAGGCAACAGGATTCTGAAATGTTTGGTCCATGTACTGACCCACTATGTGATTTTTATGTCTATTTTATCTTGCTGATTGTTTTTTTTTTTTTTGGTAGGCTAAATTTATTTAAAAACATGTCATGGAATTCCATGCATAAATGTGTTGGTTAGTTTTGTTGAATTATTTTCCTCTTTTTTAAATCAGATAACTCTCTGAAGGTGGAGGGAGAAATGTCTTAGAAAATAGAGATAGCATAAAGAAAAAAATATCAATAAAATAAAAAAAATGTTTAGAAAATATAGTAGTAGACTGTAAGGAAGAGATGGCATTGCATTGTGGATAGGATGCTGGCTTGATGTCAGGAACACCAGGGCACAGATTGTGCCTCTGATACTTATTAGCTGTGTGCCCCTAGGCACAACCCTTAATCTCAGTGTGTCTCAGACAACACCCTAGGATCCCATTTTGAATTGTTTAGTGAAGGGTGCTCCCTATACTGATGAAATCACAGATAATTCTCAGAAGTCTCACTATGAAAGAGGAGGAGAATTGGGAATCAGAATACAGGTTGCTATTTATTCCCTTTGTGACCTCTCCTTTCTGTTCTTTATATTCCTTGTCTATTAAAATAGACTGATTTTTCTGCCTGGCATAGTGAATAGAAGACTGAATTTGGGGTTGTTATGACCTTGGTTCAAATCCTGCTTCAGGCACTTCCTAGTCACATAGTCTTTCTCTTTCAGTTCCTCAATTATAAAATGAAGGGCTGCACAATATGGCCTCTAGGGTTCCCTCCAATTCTAAATCTATGACCATATGATCTTTTAAATCCCATATAATCCTAAATCCTATGATCTGGAGTTACAGGAAAGACAGAGAAGAAGATTGTGTGAGGAAAAGAGGTAAATAAGGGACTTTTTTTTTACTATAGTGTTTAACTTCTGTTAAAATGATTCATGTAAGATAATGCTACAGGCAATATGAAGAATATGTATGATATGGAGCATGGATTCAATGAAGATTTTTTTTTTAAAGACAAAGGATTCATGGAATAGAATTTAAAATCTAGAAATTTGTGGAATGTGACTAAAAGCAATGGAACAAAATTTAGCAAGCTTCCATACTTGGGAGGAAATCAATAAGCTGAAGACTACAGAGGGAAAAATGGGGAAATCAATCAATCAATAGGCATTTATTAAGCAGATATTATGTCATAGATTCCAGATGGAAGAGACCTTGGGGGTTACCTAGTTCAGCCTCCTCATTTTATAGATCAGGAAGCTGAGTTCCTGGAAGATGATGTGATTTGCCCAAGGCCACACAGGTCATAAGTGACAGAGCTGGGATTAAAAATCACATTCTAGGACCCCTTCTACTGCACTGTGCTGCCACATACTAGAGATACAATGGGGAAAGAAAAACAGACCCTGCCCTCAAGGAGCTTACATTATATTGAAAAAAAAAGGTATATCATGTATGTAGATACAAAATATTAAAAAAAAATGCAATGTAATTTTGTTGTGGGAAAGGCACTAGCAGCTGAGAAAATTATGAATGTTCTATCCTCCCAGCTGCCAATCCACTCCCTCCCAAGATTATCTTGTGATTTATTTTGTATATATTACTTATATGTGAAAGCATGGGATAGAAACCAATTCATTTCTTTTCAGCTCTGATATTTAATGAGGTAAGAACACATTCTAATCAATCAATCAAAGACATTAGACCAAGTGAAGAAAGGTCTTTGAGTTATCATGATATCGTACAAGAATCATTTTCAGGTAGACTGAGGAAACTTGACCATACTCCAGGGATAATGTCTAAAGGATGTGGGGGCATTCCAGAAGATCAAGTATATGGCTTTATAGGCATCCCTAAGAAGGAATCCCATGGACAGGGAAGGAGAAGCCTACTTCAGTCATGTTTCCTCTACCCTTCCATCCCCTCCCCATACCAGGTCCCTGCCTTTGATAGGATAAGGATC
The DNA here is from genome assembly GCF_028583685.1 of Petaurus breviceps papuanus. Lineage (NCBI taxonomy): Eukaryota > Metazoa > Chordata > Mammalia > Diprotodontia > Petauridae > Petaurus > Petaurus breviceps. The sequence goes on along the minus strand of NW_027187298.1, from coordinate 7,490,987 downwards.
TTATAAGCTTCTAAGGTTCTCCTGGAACTTGGACCTCCCCATATTCTCATAGGTAGCTTAGCATCTTATCCCTGAGATGGCAGTGGTTCCCATCTTCCTGTGTCTTAAAAGATGCTCCAGGATCAACTGGTGGCACTCACTACCTCATTGGGAGCTAAGGAAAGACTGAACTCATGGTTCTACAAGGAGCCCAGAAAATAGACTATACTCTTCCAAAGGAGATCTTGAACATCCCATGAATGCCAGTAAATTTATAGTGAGCAAAAGCCATGAGTTCCTGCTTTTCCCCATGTGCCCTCTAAGCTTGTGCCTACTTTCCCTTGGACTCTGTACTTTTGTGAAATTCTTCTTATTGTATTGCATTAATAAATATTCCTTTGTAAAAGCTACTTTAGACTGACTAACTAAATTAATTCTCAACTGATAATCTTGGAAAGAAACACATTGGTGGAGGCTCAAGCCTCAGGCATTATATAAATATGACTCTGACAATGACAGTTGGGATGAGAGAGGGAATAAGAATTTATATCGTGCCTGCTATATGCTAGGCACTGTGTTAAGTACATCTTTTAAACAAATACTATCTCATTTGATCTTCATAATAACCCCTGCAAGGTAGGGGCCAGTCATTCCCATTTTAAATTTGAGAACACAGGAAAATAGAAAATAAGCCACTTGCTCAGGGTCACACAGCTAGTAAATGTCTGAGGTCAGATTTGAACTCAGGTCTTCTTGACTCCAGGCCTGGAAGTCTACTTCACCACCAGCTGCCCCAGGAATGGGGTTGCCCAAGAGCACACATGCCCTCCTATGAGCATGTAACCTCCCTAAGGTCAAACGTTTTCACTTTTTTCTCTGTATCTCTGTCACTTTCTGTATTCCTGCTCCTTTCAAGTAGTAAAGACTAATAAATGCTCATTGACTGATGTCAAAAGTGGTTGAACAGATCTTTGAGAAGCCTAGGGACTCTAAAAGGTGGAGAAAGGAAAAAGTAAATTCCAGGTACAAAGAAGGGAGGCAGGAATTTCTTACCAAATGGGCCAAATGAGAATACTAGAAGTTAAGAGCAGCAGAAAGTTGGATTTAGAGACACCCAAGAACATGGAAGCAAATGAAGTTGCTAGACCTTTGACCTTTGTATAAGGTACTGAACTTAAGCAAGGAGAAGATATTGATCCTTTCCATTCAATGCTGGGGAAATTATATGAAGAATATAATGTTCCATTCCTGGTCCTATGTTAATAGGGAGAAAATAAGACAAAACTTGAGAGAGTTTAGAGAATGGTGATTGTGGAAAATAAAATTGCTGGAAGAACTGATTTGTGAGGAATGATTAAGGAAACTAAATAGGTATAATTTGGTTATATAAAGACTAGTAAATTAGAGTGCAAAATGGCTATTTAAAAATTTCTGAATGGCATATGCTTTGGAGAAGATGGATAGTTTAATGTGATCTGAGGAAGCAAGGCATAAACATGGGAGGAAAATTTGAGGTTAACCCCTGCAAAACCTTCCTCCTATTAAGTATTGGGGGATGATAGCATCTTCTAGGGAACTGATGATTACCCTGGATCTTCAAATCTTTAAATATCTGCTCAAAAATGAAATTTCTACGTAGGCATCAGACTGATGCTATTCCATGTTGTTTTTTGATTTCCTATTGTTGGGTCATGGGATTTAGATGTGGAAGGGGTGATAGAATGCTAGTTAAAAGACTACTTTCTCTTATGTGAATCCTTTTCTGACTTTCCCACATGCCTCCCCATAAACTCCTGTTATTGACCACTCATATTACCTATCTATGTATGTATATACTTTCTTCCTAGTTAAAATGGAAACTCCATAAGAGCAAGGACTGAATCACTTTTGCCTCCATATATCTAGTGCCTAGCACATAGTAGGGATAAATGCTTGTGGATTAACTGATTTGTTGTTGTGGTTGGTTTTGTTTGATTCTTCATGAACCCATGGACCATACTGTCCATGAAGTTTTCTTGGAAAAAACACTGCAGTTTCCATTTCCTTTTCCAGCAGATTAAGGCAGATAGAGGTTAAGTGACTTGCCCAGGATCCCACAGCTAGTGAGTATCTGAGGCTGGATTTAAACTCACGTCTATCCTGACTCCAGACCCCAAACTCTATCCACTGAGCCACCTCGCTGCCTCATTGATTGACTTGGAGGTCATCTAATCCAGGGTACTTAACCTTTTTGTATATGTCATAGACCCCTTTGGCAGTCTGTTGAAACCTATGGACCCCTTCTCAGAATTAAGGTTTTTAAACACATCAAATAAAATATATATCAAATTTAGGGATACCATGTTAAAAACTCTTGATTCTAAACCAAGCCCATGATATAAAGGTAAGGAAACTGAGGCCCCATAATATGAAGTGAAAGTAACTAATAGAGTTACAATTTGAATACAGGTTATCTGGCCCCAAATCCAGACACCGCAAACACTGTAATTTCCTCAGTGCCTAGCAAAATGTTTTCTATACACTTCAAGATATCAAACTTCCATGTGGTAACTGGGAATGATGACTAGGTATGCGCTTGGTGGGGTAAGGGGAGCCTTCCACCACATTAAAGTACAGCAAAATTAGAATCACAAAATCCCAGAGTTGGAAGAGAACTCAGAGGTCATAGAATCAGTATTCAAAGGGGAAATCTATTCTGCAATATGAGTTTATTTAGTAGACATGTTGCACAGTTAATTCTTGATCTTGTGATCAGCAGCAACTCCCATATCTTTTGCTAACGAATCCAGATTTCCCCAAAACATGTTCTTTCACAATTATGTTTTTAAATTCAAATGTAGCACTTTATATTTATCTTTGTTAGATTCCTTCTTACTGGCTTTGTCCCATTCTTCAAGCCTGTCATGATCATTTGCAATATTCATTTTTCTATCTATCATATTAGCTAGCCCTCTCAACTTTGTGTTTATGTTTGTAAATTTGATAAGTGTGTCTTATGTCTTTATCCAAGTAATGTATGAAAAATATTTAAAAAGACAACTTCAAAGAAAGAACTCTTTGGAATGTAATTAGGGATTTTACTCTAGGCAAATCCACAATTTTTAAGGTTTGGTTGTTCAGTCAGTTCAAAATTCAGCCTGAATCTTGTCCACAAAAAATATCATGAGAGACTTTCTTGAATGACTTGCTGAAATTCAGTTTCACTACGTTTATGATTTTTTTCTGATCTACCAAGCAAAAACATGTAAAAGGAAATGTGCTTAGTTTTGCAATGACTTTGTCTCTTAATGAACCTATACTAGTTGCTAATGATCACTGCATTTTTTTTCATGTCATCAAGTTATTGGTTTAATATTTCATTCTAGAATTTAGACAAAGATTCTAGCCCAGTCACATAATAGTTGTCATATGGTGCAGTGAATAGAGCATTGGTCCTGGAATTGGGAAGACCTGAATTCAAATCCAGTCTCAGACTCATACTATGTAACTTAACCTCTGTTTGCCTCCATTTCCTCATCTGTAAAATGGGGATAACAATAGCACACACCTCCCAGGATTGTTGTGAAGATCAAATGGGATAATATTTGTAAAGAGCCTAGCACATAGTAAATGCTATATGCCTGTTAGCTATTAGCATTATTTCTGTTCTCTGCTATCTCTTCAAGTATTCTCTCCCTCCCTTGCCCATATAGCTCAATAAGCTCTTTTCAGCACCCTACATTATAATTAACCTGTACCTGGAGACTTAAATTAATTTATTACTACTACTACTACTACTACTACTACTACTACTACTACTACTACTA
>NW_027187298.1:7440229-7487192 GCF_028583685.1 Petaurus breviceps papuanus | reverse complement strand
TACTACTACTACTACTACTACTACTACTACTACTACTACTACTACTATTACTACTACTACTACTGCCACTACGACTACTACTACTACTACTACTACTACTACTACTACTACTACTACTACTACTACTACAACTACTACTAATCTAAATGGACATTTATGTTGTACTTAATATATGTCATCTTGTTTGATCCTTACAACTAAACTGTAAGCAAAGAGTGAGTTATACATGTCCCCATTTTACAAATGAAGAGACTGAGGCTGAAAAAGTTGGAATGATATAAGATAATTGAACTTGAGGTAAAAGGAACCTCAGAGGTATATAGTATAATATCTACATTTGTAACTCAAAAAAAAATCGAGGCTCAGGGAAGTTAACTGACTTTTCCAAGTCCACATAGTTATTAAAATACTTTCATTGCTTTGAAGAACTAAGTGTCTAAGGCAGAATTTGAAAGCAGCTCTTCTGGACTTCTTGATGCCAAATCTGTCCCTTGAGATTCACTAGGCCATGATGACTTGCATGGTTTCATTAGTGGTTAAATATTTCTCTGTTCCTACTTATGCTGGACTCTTGGTCCCTCTTGATATTTCAAATTCTTATCTTGATATTTTCCAGTTTGAAAAACATTCTTCTTGTTTAGGGAAAAAAAAAGATTTGAGAAGTTCTCTTTTGTTCACATTATACCATTTGGTCAAGCATTGGTTATGTCCTTTACTTATTATTCTGTTTCAAATATCACTTTTAGCTTGGCAGATTTGGGGAAGGTGTGTCTTTTGCCACCATAAACCTATAAAATGAAAGCAGGCTTTAGCAATGGAGTGAATCTAAGTATATTGCTACAATATTCATAGTTGTATAACTCACCATTTCAATACAAGCACTGGATTTGGAGTACAAGGGAATAAATCCTTCTATTTGTCATACCTTGGACAACTTCTCTGGACCTCAGTTTTCTCATGTGAATGAGGAATGGTTCATACTGGATGACCTGTAAGGGCCTTTGATTCTGGTTAATGAATGATTTCTAATTACAAAAGAAAAAAAAGTGATTAGTGATTTCACTTATATTTCAATAGTTTCTCTGACATTAGCTGTTTGACTACTATCTCCCTGAACTCAGATTCAGGCTTTACAATTTAACAGAGCCTGTCAGAGTTTGTATTCTGTTATTTGCTTCAAGGCCATTAGGGTAGGATATGGAGTTATGAATTTATATGCCATAAAGTAGATTAGTTTAGCAGAAAACCGTATCCAAATACTTTCTAAGTTCTCAATCAAATGGACATTCAAGAAGCCAATAATTGACGATGAGTGAAGTTAACTCTTATTCAGGTGTATATTGGATTGGAAGACCTCTGAGGTCCTTTGAAATGTTAGGATGCTATATTTCTGTGACTGGAAAAGTCGATGTCATTGATCCTCTTGAAATAAAGGAAATGCTCCTATCCCTCTCTGTCCTTTGTGGATTAGGGTTGAGAAATACTGAGAGTACGGAAAGGATTTATAAGTTTTGTAATATTGATATTAGATCTTAATTTATCTGAAAAACTTCTGCACTTTGTTATTTCCTAATTTTAAAAATCCACAAACTGCTTGAGAAGCTAGTTGGTAAGCTTGTAGTCTAGCAAAAATATTTTCATTACAGGGTTCATACAAGTTGTAGAGGAAATGTCTCATTTCATAGAAGATGAACAGACTGGAAGGCAAAAGAACAATTAAATTGTCAAGAGAAGCAAAGCTTCTTGGGGTTGACACTGTCACTGTTTACAATAGCACTTGAAGAGGGAACTGTAAATGATTTATACAACAAACACTATCAAGATATTGCTTTGTCAAAATGTGCAAATTTCCCCTCCAGAGAGTTGGGGCGGGTGGTGGGGGGTGCAGGAGATGGGGTCGGTGTCTGTAATTACAAGCCACATGAAGGTGGCTCATTGTTGGCAAGAATGATTCCACACAAATTGAAAAGTATGTGGTGACAGTCAGTGGCAGGGATCCTAGGGTACCAGACGGCTGCCAGGTGCCCATTCACGCTTGACATCATCATTTCGGGAATTTGGTTGACTCATTTTCTTTTTCATTATTTTTTGTACTTGTTCTACAAATATGTGTTTGGGAGGTTTCAGAGTGACCCAGACACACTGGCCTCCAGACATTTTTCCTTTCACCAGCCTGCATTTGATTCTGATATAACGCTGAGGAAATAGCAGGGGATAGTGAGTAGAGCACTGAGCTTATGTTCCAGCCCTGCCTTAATACGCTTTTTTCTAGGCAGTCAGAGTTAAATGACTTACGCATTGTCACACAGTAGTAAGTATCCTAAATTGTCTAATGCCACCAAACTAATCCTGCCTTATATACCGAACCATGTGACCACGAACAAGTTATATAACCTTTCCATTAAATGGGGGTAACAGTATCAGTAACACTTCACAGAATTGTATACAAAGGTGATTTTTATTATCACGCTTTGCTTCAATGTATGGGCCTACATCTAGGGTATTAAGTTTTAATTTTTTTTTCTAAATAAGGCCAATAAACAAATTTGGGGGAGGTACAATGACTCTATGTCTACATAGGTATTAGCAAAAAGCAATTTAATTAACAATTTTCTTTAGAGCAATACTAAAAGTTAGTGAAGGGATCATGAATTTTAAGCTGGTTGAAGCTTTAGTGATCAACTAAGTTCAACTCTCTCATTTTACAAAGGAGCAAATTGAATCCCAGAAGGCTCAGGTTGTTTGCCCAAGGACATGTAGATAGCACGCAGCAGATCTGGGAATATGACCCAGGTGTGCTGACTCCAGGCTCAGTAATCTATTATTCCTCATTGCCTTCACATGTGATTAAAAAAAAAGCAACAACAACCACCACCACCAGCGATATAAAATTGTAATAATAAATACAATGGATATTTTTCAGATATAAGCACAGAAAGGTCATACAATGATGGATTTAGAGCTGGGAGGAACTTTAATGAACTTTTAGTCTAATCCCCTCAGTTTAAAAAAAAGATGAAAATGAATCCCACAGAAGATGCCAAAGGTCAAAAAGGCAGTAAGCGGCATACTTCCAATCCACATCATAGCTAGAGAGCGGAGAAGGAGAACAAAGGGGGAAAATAGAAAAAGGAGGAATGGGAGGGGAGGAAGGAAGAGAGCAAATAGTACACCTGCAGATGAATTATACGGGGGTGAGGGGTGAAGAAGGCAGTTAAACAGAATGGGAGAGAAAGAAAGAGACAGAGAGAAAGACTGAGACAGAGACAGACACACACATAGAGAGACAGAGACAGAGAAGGGAAAAACAAAGAAAAAACCAAATTTAAATAATGACACACATTTATTTACTGTGTGACGATGGACAAGTTAAATTTCCTCCCCAGTAAACTGAAGGCATTAGATCAGCACTCCTTAAACTCTGGGTCATGATGACATAGGGGGTCATGAAAAATTTGACAGCATTAAAAGGTTTCTGAACACGCAATGACCCAAAATTAATTAAAAATCAAACACGTAATGAATCCGAGGTGTTTCTGGCAGCACTTGCCTATGTGGCATCTAAGAACTTTACTTCAGCCTTGATTGTGAACACAAAGCATGCATGTTTTGCACTGTGCGTGCCCTCAGGCCACACAACAACAAAAACTGCTAAAATTCCAAAAGGGGTCAAGAGTGGAAAAAGTTTAAGAAGCCTTGGACTAGATGATAATCGATGTCCCTTCACATTACAAATCTCATAATCATAAGTCTTCTAATGAATTATAAAAGCAATACTACGAATTTGTTATATGTGATGCTAGACAAGTCACCTTCTCATGTGCCTTGGTATTTCTCTTCTAGCAAATAGGATATTTTATCCCATTCCTAGGGAGGGAGTATAGCATCCAGAGTAGAATACTGTATCTTAACTCAAGAAGACCTCCCTCTGATACTTATTACCTGTATAACCTTTCTGGTCCTCAGTTTCCGGGGGATTTGGGATATATGCTCTATAAAGTTACTTCCAGTTCTAAATTTATGATTCCATGTCCTTGATAACATTATTTTGTCATTATGCTGAAAAAAATATTGATTGAATCTTTTATAAAAGATTCAAGCTCAGGAGTGGGAACACAACTCTTGACATCTTCTGTGGGACACTTTTCCTTGTCCTCCCAGCTGCTGGAAACTTCCTCACTAAAATGACCTTCCATCTATTCTATGTATTTCTTGCAGGTATCAATTTATTGACATGCTATTTCCTTTAGTGAAAGGTAAGTCTTGAAAACAGGGCTGTTTTTTGCCTTTCTTTGTATCTTGAGGACTTAGCATAGTGCCACGGCATACAGTAATCTCTTAATGAATGCTGATTGATTGATTTATTGATTGCTTTGCTTGTGGTTGGGGCTACTTTAAGTAAGTTGGGTTATGTTAATTTACTCTGAAGAGAGATAATAACATACCCTTTATAAGTTTCTGAGAAATTCCATAGGTTCTTCTGGTAACCCATCTCAAACTTAAACAGCATCTATTCCTGAGCTTTCTTTTGATCTGTATGACATGTATTGCTTTGAGTGGAATTTTGAGACTGGGAAATGGGGAAGCCTATACGTATGTAAAAATTTATGTGGTTGTTTTATAGGTATTTTTATTTTTCTTTAATTATTGCATCTCCCTTCAGTAAGTATGGACTATAAAAAAATTTGTCTAGGAGTTATAATATATATATATATATATATATATATATATAAAGGTGTTTATATATAATATGTATAAAGGTGTTTATAGACAATATATATATATATATAAAGGTGTTTATATATATGTAAAGAATTATAGAATTCTTGCTAGTGTTTTGATTGTTAGTGAGACCTCAGGTTATTTTTTTTTTCTTTCCATTGAGCCATCTGATTTCATAAAACAGAGAATTATGGTGTAGCTTGGGACATTGTTATTTGTCACTGGAATGGCTCCTATTTACACTTGATGTTTTCTCTCTCTCTCTCTCTCTCTCTCTCTCTCTCTCTCTCTCTCTTCCTCTGATGTAAAGAAGACATTTACTTGAAAATGTAAAAACGAAAACAAACAAAAACACCCAAACAAATATTGAGTATTAGGTTGATGAGAAGGGAGGTGTAGGAGAAACCAGTGAAAGAGTGTGTGGGGAGGATTATGGAGGAGAAGAGATATTTAGCATCTATGGGCTGTTATTTCTTTGGAATTGCGGCAAAGAGTGCTGCTGCTATATCTTCGTATCTGTTTAATCTCCAGCTGTGAATATGTGATCAATCATTCCACAGACAACAAAAGACTCTCCCATAACCACCAATGACTTCCATGTGCTCACATGGAGGGACTTGATTTTTCTGTATACATGGCTCTGACAGGAGGTCAGCCTGGAACAATGTAATCTCTGTACTAGGAATGACTTACAGTAAGCATGATTTAGAGGTTAGAGTAGAGGACGCAAAGCTTACAAGTCAGGTGACTGTACAAACTTAAGTAAGTCATTTTGTCTCAGTTTCTCCCATAGGAAGGGGAAAAAAGAGATGGAATTTTTAATTTTCAAAGGGCTTCATTTGAAATCTACAGTTGAAAGACATGTACTTCACTTAAAATTATCGCAGTTCTGTCTCACTTACTTTCTTCTGTTTATAAACAGATGAATTTCTATCTCCCATTTCTGGAAGAGACATAGAAATGACATAATATTTAGCCTCAATACTTTATGGAGGAAATCAGTGACCAAAAATGACAATTAAGTTAATAAGAAAAATCGATGCTGTGCCTATTGCATGTATACATGGCATATACCTATATTTCTACACTTATCTATATTGATATCTATATCACCTTTGAAGAGACCTGTATTCTTGTATCACCTAAAAGCTTCTTACTGTATTCTTTCTCCCCCAACTCTGTCAACTGAGGACCTCCCCTCATTCTCCACTGAAAATATTGCAACTTCTCTAAGCTTCCTCTCTTCTCCTTCCTTCTAATCTCATATTATTCAGACATCTCTATCTACAATTTTCTCCTTCTTGCCAAGGCAAAGCTCTCCATTTGATCCTTTGATCCCATTCGCTCCAAGTGCTCCAGCAAATTGCCTGCACTGTGATAACCTCTCTATTATCTTTAATCTCTTCCTATTTATTGGTTCCTTTCCTGATGCCTACAAACATTCTCATGTCTCCTTAAAAAAACAAACAATAAATGCTTTATTGATCTGACCATTCCAATCTATGTAGCTGTTACCCTGTATCTCCCTCCCTTTCTCGACTAACCTCATTGACAAAGTCATTTACAATTGGTGCTTCTACTTTCTCTCCTCTCATAAACCCTCTTCTTCTTACCTTATTGTTTAGCTGAAACAGCCCTCTTCAGATTTACCAGTGATCTATTAATAGCCAAATCTAATGACTTTTTCTCAGTCCTCATCCTCCTTGACTTTTCTCAAGCATTTAGCACACATCAAGCAACAGCTCATCCTCTTCTTCTTCTGAATATTTTTTCATCTCTAGGATTTTTTTTTAGGACACCACTTCTCCTTTGCTGGTCAGGTCAAGCTCACTAGACATGACTCTTCCTTGAGGCTTTGTCCTAGGCCCCAATCTCTTTTTGATGATGATACTATATGATAATATAGCATCATATGATACTATACCACTTGGTGACCTCATCAGCTCCCATGGATTCAATTATCTCTAGGCAAATGATTCCTAGAGCTATGTAGCCAGCCCTAATCTCTCTCCTGAGCTACACATATGAATCTCCAACTGCTTCTTGGACTTCTAGTTGTCCTGTAGGAATCTCAAACTTAATATGTTCAAAATAGAACTCATTGCATTTCCTTTCCAAATTCTTCCCATTTATGAACTTTCTTATAATTGTTGTTCCTTATAATACCACCATCCTCCCAGTTACCTAGATTTGCAGTCTTGTTATCCTTACTTCCACATTCTCATTCACTCCACTTATTTAATCTAATCTATTGCCAAATATTAGTATTTATTTCTTGACATAATTTTGGCATACGTACCCTTCTCTCCAGTCATATAGCTTCCAACTTATTTCAGGGCCTCATCACCAATCACCTGAACCACCACAATAGTCTTCTAACTGATTTTCTGTCTCATTTCTTTATTCTAGTCCATCCTTCACTTTATTTGCCAAAGTGATTTTTCTGAACAGTAAGTCTTACTGTCCTGCTTAATGACTTCCAGGGACTCTCTATTACAACTAGAATCAAATATAAGTTCATCTTGTTGTCATTTAGAGCTCTTGATAACTAGGCTTCTTTCTGTCTTTGCAGTCTTCTTTCACCCCCTGGCCCTGCCCCATACACTTCATGATCCAACACTGACCTACTTGTAGTTCTTTGAACATGACATCCTATCTCCCATCTCCATGTCTTTCTTTGCACGGCATGTCTCTCATTCCCAGAATGCTTTTCTCCCTCATTTCAGCCTACTAGTTTCCCTGTCTTCATTCAAGACTCAGATCAAATCCCACCTTCTGCAGGAGGCTTTTCATGATTCCACTCCTCCCAGCCAGCTGTTAATACCTTTCCTTTTCATCTTCATCTAACTTCATATGTTGTATATACATATCTATCTATCTATCTATCTATCTATCTATCTATCTATCTATCTATCTATCTTGTATGTATATATCTTATTATTTACATGTTATCCCCTTTATCAGAATGTACTCTGAGGACAGGGCTGTTTTTGCCTTTTTTTGGTATAGTGCTTTGTATACATTACATACTTAATAGATGCTTGTTAAAGGATTCATCTAAGTTTCACATCTGTCTATCATCTTTCTATCATGTCACTTTCTATATCTCTCTGTCGGTGTCTCTCTCTCTTCTCTGTCTCTCTTCCTCCCTCTCTCTTTTCCCTTCCTTCCCCGCTTCTCCCCGTCCTCTTTCCAGACACATTCATTCCATCTAGACAGCTAGCCTGAGCCAAAAGTGATCTGAGTTCTAGTGCTGCCTCTGACACAAGATTGTCTGTCTAATCCTCAACAAGTCACTTAACTTCTCAGTGCTTTAGGCATCTCTCAAAGACAATAAGTTTCAGAGAAGATGACTTGAGGGTATTTCTTCACTTGTTTATAAGCCCCATTCTATTTCAATGGAAGGGGTGGTGTTGGAAGGATGCATCAGTTGCTTAATTTATATAGGATGGTACAGAGGATCAAGTGTTGGACTTAAGATCAGGAAGAGCAGGGTTTGAATTCTGTCTCAGACATATTAGTTTGTCACTTATCTCCTTAACCTAAGTTTCCTCATCTGCCAAACTGCTATATTAAAATACACATAATCCTTGCTTGTAGAATGGAATGGATTTGGATACATACATGAAAAATTGCTGTGCTGCAAGAAATTAGGAGTATAAGGAATATGGAAGAGCATGGAAATATCTGTATGAGCAGAAAAAACAAACAAGTAGAACTAGGAAAGCAATATACACAAGGACAACAATGTAAATGGAAAGAACAACAAAGTAATCAAAAACTGAATGTTGCAAAATTATGATGACTAATCTTGGTCCCAAAGAAAAGATAAGAGAATTTACCTTTGTAGTGGTAGAAGACTATGAATATGGAACACTTCAGATGTCAGAGTTGGTCAGTAGTTTTTTGTTGTTGTCATTATTGAAATTTTTTTTCTCTTTTATTTATAGGATGGCTCTTTGGAATGGGCTAGGGAAAGGACATATTGAGAAATGTAAGTTATATAAAAAGAAGTGATAATAGAACTTTTAAAAATAGAATCTTATCCATAGCACTGTATTAAAGCTCAAATGACATTATATATGTAAAGCATTTTGCAAAGCTGAAAGAAGTGTATAAATATCATTTCTTGTTGCTACCACCATCACTATCATCATCATCATTATTATCATCATTATACATCCATTGTGGAAAGTCTTTTCACTTGAGTAGATCAGCAACCTGTCTGTAAACTATGGTTATACCAACAGGTTCTAATTGGTACAGAGTTAACTACTACATACCAGAAACAGATTTTCTATCCACCATAGCAGAATGATTTGGTGCCAGTTATGGGCTAATTGACTGAATTACTTCCCTCCAGTGGAGATTTGGAGTTATTATGGAATGCAAGAATGTTACAGGTTTTTGGAAGTCATATAGTTCAACACCCTCATTTCACATGTGATACCACTGAGGCCTAGGGAGATGACATGATATACTTGAGGCCACGGGACTAATAGGTTGTAGATCTAGAACCCAAAGCTAAGTTTTCTTGGAACCTGATATGCAGATGAATTAAAAGATCTCTCATTGCCATACTTCGACGGTTTCATGATTTCATCAACGTGGGTTCCTTCCACTGACCCCATTTAATTCAAATCAACTCAATTCATGAAACATTCACTAAATTCCAAATATGCATGAGAGACTATGTTTATAGGGTTATGGGGAAATAAAGAAAAAAAATAGAAAAGAAAACAAACTTTTCCCTAATGGAGCTTATATTCTATTGTGGGGGTGGTGGTTAGGATATCCACTATGTATACACACATAAAATAATATTAGGTATATATAATAAGGAAAGAGCACTAACCATAGGGAATGAGGGTCAGAGAAGGTTTTGTGATGTAGGTGGTACCTGAGCTGAGCCTTGGAAGATTAAAAAAAAAAGATTCTGAGAGACAGAGATAAGGAGGGAATTAATTCCAAGTATTTTATTTAACAGAGAGAAAATTTATTTAAGAAGAGCTTTACTAATTAATTAATATTTGGGAAAAGTTATTGCAGTGGGTGAGAAAGGCAGACAGGCATACTGTTATAGGCTATAGAAAAACAAAAAAAGAGCTTCATACAATTAAAGTATTAAGCAAGCCTCTGGGATTTAGGTGAATGACTAACAAATCCATAACAGAAATTAAATCTGGAAGATTAGATCTAGTATTAGCACCTACAATGTCACTGGGAGAGGACCTGTATAAATATGTAGAGGTGAGAGATGGAATGGTTAATTTGTTAACAGCAGCTAGTAGTTCAATATGTGTAGAAGACAAAGTTTGGGAATGGGCATCATAAAGATAGGGGAAATCATATTCAGAAGGACCTTAAATGCCAGAGTGAGGAAGTTTTAGTTCATTTTTTTTATTTGTCTAGAGGTAGTAGGGCTCCACTGAAGGTTTTAGAGGAGAATGACATAGTTCAGAGATCTGCCTTAGGAAAATTATTTTGGCAGATATGTACGATGAATTAGAAAGGCGATAGACTGGGAAATCAAGTACATGATTGCTCTAATAGTCTAGGTGAGAGATAATGAGGGTCTGAACTAGGATAGTGGTGCCATTAGTGAAGAGGAGGGCTTAAAAGAATGTTTTGAATATTGAACAGGCAAAACATGATATGGGGGAGAGAAGATTGAGGGAAGAGTCAAGGATGTCTCTGAAGTTGTCAATCTGGGTTCCTGGGAGGATAATGGGGCCCTCAACAGAAAGAGGAAAGTTTGGAAGTGAGTTGGGTTAGGGACAAGGTAGGAAGGGAAGGGAATCAATTCCTTTAAAGACATGTGGAGTTTGTTATGCCCATGGAGAATTGCAGAAAATGTTGGCTCTCAGAAAGCTAACAAGTTTATGGAATGTATTAGAACCACATATGTAGAGCTGGGGGTCATTTGCATGGAGGTGATATTTAAAACTATACCTGCTGATAAGATCACCAGTGAAGTGAGAAGAAGGCCTAAAACATAATCCCAGGGAACATCCATACTTAACAAGTTGGGAAAGGAATGATGACCGAGCAAATGTAACTGAAAAGAAATGGTCAGATGAGTAGGAGAATATATAAACAGTTATCCATGCCTACTTTCCCATCCTATTAAATTTTTTGTTATGTCATTCTATAAGTCCTCCGTGAAGGATCTACCTCCATCATGATCTGGAGTCTTTCCTCTTGTTCTTTGGATATTTCCTGAATATTACTATAGCATGCTTCCGGTTATTTTGTCCTTGATGATATCTTTTATTCCATATTTTGAATTAAAAGCATATGCTATGTACATCCTACTTATATTGACCATTTGTCTCTTCTTTGACCTTGGGTCATTTGTAATTTGGGTTCTGAGATCATGGACTGAAAGATTCATGGTTGTTATGACATCACTGGAAGACTGAAAGACCTCATACTAAATAAATTGAACCCATTATTAGAATTCTTTCTTACAATATTTCTACAAGTAAAATAGTCAAATTTGGAGCATTTTTGTAGGGGTTTTCTATGTAGCTTACTGTCACATATCTAGTAAAATATGGGGAAGCATGTGGAGAATTGGTGATTCATTTTGATCTCAGATTTTCTGGGGAAAGCTCAAATACAGAGTTTGCCGATTATTAAATTCTTAGCTACTGAGGATTCTTCCTCAAAGCAAAAATGCTTGCTAGAGTTGAGCAGGAATTAGAGGGAATGATGTCAGAGCTGTTTTCCAAACCCACATTTTCTCTGAATTTATTTTGTTCTATTTTTTTCCTCTCCACCTGTGTTGCTTCCTTA
Organism: Petaurus breviceps papuanus; assembly: GCF_028583685.1. Taxonomy (NCBI): domain Eukaryota; kingdom Metazoa; phylum Chordata; class Mammalia; order Diprotodontia; family Petauridae; genus Petaurus; species Petaurus breviceps. Next base: position 7,475,672 of record NW_027187298.1, on the reverse strand, counting down.
TTCTTCACTACTACCGTACATCAAGATAACAAGGGAGAAAAAGAGAATGATATTTTTGTATTAATGTTGATTGGATTCTAGGAAGCCTTTTTGGAACAGGTTACATGCCACAGAACATTAATCAATGCAGTTTAGATGACCCAGAGTGGGAGGGAGAACAGATAGCCTTATGTATTAAGTGGGAATATTTTGGATGGAATTAAATTCAGTGATGATGCAAAGTAAAAAATAAATGTTGGATGCAAAGATTTATTTTTTTGAATTATCAACATCCAAGGCACTCACTGCCAGCATCTGCATGGAGGGCCACTTCTGGATGCTGAGCTTAATTTAGAAAATGATATGGCTCAAATAATAAATGCTCCTTTGGGGAGGCCTCAGTTTTCTTATCTAGGATATAGGGAAGATATTTGAAATAGGTGATCTCCAAAGTCTTTTTGTGTTCTAAATCCTATGAAGCTCAAAATATAGAGGAACCTACAGAAGTTTCCTGAGGTTTTATATAAATGGATTCAATGGCAAGTGATTGTTAATCTCCTTGTTTTTTATGAAGAAATCCAAAGTTTTTGATTGCCAAGATGCTTTGAAAATTGTAAGAATTTGGAGCAAATACTAGAATTCCCTTTGGGTAGCTGTTGTGAAAATGAATCCTGAAACCATGTTTCATTTCCTCTGGATCACTACAGAAGTCAGTCTACTCTGGAAAAAGGATGTGGCTGGTTTCTAAGTGAGTCCATGCATTTTTAATTAAAAAAAAACTTATGAGTAATAAAAAAAAACCTGTCATTAAAAAAATGTCCTGTATATGCCATCTGAGATTGTAAAAGGCTTTACTGGTCTAGTAACAGCTGTAGTGGACTGGGGACCAGAAACCCTGGGTGTAAGACCTGGCTTTTACAGTAACCAGCTATATATGACCTTGGGCATATCCATGGCTCTATTTCTTCCTTTGCAAAATGAAGGTTAAAGCCAGTAAGGATATTGATTAATTGGAATAACTTTCCTCTTATTTAAAATGAGAAGTAAAATTGCATAGGCATTGAAAAACCAGGAGGTATATTGAACAGACTCAGGAAGTTGAGGATCTGATAACCATTCCTTGTTAGAAGCATTTGGGGTATCTGGGATGTTTTGCTTGGAAATGAAGAGCCTTGGGGTAGGATGCGGGAATGTCAGTGCTTTTGAAATATTTGATGGACTGTTACTAGAAAAAAAGGATTAGATCTTTTCAGTTTAGTTCCAAAAGGTAAAGCTAGGAGTAAAGGATGAGGGCAAAAAAGAGGCAAAATTCAATTTTATGTGAGGAACACTTCCTAACGGTTAGATCTATCCAAAGTTGTAATGGATTGCATTGAGAAGAAATGGAATCTTCTCACTAGAGCTCATCAAGAGAAGAATGGAAGACAGCATCTTTTAGATGCTGTAGATGGAATTCTGAATCCCTGTTCTCCTTGACCTCTCCTCAGCCTTCAACACTATTGCTCACTGTCTCCTCCTAGATAACCTCTTCACTCTGAGTTCTCAGGATACTCCACCTCCTGTTCTCTTCTTTCCTATCATACTGCTCCTTCTCAGTCTCCTTTGCTGGATACTTATCCAAATCCCGCCCTGTAACCATAGCTGTCCCATAGGGTTCTGTCCTGGTTCCTCTTCTCTTTTCCCCCTATCCTATTCACTTGATGTTCCCATTATTTCACATTGATTTAAATGCCATCTCTCTGTTGATAATTCTCTATCTATCCTGCCCTAAAATCTCTTCTGACTTCCAATCTTACATCTCCAACTGCCTTTCAGACGTCTTGAACTGGATATCCAGGAGATATCTTAAACTCAATATACCCAAAACATCATTTTTTCTTCTCTCTTCTGACTCTCCTAGAACAAGAAAGCAATACTATGCTCTCAGTCCCTTAGACTTGCAACAGACACATCATCTTTGACTCCTCACTCTGTCTCACCCTCCCTGTCCCTATATCCAATCTGTTGCCAAGATCTGTTGATTTCACCTTTGCAACATCTCTCAAATATTCCCCCTTCTCTCCTCTGATATTGCCACCACTTTGGTACAGACACTCATAATCTCACACCAGACTATTATAATCCACTGTTGGTACATCTGCCTGCCTCAAGTTTCTCCCCACTCCAATAAGTCTTCCATTCAGTCACTAAAATGAATTTCCTAAAGTACAAATCTGACCATGTCACTCCTCTACTCAAAACTCCAGTGGCTTTCTAGCATCTCCAAGATAAAATACAAAGACGGGTATTCAAAGCCTTTATAAACCCTTCCTACCATTCCAATCTTCATATATTTTATTCCCAACTATGTATTCTTTGATCCAGTGGTGCTTGCTTCCTTATTGTTTCATGAACTAGACACTCCATCTTTTGGCTCTGGGGTATTTTTTTTCTTTTTCTTTTTTTTTTGCTTGTGTGCCAGGCCTAGAATGCTCTCCTTCCTCATCCCCATCTACCATTTTTTTCTGGCTTCCTTTACATCCCAATTAAAATCCCATCTTTTACAGGAATGCTTTCCGAGCTCCTCTTAATTCTAGTGCCTTTCCTCTTTTATTTATCTTCTACTTATTTTGTATATAACTTGTTTGTATTTGTTTGCTTGTTTTTTTTCTCCCACAAGATTGTGACCTCCTTGAGGTCAGTGATTGTATTTTGCCCGTTTTTATATGCCCAATATTTAGCATAGTGCCTGACACATAACAGACAATCAATAAATGTTCACTAACTAACTTTCTGAGGTACAATTTAGACTTTGGGGCTCTACCTCTGAGAGTTTGTGATTTTTTTTTTATTCTATAATCTCTAAACTTCCTTTTAATTTTAAGTCTTGGATTCAATGGCTGAAGGAAGCAAGAGAGCAAGAGAAGAAAACAAAAACAGAGAAAGGAAGAATAAGAGGAAGAAAGGAAAGGTAGAAGGAAGGGAGGAAGGAAGGGAAGAAGAAAGAGGGAGAAAGGAAGAAAGGAAAGAAGGAGAGAAGGAAGGAAAAGTAAAGAAGAGAGAAAGGAGGGAAAGAAGGAAAGAAAAATCCTCAAGGTAAATTTCCATCCTTTTTATAAACAGTTAAATATACCCAAGATGGCAGGTATTGATCATTTACCAGCTGAATTGATCAGTGGGGTATAATTTTCACCCTGTGATTATCTCTAAGTGACTCATGCCAGTTTAGATGGGTCTAAAGTCTAGTAGGAACTCATGTCCTGAAATTAAGTTGAATAACCTAATTCCTACCTTCTACTATATCTCTCCTTGCACACTGTGAAAAGGGCAAAACAGAAGAGAAACAAGAAAGATTAACAAGCGCTATGCCAAGGAGTGGGGAGAAAGTCATTGTTTGCCTGCATTTAAGGAGAAAAGGACACCATTTGGAAGCATGGGGTGCCACCGTGCTGGCTGGGGCTAATGATCGCCGTGTGAATTGAGCTGTAAGGACGGCTGCCGATTGACCAGCATTGACTGCATTCACTGACAGGTGCTGATGGGAAGGGGGGCAGGACACAGCTGCCTGAACAGGGATCCCATTATCCTTTGCTGGGTATTGATTCACCCTGTGGGATGTTTCCTTTCTAGCTGTGTTAATTTTCAGAGTGCACATTTGCATTGCTCTTTGCCGAGAGGGAGAGTCAGAAGGTGCTTTGGCTAAATGTAATGGGGCTCTTCTTTCCAGTCTCCAGAGGCTTTGTCTGTTGGGACGTAGGCTTCCTCTAATTATAGAGCTTGCAAAGGGACAAGTTCTGGGAAGAATAGCATTGCTGCTAATATAATTGCCCGAGGTGCAGAGAAAATTAATCAAATGACATGAAATGGATTTTTTAAAGTTATTTCTTCACCCATAAACACTAGGTCTCACTTTAGGACGTGATGTTTTTGTACAGGAAATTCAGAGCATCCAACAGCTGGAATCTTAACCATCTATAATCACCTAAAGAACATCAGACCCCTCTTTGTGTACAAGTGGGGCCTCCTGAAACCTCCAAAGAAGGAGCTGAGGCCCCTTTGTACTTGAACAATATTACATAATTTGGAGCTTCTCTGTCCAAGGGAAAGGTATTGGTTAGTTTTTTTCTTTTGAAAGATTTTATTTGGAGTTAAAGTCAATAGTGAAGGCAATGCTAAATAGCAATGTACTTCAAGTTTTTAATTTTTTAAAAAGCACCTTGTTTTGTGATTTGTGGTTGTGTTTTGAAGCCGTTTTAATTTTTTTTAATCTATGCTCCTAAATTACCAATGTGACTGTGTAAACCTTATTTTTGTTCTTGTTCAGTTGTTTCAGTCACATCTAACTGTTCTTGAGACCATTTAGGGTTTTCTTGGCAAAGATATTGGAGCATTTTGCCATTTACTTCTCCAGCTCATTTTATAGATGAGGAAAGTATGGAAAACACAGTTAAATGACTTGCCCAAAGTCACACTGCTACTAAGTGTCTGAGGCCAAATTTGAACTGAGGAAAATGACTCTTCCTGACTCTGGGCCCAGAACTCTATACACTGTGACACCTAAGTGCCCCAAGAATGAATTTTATACCCTCACTCAAAAAAAAAAGTAAATTGAGTAAAGCTTAGACCCTTATTCAAAACAAAACAAACAAAAAAGATTCTCACATAGAACAGTGTTCTTAGAGGTTCAGAAACAGGCAATCAACCAACAAGTATTTGTTATGTTTTTGCTAAATACTGGGGGAACTGGGCTGAGTACCAGGGTTACAAAGAAAAAGAAGTCACTTTGCAAAAGGCTGTTTGTAAGTTCTGTTATTTGAAAATTCTCTGATATTTATGTTTGATAAAGAGGCAGTGTGAGCAGTGGATAGAGGGCTTACTTGGGAGCCAGGCCTAGGTTCCAGTCCTGCCTCTCATATATAGAAACATATATACTGGTTGGTGACCCTCATAAAGGCAACCTCTGAGTGTCTTAGGCAGTTTATTGGGAATAATTGTTTATCTGCATGGCAAGAAAGTATTTTCTTACCAAGTACTCCTAAAGCTATTGAACTCACAAGTTCAGATTTCCCTTGCTCCCCTCCAATTAGTATCTGCTAAGTAAGGAAAATATCATTTAAACTCTTAGGTGATTTTCTTTTTATGATGTTCAAATATGGGACAGAGACTGAAAAGAAAAAATTGATAAACTAGAGGACATCAAGGAGGGCAACAAGAATAATGGAAGGTGTCAAGTCTATGCCACATGGGATCAGTTGAATAAACAGATGTTTAATCTATGAAAGAGAAACTTTGGGGGTTGGGGGAATTGGGAGTATGGGGTGGATGACATTTGTCTTCAAGTACTTGAAGGATTGTTGTGGGGAAATGAGAGTAGACTTATTCGTGACCCTGGGCAAGTCACTTACCCCCAGTTGCCTCCGAAATCCAACAACCCCAAAAGAACAACACACAAAACATCCAGAGGCAGCTAGGTGGCAAAGTGGATAGAGCACTGACCTTGGAGTCAGTTGGACTTGAATTCAATCACACTAGTTATGTGATGTTGTGGAGAGAGACAGAGAGAGAGAGAGACAGAGACAGAGAGACAGAGAGACAGAGAGACAGAGACAGAGAGAGAGACAGAGAGAGAGAGAGAGAGAGAAAAGACTGATTCTCCTTGGCCCAGAGGGTACAAAGAGCAATGTGTAGAAGGCTTGAAACAGGAAATATAGACTCATGTCAGGAAAAAATAACAATACTATCATAATAATTAGAATCTCCACAGAAATTTCTGTCTTCTTCCAGGGGGTAGTGGATTCCTTGTCAGTGATTAAGTAGAGGATGGGTGATCTTTGGTGGTGGTACCTTGTAGCAGTAATTATTAAAAAGTAAGTATGGGTTAGACTAGATGACTGCTAAGATTCTTTTTAGCTCTGAAATTTTGTCATTCTTTGAGCTTTTGAATTGTCTCTGGGTCTTCTAGTTTCAAACTCCTGTACTCAGGTTTGATTTTTGTCCCCAGACAGAAACACCCTATGGATGAGAAATTGGGCCTGCATTTCTAACTCCATAAAGTGTCAAATAATCCATAAAAGTTGAAAAGTTTACTCTGGAGGTCTAACCCCATTGACCAAACTATTCAGCACAGATAATAAGCCTGGTCTATGTTTTCCTTCATGTAAATATGGAACAGTGGTTACCTGGTGGGTGGTCTCAGGCAAAGAATGCCTGGAGGTACAAGTCAGAGAATGTGAGAGAATTACAAGTCTGATTTAAATCTCTAAATTTTGGAAGAAGGAAATTATTACAAAATCACTTTTGAGAAGATGTGTGTAGGTGTTGTGCCATTTCATCCCCTGGACAGGTTGGGAGAAAATATTCAAGCTATATAAAAAAGCAAGTAAGGTGTGGAGATGGGCCTCCCAGGAATAATCAGGGAGGTGTTAATGTAATTCAGATTAAAAAAACAACAACAGAATTGTTTTAGCACCTACTGTACTATGTGCATCCAGTAAATTGGTTCCCTCTGGAGTATTAAAGACATGAAAAAAGGAACTGTAATTAGTAAAAAAAAAAAAAAAAATATATATATATATATATATATATATATATATATATATATGATAAAAGGGAATTCTTGTATAAGTCCTCAGTAATTCCCAAAGTTTGATAACTATGTCTTATTGTGCAGTGTGAATAGTGGAAAGAGGATCAGACCTAAGGACAGAAGACCTAAGTTCAGATCCTGCCTCTGACATTTGCCAGCTACTTCACCACGGGTGTCTTACCTTACCTCCGTGACTTCACTGATTAGTAAAAAGGGAACCCTCACAAGGTGGTAGAGAGTATTCCTTGAGATCATGCATGTTCAATGCTCTCTGTACTAGAGAGTGCTATATAAAAGTCAGCTATCATCCTGCTTACTGGTACCGTGTTTCCCCGATAATAAGACACTGTCTTATTTTTTTTTGGAAAGAAAAACACCAGAGGGCTTATTTTCAGGGGAGGGCTTATGTTGTCCTGCCTCAGTTCTCCTCCGCGGCACTGCTCTCAATGGCGCCAGCAAGCAAATCACTGGGGAAGAACAGGATGACGCGCTCACTGCTGTAGCTCTGATTGGATGCAGCTCGGAGCACGGCGTGTGTTTCACTGGGGGGAAGGGGGGGATGGTGCATACAGAGGGTACCATAATGTAGCATGTAGCACAGGGGATCACCTTCACTACAGTAGCAATCTCAATAGGGCTTATTTTCGGGGGAGGGCTTATTTTAGAGGAATCTTACACAGTAAGGGGAGGGCTTATTTTTGGGATAGGTCTTATTATCAGGGAAACATGAGTAGTTGTATAATACCAGGCAAATCACTTAACCTCTGTCAACCTGTTTTCTCATCATTAATATGAAGAAAGTAAGAGCATCTATTTCATAGGGTATTTGTGATCAGTCAGTAAACAGTTATGAAGTATCTACTCTGTGCCAGGCACCGTGCAGATGAAATAATGTGGACAAAGTACTTCTCAAGCAAAATTCTATATAAATGTTAACTAGCAGTATTGCTATTAATTATTTTTTATATCAGTATAGATATATTAATGATGGATGCCTTTGTAATATGTGGAAATTGGATCCTTATGTGTTTTGTAGTGTAATAAACTACTTTAAATAATAGTTTGGTGCAATGCAAAATTGCACTTAGATTTGGAATCAGAGGACATCTGTAGAAGCTATTTATACTCTCTGGGCTTCAGTTCTCCTATGTGTAAAATAAGTCAGTTGGATTAGGTCTCTTCTAGCTCCATTCTATAAAATATCAATGGAAGAAAAATTTTAAAGATTAGCAAAATGTTTTTTTTTGGCATTTTGGAGGGCAATTAGGGTTAAGTGACTTGCCCAGGATCACACAGCTAGTTTTTGTGTCAAGTGTCTGAGGCCGGATTTTAACTCAGGTCCTACCGACTCCAGGGCTGGTGCTCTATTCACTGTGTCACTTAGCTGCCCCTATTAGCAAAATTTTTAAAGATTAGTTGATTTCAATTAAAAGACTTAGTTTAAATCCTTGTCTGTTACTTTCTAGCTCTGTGATCTTGTCCAAATCACTTTACTATGCTTGGCCTCAGTTTCTCCATCTGTAAAATGAGAGACTAGCTTAAATCAGTGGTGTCAAACTCAAGTAGAAACAAATCCCTGCAACCATATTGACTTAGAAAACCACAAATCAACATATCTAGATTATATTGTACTTTTATTTATTTTATCAAACATTTCTCCAATACATTTTAATCTACTTCTAGCAGTACAGTGAGACTGTTATGGTTTATAGGTGGCCTGCTGGCTTTGTGTTTCACACCTCTCGCTTAGATGATCTCTAAGATATTTTCTAGCTCTAATTCATTTAGATCCTGAACTCATCAATACACAAATCTTGAGACAGGTATAGCTGATGACCAATGCACTTGTCCTAGAATTGAATAAGAGATCATCATGCCTGAGTGTAGTTGTGAAACGATGCATTTCTTTCATAGGGCCTAAACTGCTCCTTGACCCCCAAACCTCATTCTTTTAACAGTGATATCTACCTAATAATAATGTAAAATTATGGGAGATCACATCCTCAGATGCATCTAAATTGTAGATGATCCAAAAATCAATGGAGACATGCACAGTTAATGGTAATGAAGGAAGTCAACAAGCATTTAAGTTCTCCATCTGCCAGGCAGTGCACCAAGCATTGAGGATACAAAGATAGTAAATAAAGAAATAAAACAGTCCCTGTTCTTGAGGAGCTTATTGTCTGATGGGTGGGAGGATGATAGCATTCAAACATATACATTCACATTATATAAGTGTGTATATATATATATATATAGTTCAATAAGAAAAGTGAATGTATATATTGAAAATAATCTTGATAATCTTGTAGGGAAGAAACTAGCATTCAAGGAGATTGGGAAAGGTTTCTTGTAGAAGGTGGAAATTTAGCTGGAACATGAAGGAAAGCAGGGAAGTCAGGAAGCAGAGATAAAGAAGGAGAAAGGTCCAGGAAGGGGTGACAGCCAGAGAAAACCACAGACTTGGGAGATGAAGGATCTTGTGTGAAGGACCCCAAGGAGGAGAGTTGTCACTAGATCCCAGTTGATCTTCAAATGATATGACTTTGAGATCCTTCATCATTCTGGTCGCTCTCCTCTGGATACTCTCTATCTTCTCCATGGTCAATATAAAATGTGGTCACAAGAATTGAACACAGTACTTTATATCTTTTTGGACCAGGAGAGTACAAAGGGAGGATCATCCCCATACTTCTGAACTCTGTTTCTCTTATAGTACCTCTTTGTGGCCACGAATCTAAATCACGTCCCTATTCAGAGATTGGGGTCCCAGTAATTAACTACTCTTTTTTCTAATATTTCTGGAATGACGCCAGGGGTTTTGTTCTCGGACTGTGGATCATAAGCCCCAGTTGATGCGCTTTCTATTAACAATTAGCCAGTAGACTCAATTAGCTTTGAGCAAAGGTATTTACTAATATGGTATTATGAGAACAATTGGAACAAAACATTCCCTTAAAAATTGGAGCACCCTCCCACACAAATATATGCAGATACAGAAGAAGAGCAGATTCAATGAGAGTATGTAGTCAGCTATTTAGTCACCTCCGTAGTCAAGTGGTAACCCGTTACTTTTGGTGCTTGATGGCCTAGAGGTCCTTTCTTAAATTCATATCTGGCTTTCATCTTTGGTACAAAGGGGTGTGCTCCTTCAAGTTACCTTCTCACATTGTCATGTTATCTTTCTGTACCTATGTTTGTCTGTATTTGTCCTCTTTATGTGTTGGCACGTGGTGGCACTCACCTTGTCCTTGTTCTCCCTAGTAATGGCCAAAAACACAGCAAAAAGATACGACTATCATTCCTCTCAGACTAGAGAAAGAATGACCATGGTTGGTTGCCATAGGTTGCGTGACAAACAGGAGAGAATGCACAGGGGCAACCCACCTGCCAAGTCACATGATGGACACAACAGTGACTAGTGGAAGGCAGGTTAAGTGGGGCATGGACAAAGCACTCATCTTTACTGCCCTTTACTTCCTCTACATTTTTCATGGGCTTCTGAATCTTTGGGTGGTCTGAAAGCAATTCAGGTGAATGTTGAACTCAAGTGTTTAATTTTGCCTCTGTGAATAGGAGCTTTTGGAGAACAATTGGTAGTAGATCATTATTTTGTTTGATCTTTAAGTAGACCATCTTTGACAGAAGTAAGCTCCTCCTCCTCCTCTTCCTCCTTCCCCTCCTCCTTCTTCTTCTGCCCCTATCTCTCTACTTAACACTTCACTGGATATCAGTATTCAAAAGATCACTGAATTAATGAATTCCTATAATGAATTCTGTCATTGGAGTCCTGTATAATTTTGACATATGTATGTAATATACCTTGTTGGAGTGTCACATAAAGGATATATTTTGCTGTGTTAAACCATTTAAAAAAATTAATAATAATAAATACAGTGGCCTAATATTTTCAATTAGTTATGTGACTTTAAGGTATGATTTCCCTTTGAAAATCATTGAAATTCTTGTCTCTTTCTGATGTTTTCATTACATATAAATTCATTGTTCGTAAACCATTGCTTTGTTTATATTACAGTCATTTGCAAAAATAATTCTTTCCCACAATACTGTTGTCTATGGACATCCATGCACACACATGCACAAATCTGCCCAATAAAGTGATTATGACTGACAATGAAGTAAATAACATCCTGTATCCATAGTCTTTCAATGGAGAGGAAGGGAAATGTGTTCTGATGTCTTTCCCCTGATACTGACCCTTACACTTGATTGGGATTCTATTGCTTTTGAGTGTTGTCTTAATATTATGATATTCATTGTACAAAATGCTCTTTTGACTCAACATTCTTCACTCAGTGTTAGTTCATATGAGTTACCATATTTCTCTGATGTTTTCATATTTATCATTACTTATAGCTCCTAATATTCCACAAATTTATATGTCACAATTATTTTACCCACTCCCCAATCTGTGTGGCACCCTCTTTGCTTTTAGTTTATTTTTTTCCTACAAAAACAAATGTTGCTTTGAATATTTTGGTATTTGTGGGGACATTTACCTCATAAGGATTTGATGAAAATGAAAGCAAACATATGTTCTTGTAATTGCTATTTTTTTTTGCTCTTCATTTTCCCCCACTTTAGTTAAAATAACTATCTTAGATTTTTTTCATTTTTTTTATTCTTCAAGATATCTTGAAAATAGTTTCCTGTTTTGAAAAGTGCATCATCTCCAGTATAGGTTTCTTCTTTGTGTGGTCTCATCCAGCTGTCCCAAATTGATTTTCTTAGTATTGTTACAGATTCTTTGCATACTAGAGCAGATAGAAACACTGTAGAGTCCAAATTTTCTGGTTTCATATTGTTGATAATAGTCCATTTTATATAGCATTTATTTGTAGTCTGCTTTCAGGTTTCATCTACAAACATTCTCTGGGGGATGATTTCACTTAGCTTCAGCTTATGTAAGTCTTCTTCAGTCTTGTTTTCTATTCAACTATTCTTCCCTGTTTTGTGAGCTCATATTGCTGGCATTCTTCCATTCTTCTCTTCGGTATATTCTGCAAATAAGCTAGTATTCTAAAACATTATCTCCCTGGGTTACCATGTGTCTCCACTTGGTGAGGAGATTAAGCATTTGCTGGCAAAGGTGTTTTCTATGTTCTTTTGGCTTACTTGTTGTAGCAACTGTTTTTTATTGGTTAAACTTTTCTAGGAAATGATAATAGTCAGAGTCAATGTCCTCACTTTTATCCATTTCCCATTTTTCAAAGTTGACAGGTTGTTTAAACAAGTCAGTTTGAAGCTGCTGCAATCACGTACAATGTCTTTTCTTCTTATACCTTTCTTCTAGTTTTGTATTTATTTTGGCTTTTGCTCTGGCCAGTCAATACTATGACTACACAGACAGCTGATTCTGATATGACTGCTACATCTGTAACCAGTAATTTCTTGTCTGTTAGGATTACAGTCAATTTCTTTTTATGTTATGTCATTTGGTATTTGCCAGATCCAGGGGCTTTTGACTATCTTCTTGAAAGAAAAAAGTATTCATAATATAGAAGCATGAACCTTTAGTGTAGCTGACAAGTCTTTGGCTTCTTTCATTCCTAGTGCATGAGCAATATTTTCCGAATAGTTTTCCTCCTCCCTATCTTTCTTATTGAACTCACTGAATATTTTAAGTATACTTTAATTTGATTCAATAGGATCACTTATCATTTGTTCAGTTGTGTAATACACATACTAGGTGCTTAATAAATGCTTATTGGATGAAGAAATGTTTGGTTTGATAAAAAAAAATACTCCTTTTTATAGTTTTATGGATCTGACAGTCTGAATTGATTGTCCCCTGCTTTTCTATCAAAAAAAGAAAGAAATGTTTTTCATAATATTCCATCTCAAACCCTGACTGGTCATTGGCACAAGTGCTTAATTTGAGGCCAGAGGACCTGGGTTCAAATCTTGGCTCTGTCATTTAGTGCTCTTGTGACTTTGGACAAATTCCAGAAATTCCACGGTTCTCATTGTCTCCAAAGATAAAATGAAGGAATAGCACAAGACTACACATCTAAGGCTCCTTCCAGTGCTAAATCCACAAGTCAGATCTGACTGCCTTTTCACTATTGTTTTCATTTACTTTATTGAAGTCTCCATTATGGATATACTTCTCCTCGTTTTCTGATAATTTAGTGGCATAAGAATTTACATATTACCCTAGCTCTCACTCACCCCCCAAAACAATCAGAAATGTGCCAAATGACATCATAATGAAGGAGAAAATTAGATTGCATTATCTGTAAGATCCCTTTCAGTTATAAATCTTATGATCTGCTTACTACTGTTACCTGAGGGCAAATGTATTAATAACTGAATTTCATATTCTGTAAAACTTCCCCAATTTCATCCTCACCACCAATGGTTCCATGATCTTCTTGGTTTGCCATGTACATGGAATTTTTTTCTCTTTCCTTCTCTACCTCCCCCCGCCCCCACCAAATGTGCCTTGGATCTAGAGCTCTACAATGCCATATGGGCCTTCCTATGACATTCCATGAGTCACTTCTCAAGTTTCCTCCTCTCCCAACTCATTCTTTAATGCAAAGTATATGCACAAAAAAAGCAAAATAATTTAGAAAAGAAAGTTTGTCAATAACATATGGGGATCAGGGGAGACCTTCTTGAGGATATAGCATTTGAATTTCATCTGGAAGTAATCTAGGAATTCCAAGAGGATAGCTAAGAAGGGACCACATTTCACCAAAAGTGGGACCATCTATGCCAAGACACAAAAGCAAGAGTTGAAATGCTATGTATGGGAAATAACTGTCAGGCCAGTTTGACTAGTAGAGAGTGTAGGAAAAGTTCTAATATGCAATAAAATTAAATGGTAGGTGGGAGCCAGCCCACATAGTTGTTTGTATTTTATCAAAGAGGGGATAGAAAATTATTTAAGATTTTTGAGTAAGGGTGTTACGGTTTTTGAATAAAGGTAATAGGTGGTACAGTGGATAGACCACTGAGCCTGGAGTTTAAATTTGAATTCAAATCTGGTCTCAGACACTTACTTCCTAGTTGTGTGACCCTTAGCAAGTCAAATAATCCTTTTTGTCTCTGTTTCCTCACCTGTAAAATGAGCTGGAGAAGGAATTGGCAAACCACTCCAGGATCTTTGTCAAGAAAATCACAAATGGGGGTACTAAAATGACTGATATATAACAAAATATATAATAATATATTTTATTTTAAAAATATTATTAAATATATATTAAATATATAATAATAAAACTATGCTGTGTAGGTGGTAGTATTAATGATATAGTCACATATGTGATTTAGGAGTATCAGTGTGGCAGTCGTATGGAGAATAAATTGGAAAGGGGAGAGATAGGGTAGAGAGAAACCAATTAGGAGGCTATTGCAATAAAATAATTAGAGGAGATAAGGTATCATATTATGGTAGAGGGAGAAGTGGAGGTAGAATTGATAAATCTTGGCAATTGATTAGTTATTTTGGGGAGACTGAGAAGGAAGAGTCAATGATGTCTCCATGTTGCAAACCCAGGTGACTGGAAGAATGATATATGGAATAGGGAAATTTGAAGTAGTAATTCATTTTTCTGTATAATATAATAATTTCCAATTGGGAAATACTAAATATGAGTTGCCTAAAGGACATTTAGATGAAGATGTCTAGCAAATCTAAGATTTTAAAGGACAGAGATTGACACTATACAGATGAATGAGCCTACTTATCTATTTACCTCCCTATTCCCCATATTTAACATTTCCGTCTGTCTGTCTATCTATCTATCTATCTATCTATCTATCTATCTATCTATCTATCTATCTATCTTTCTGTCTGTCTGCTGTCTGTGTCTCTCTCTGTCTCTCTTGATTTGTGAGTAGTTTCCATGTAAAGAGATGATGAATAGTCTTATGAGAACTGGTGGAATGACCAAGGTAGAGAGCATAGGAGATAAGAAGGGACTTCAGGACAAAGCCTTGGAAAACACTGAATAGTTAATTACCAGAAGAATGAGGATCTTCAGATAAAGTAGCAATAAGAAAAGTAGGTGAAAGAGAAAAATGTCACAGAAACCAAGGGAATATTGAGTATCCAGGAGAAGACCTTTTAGAATCACGGTGCTGGTAGAAACTATTTAGGTAAATAGACAAATAACCTCTCTGGGTCTCAGTTTCTTGCCATTGTGTGAACTCCCAACAGTAGTGCACAATTTTCTGAGGTTCTAACTGGTTCAGTGATGAGAGTGTTGTATTTGGAATGAGAATGTGGCACTGAATCTCACTTCTGCCACTTGGTAGAACACCTAGGACAAATCATTAAACCTTTATCCCTTAGTCTCCTCATCTACAAAATAAGGAGGTTGACTATGTGTAAAGCCAAGCATGAGCAGCTCTCCAGAGAACTGCTGCTGTGAATAGCTCTAAGGTACTGATCATATAGTATAGTGAACTCCCTATTTATTCAGCAGTAAACTAAAGCAAAACATTCACAGAAACCGAAGTACAGCATTCACAATGTTATAACATAACAACTTATCACTAAAGTGGCCACATAGTTTTCACTTAAAGTGGCCACAAAGTTTTAAACAAAAGTTATCATTCAGTAAGTCCTTAACCCAATCATGCTTAAGGAGCAAAGGTCTAAGTTTTCCTTCCCCTAGATCACCTTGTCTTAATCTCTCAGTCAAAAAGTCTAGTTTCTTCTTGATTGAATATTAGTTTCCAATCATCCTTAACTCAATCATCCTTAAGGGGTGCAAGTACAGAGTACAAAATTCTCCCACCCCTAGATCACAGTAAATCATAATCTTGTCAGTCAGCACTAAGTACCCAAGGGGAGGTCTTTGCATCTTGGCTGGAGGCTGGCTCCCGAATTCCATGGTTCTTCTTCCATGAGTCCAGTTCCCTGGATTCACAGGCAGACAGCTCTCAGTTCCTCATCCAGCTCCTCATCCAGCTCCTTGTACAGTTCCTCATCTAGTTCCCATTCCATATTGAGGTTCACAGTGTCCTGTCTGCTTCAAGTCCTTCCCTGTTTCTGTTTCTGGGAAAAAGAGCTTAGCAGAGCCAAAACAACACTCAAACACATTGCTGACACCATCATCAATTCATCATCTGCCTGTGAAATCAACACAGACCCACAAACAAGGTCTGCAAACTCAACATAAAAACACAAAAAGGTCTTAGCACTCAACACAAACCCACCAATAAGGTCTGAGAACTCAACACAAATCATCAGTATAGTCACAGGACCTCTGAAGTCTCCTCCAGGACTTCTGTAAACGGACAACAAGAAAATCCTCTTTCAGGGTTTCCAGTAAGGTCTTAGGGCTTCTGTACAAAATATCACAAATACAGCAGAATAGACAAAGTACCTGGCTTCCACAACCATTCCCTTTCTCAGTTCTGCTCTGTCCCAGCTGTGTTCTTTGTTATATATGGCGGTTCTCCTTCCTGTTCTGCCCCTTCCTGTTGAATCAGCAAGTTCCTCCCAACTTCAGATCGCAAGGGGCTCAAACAAGGTGTTAAGTAGCTGAAACAAGGTGCTAAGTACTTGTTTGCTTGCCATTACCATATGTGACCTCTAAGATGACTTCTCTAGATCTGTTTTTCTGTGAAATTGTTTTAGAGAGTTGCCTGACTCTCAGAGAGGTTTGAGAACTTTGCCCATGGTCACAGGGCTAATGAGAATCAGTTACAGGCTTTGAGCCCAGTTCTGATATCCAATCCAGCATTCTCTACATTTGGTTACTCTGTTTCTCTCAGAAAACATCATGGTTAGTAAGAACAATAGAAGCCAGTGTTTACTTGGTTTGTTTTTTTGAGATGAAGTAGTTAAACCAATTAATGTTGATGGTGATCTTTTATGGATGCCTTAAAAGGGGAATTCAAATGGAATGATCCCTTCAGTTTTGTGGCTGTCTTTAGATGATCAACTACAAGGAAGAGAAAAGAAAAATTGCCACATACAGCTTTAAATTTTTTTGATTAATAGGATCCGATGTCTCTGTAATGGTATTTAGTAAATTATAATGCTCTGATTAAATTATAGTCCTGTAGCAAAGAGTTGTGAATTCAATTATGCAACTTAGCTCCCAGCTATCCTGCATATTTCATCAAAAGCTCCCAATGGTGGCAATAGTTCTGATTTTCAAAAAGGAAAAATAAGTATTAGGTACAATCTAGGTGGAAAGTTCCCTAGTGTGTGGGAACCTCATAGAGATGACCTGTAATCACACCACTATTGCTACAATCATCCCAATCTTAAATCTCCCCATTTAAAATAACATTATTCTGGGGATTTATGCCATGCCGCATTTCATTACTGTCCATGTTAGTTCTGTCAGGGTGCCACCATCTGGAAATGCACAGAGAGAAATCAATAGAAAGCCGCATGTGTTTCATATCGGCTCCCATGTGGAAAACATTTCCAGAGGTGTCAATGCCTGGGAAACTTCGGGGCTCATTGAGTACTGGGTTCAAGCACAGAAGGCAAACCCTCAAGGACAAATTAACACTTGGAGAGCATAAAATTCAGGTAGTAATGAGAATACAGGTGTTTGCTTTCAGGGATTCTAAATTCCCCTAATTAGGAATCTCTGAATTAAATGGCCTCCCCTGAGGTCAGGCAATAATCCACTGTTGTGGACAAACACTCCTAAAAATCTGGTGAAAGGTAGCAAATGACATGTACATTGTTCAAAAAGCTGACTATGGACTCATTGAAAGACTGAGAGAAATAAAATGAGAGATAAAGAAGGGATGAAAGGAAGTCACTTGTTGTCCATCCAACTGATAACTTTAGGAAGCTATGCCATTCAGATATTTGGAGAAAATAACCCCTAGATTTTAACTTATCATTTTTTTCATCTACCCATCTATTCACCCATTCCTTCATCCCTCCATCCATTCATCTATCCAACCTTTCATTTTATCAGAGTTAGAAGAATAGCTTGAAATAAGATGTTGATTCTAGCTTTTAGGGTAGGTCATACTTTCTTACTTCTTAGATTCAGTCCATATTGAGAGTATGAACTCTTGGGGAAAAAATGTAAGGGAAGGCTAATGGCAAGTGATTACTGAGTTGCTTCATTCACAAAGCAGTTTTTATTCTGAATGCTCCATGGGGAACTGTATCTAGCATAGGCCAAATAAAGCTTTCCTTAGCATATTGATATCCAAGGGCACCATTTCTATATACTTTGGTATATTTCCAACCTGTTATGACCACCCTCCCCATGCTTCACTTTGTGGTCCTCCACCGCCTAATGCTGCCATAACATTCTCAGGATCATATCTCAGGACAGTGCTTATTTGGGGCCCACTTTGCCTCTTAAGCCCTGTGGGGCAAAGGGCTAGCTAGCAGTAGACCACAGCCTTACCTAGTACGATTGCATCTGTGGTCAGAATATTCTTTGTGCAACTACTACTCTGTCCCCCTCTTCCCCTGGCCCTAATTCCTCCAACAAAAAATATTTTGCCTTTGGTGAAAATATTTCTAACTGTGGATCTGTGGTATGAGAGGAGGAGTGTCTCATTACAGATCCACTAAAATATATTTTAAATATTAAGTGCATTTTTCTGATCAGCAACTAAAAATTTTGCTGATAACAGCTTATATAAGAAAAGAGTAGTCAGCTTTCCATTGCTTACATTATTGCTGGCAATAGAGAATATATAACTTTCGCTTAGTTTTAGAAGAATTTATGTCTGTATGACATGAACACACGCAATAGACGTAGCCATACATAATATGGATGAAAACACAATTGCAATGCTTATCAGGTTCATGTATAACAGGAACCTAGGAGGGATATCACCTATATCAGATAACAGATTTGGAATCCAAAAGGACTTTGGCAGATTATGATTATAGTGAAAATTTCAAACCATTACATTTGATAGGGATAAATGTAAATTCTAAACTTGGGTTCAAAAGGTCAATTGTGCATGGGCATTTACAGGATGAAGAAGTGAAACGGTTTTTGAGAAAACAGACCTAGGTATTTTAGTGGTTAACAAGCTGAATATGAAGAGTGAGATGTTTAAAACTTTTTTTTTGGAGGGGGGAAGATGTGTAACACACATTTTAAAGTTTAATCTGTATTTTTTAGAAACAATTTCACCATCATTTTCTTAAATCTAGACAAAACAGTAAATCAAGCTAGGATTGATAGTGTTTACCAATACTTGAAGTGTAAATGCATACAGTGAAAATCTGACATCATCTCTAAACTGGGCTAAGCTGGTTTCATCACACCTAAAGGTCTAAAAGACTCAGCAAATCTTAGAGTGCACCAACTAAATAATAATTAGGAGGAAAGAAAGAGAATAAACATCTATGAAGATATCTACTATGGGTCAGGTGCTATGCTAAGCACTTTTTACAAATATCTCATTTGATCCTCATGACAACCCTGGTAGGTAGGTAGTGTTATTATCCCTATTTTACAGTTGAGGAAACTGAAGCAAATAGTAGCTACATGATTTGCCCTGGGTCACATAGCTAGTGAGCATTTGAAGGAGGATTTGAATTCAGATCTTTCGCGACTTCACACCTGAGTACTCTATCCACTGTGCCAGCTAGGTGTCTACCCCTAATGTATTCTGCCCTGAAAAAGACTGTCTCTAGTACTGGGTTCTATTCTAAGCATCACATTTTAGGCAGAATAATAACAAACTGGAGGACATTTAGAGAAGGGTGACTGGGATATTTGGGGCACTTTTAAGCCAGGATTGACTGGGGAAAGAATGAAAAACAAAAAAAAGGACATTTAAAGAGATGGTATAGTAGAGATATAACTGATGCCTTTGACCGTTTGAAGGTTTATCACAAAATGAAGGAGGAAATCGCAATAGTCAGAATTTGGACAGATGTATGAAATTGATAGAGAAATAGATTTTAGTTCAATATAAGAAAGCAAATTATAATAATTAGAGTTATTCATAAGTTGAATGGGCTACCTGAAGAGGCACTGAAATCCTCTTTCTCCAGTAGACTTCAATCAGCAGGTCAATTATTATTCAGTTAGCAAGCATTTATTAAGCACTTACTATATACTAGGCACTATGCTAAGTTTTGGGAATACTGTTGCTGTTTAGTCTATTTTCAATTATGACTGATTCTCCATTACCTCATCCGGGGTTTTCTTGGCTGGGATACTGGAGTTGTTTGACATTTCCTACTCAAGCTCATTTTACAGATGAGCAACTGAGGCAAACAGGGTTAAGTGACTTGCCCAAGGTCACACAGTTAGTAAGTGTCTGAAGCCATATTTGAATTCAGGTTTTCCTAACTCAAAGTCCAGTGCACTATTTAGTTGCCTTTGGTGATAAAAGAAAGGCAAAAACAGTCTCTACACAATAAGGACTTTACTGTAGGAGATTGCATGTAAATAAGTAGATATGTATAAAATATATATATACACACATACACATACATATATATGTACATATACACACATATAATCAAAATCAAAGGTAATCTAAGAGAAAGATGGTAGCAGCTGGGTATTAGGCAGAGAATGGTCTCCTACAGAATAGGTGATTTGAACTGAGTCTTAAAGGATACCATGGAAACTACTTGACAAAGATGAAGGGTCAAAGAATTACAGGTATGGTGGACAATCAGTGTAAAGTCAAGGAGATGGGAAATGGAGAGTCCTAATGAGGAACTTTAAAAAGGAGAGTATAGCTGGATTGTGCTTGGGGGTAGGAAAACAGAGGAGAACAGTACTAAGAATTCAGATCAATGCCTTAGCCTTTCTTGATTCTGGAGGACTGGTTATGAATTATATTTCTCTACCATCAATAAAGAGTTGGAGGCCTATGGGTGTGGAATGCTGCATATGCTGTCAGGAATGGTTGATGTGAGGGTTTCATTTGTTTAAGCACTTATTGTTGTTATAAGGAAGTGTTTTAATGGGGCAGTTACTGGGAAGTGACAGTCCTATAAAAACAAAACATTTAAAAGAAGAAATGAAATGCCCATGGCCTCATATACTAAGCCCCTGTATTTAACAAGTTTGGAAAATTACTGAAATCCTCCTGAACTCGTATGTACCTAGCCAGGGGCCCCAAAGACCATCTTGAACTTGACAAACCCTGCTGTTGCGCCAGATAAGTGTGAGACTCTTTGTCTTTGTATCTGACCCCTGCTGTGACTTTTCTGTACCCTGCACACTTAGATAAGCTTGTGGTTTTTGCCTTTATATACCCTGCCTTGACCATGGCTCGGGGCAGCTCTCAATGACTTGCTCCTGAGTCTGCCGCCGGCCAGCTAATAAACGCTCCCTGAATTGGCTTTATCTAGTCTTGGTCTCTGTTCAGTCTCGGTGTCCATTTCAGAAATATGGCTTAGAATCAAGGAATGAAAGAGGTCAAATGTTCACTGACTAGACAGAAGTCTTTCATATACATATCATGAACATTTCATCAAGAAGAGGAAAAAGCTTCTGAACACATATAGCAGTAGTATCAAACTCAAATAGATATGTGGGCCACTAAACTGTACATGAAGATACCTGGGTGTTGATTATTCATTTATAAAACCACATATTAATATTATCTACATTTTGTTATATTGTCTTATATTCTTAAATATTCCTCAATTAAATTTTATTTTGGTTTGGGCTACATGTGACCTATAGGCTGAGTGTTTAACACCTCTGTTGTACAAGTACTCAATAAAACCACCAAAATGCAATTAACTATCTGAAATGATAAGATAATATTCTTTTTAAATAAGAAAGTAATTGCTGAGTCAGCTTGTAGAGTACTGATTTCTAAAAATAAAAGATCAACAGAGGCATCAAGTTAGAAGTTGGAGGATAAATGAGAAAAATAGCATTCAGATAAAACAGCCCAAGTAAAACCTATGTGAATAACTTTATTAATGTCAATAAATGTGAAATGGATAAAAAACAGACATTTTAGTTTCCTATCTACATTTAATTGGCATAAATCAAACACCACAAAGAGGAAGCCAAAAGAGCCTAGAAACAAGCTAACACTTGATCCCTTTGCCAGTCAAAGAGATAGAAAAGCTGAGCAAATCAACAATCTATAATTTAAAGTCATTTTCCAACTCTCATGGAGGAATATGGTGGAAAATTCTGAGCACTTTTGTTTCATAAAACACTAAGCAGTGGGTGAGAAAATTTTCCACAGGACCTGATTAATCTAGATCCTTTAAGTGTGATTCTAATATGAAACTAGGAAGTAGAACCAAAAATGCAAAGGATTGAAAAGATCCCTCAAGATCTACTACAAATAATTTTCTTCATCATTTACAGTGGAACTCCAAATTTAGACTCTAAGTTGGTATTTCCTGATGTATTTCATGAGGAAAAAGGAATGACACTATAAAAAAACAAAAGCAGAGAAATAGTTAGACTAAACTAAATCTATACAGAGGTCTTAGGGGAAGTTATATAATTTTTAACCTATTAAAGGATTGATTCTAAGGATATCAAAAATAGGATGATTCCAGATTACTAAAAAAAAAACCACAGAAGTTATTAATACCAAAAAATTAAAAAATATCTCAATAACAATTCAGGCATATGCCTATTTTCTCATCACTACAAATCTTTGGCAAATAATTTACATGTGTATAGAGTGCATCATTGATGAAAATTTGAGAAGGGGACAGGCAGGCTTTCACAAATGCTATTCTAAAGCAGACAATTTCTTGACAGTCATACAATTGACTGAAAGGTGTAGAGAATATAAGACCCCACTGTGCTTATTGTTTGCGATTATGAAAAAAAAAAGAATTTGATTTGGTAAAACAAAAGTAAGACTTTAAGACCTTTTTCCAACAAGGTGTTTCCCATGCATCTTCAGTTCATAAAAGAATTCTTGAAAATGCATTGGAAGAGTTTTGTTCAGCCTTCCTTTGTATTTTTTTTTTTACTATCAAGAAAAACACAAAATGGAATATTTATGCTCACTGAAGGTGTTCTTCATTGTTTTGAAGAATATTCAAGAGTCCAAATAGAAGAAGGATTCCTTGGAGATTTTGAGGTCTCCTGTATTTGTTTGTGGATGACATTGTTACTTTTTAAAAATCAAGCCCAGGAAACTCTTAAATGAGAGCTATAATCACTTAAAGAAAAGTTTGCTTAACTATTCACATAGGAAAAAAAATCCACTTGGGAAAGAATGCCCATTATTTAGCCTGTGGTGTGTACTTGAAATGACATCCCACAAAACTGGCTCATCAGTATTTAGATCTTGGATATATGCTACATATTGATAATGAACTGGGCCTAGAACTGAATAGGGGAGGGGAATGGATTGTATTCATGAGATTGCTATCAATGACCTCAAGCTTTTTGTTGGTATTGAGAAGAGGGACCTTTCTAATATCACTAATCTCCTGGGGATATTATGTTGCTGTGATACCACAACCTTTAAGTAATGAAAATTGTAGTCATTCAATGGACAATGGAAGCATTCATATTGAGCTCAAATAGCCTATGTCCAACAATGAATTTCCACCAAACTGAATTGTAAAAAATGAAATTAAAGAATTATAAGGTTTGAAAAAGGATGTGGACCAGTAATGTAGTGAGCCTGTGGGCTCCATGACTATTTCTGTTATATCAAGAGAGTTAATGGAAGTGTGATTCTTATCACCCTCCTTACCTTCAGAACATTAGGTGAACTCTCAGTGGTCTATTTATGGGAATGCTTGGACAAGAGACACACTAGAAAAGAAGAGATGGATAGATTTTGATATGTACCAGCAGAAGGAATAGCTGTACCCAGTGAAGGACTGACACAATGCAAGGACGTGCCAGACTGATTTTATAAGGTTCAAAGTGGCTTATAGTCGCTATATGTTTTATATGGGCATAAAATGATTGCTAATCCTACCTGGAAAGTTCTAGAAGACTGCACAAAGATCAAGGAAATTATCTGATCTAGAACTATTATCCAGTTAAAAACCATTATCACCACCACCATAAACATCATCATCATCATCATCATCATCATCAACCATTGCTACTGTCATCACAATAGCTATTGTTACCAGTAGATTGTAAAATCCTTAAGGGTAGGAACTAATTTTCATTTTTGTCTTTTTTTCAATTCCCTTGTTTGACATCTAATTTCCTTTATAATTTGTGACCCATTTTCTTAGACCTGTTTCACACTATCCCCCCACATATATTCTAAATTCTAGAGGAACTAAACTACTTGCTGTTCTCCATTTCCTATTGTGCTTTTGCAAATATTTTTCTTGCCTCAAATTATCTTCTTATCTCTGCTTCTGGAACGCTGCAGTTCCTTCCTAGACGAGGTTCTAACTCCATTCCCTACACTAGACTCTCCTCGATTCCTATGGCTGTTAAGTCTCTTCTGATTTCCTCCAAATATCTGTCATTTTACAGAACATATATTTTGTATTGAATCATTTGTTTCCATGTTGTTTCTCTTGAGAGCAGGGAATATATGTTGGACAGAAGTTGTAGAGGAACACAGTTGGATATAAAGAAAAACTTCCTGAAAATTTCTCTCCCTTACATATGTACCAATCATCCCTCTATGTATAAAAGAGTGGTAGAGTCATGGTAGCTAGTTGGTGCAGGGGGTAGAGTACTTAACATGGAGCCAGGGACCCGAATTCAAATCCTGCCTCAGACACTTAGCTTTATGACCTTGGATAAATCACCTAACCTCTCAGCCTTAGTTTCCCCACCAGTAAAATGGAGATAATAGGACATACCTCACAGATTAGTTGTGAGGATCAAATAAAATACCATGTGAAACTTTTTTTTTCAAACTTCAAAATGCTATATAAATGATATCCAACCTGAGCTAGCTAATTAAGAGTAACCATCCATGTAGTAATGAATAGGAAAAAGATAGGGAGGATGGGAGAGGAGCCTTACCTTCTCCCACCTTTATCCCCCACTTCAAAGATTCTGAGAAGGAAATGAACAAAGCAACTGTCTTGAATGCACAGACTTCAACTTACAATAGTATTTCCAAACTAGCAAAATTTGACTTGCTTCATATTGGAATGTTTTCTATTTACTCTCATTTCTCCTGTTTAGCATGTTAGTATGGTTTAGAAAGCAGTCACAGTCACAGCCATTTTGGGATTTCCCAGGAGGAGCCCTCTGGTCAGCTGACTTTTGACTGCTTCTTGCCAGTGCCCACAACAAGCAGGTCCTAGATCCACCTAGTACCTCATTCAGGCTTTGACTTCTAGTTGTTATCTCTGATGTAGGAACACACAAAGGTTAATGGTCACTAATATATAACATCTATAACATAATGTATATAACACTGAGTCAGTCAGTCAATAAATAATTATTAAGCAACTGCTCTGTGCTATACAATGTGCTAAGCAATGGGGAGACAAAAAGAAGCAAAAGATAGTTCTTGCCTCTGTTTCAAGAACTGGAGACTTCTTGCATTAATTCCTTCCAACTACAGAAAAATTAAGCAAAACTGAAGGAATGTTACAATTAAGGGCAACTCCCTTCTTCCCAGCTCAGAGCCTAGGAGGGAGGAATTGCATTTCAAAGTAGCAGGTGCCATCTTACACCACCTACTAAAATAGGCTCGCTGTGTACAATCCGTGACTGCCTCAGTTTAATTATTGATCTGGTCAGTTTCCATTATGCTATGAACATCAATTTCTTTCAGGAACTTTGAAAGGGAAAAAAAAGAGAATAAGTCTTAAGCTAAATGTTAGACTTCGAAAAGAAATCCACGTGGCCTCATGATGGAGATGATGGCAGCTTCTGCCCCTTTGTCCTAGCTTCCTCCTTTTCTCTCTAGATTCTCACTCTCAGAACTCTCTGGGAATGATCCTAGAGGCCTTTACACAGTTCATGACTTCACAGGCCAACTGAATCCTGGGAAAGTGACTATAATAAGAGTGCTAAACCTTTTGGTATGTGCCACGGACCTCTTTGATATTCTGGTGAAACCCATGGATACCTTCTCAGAACAATGTTATTAAAATTTAAGAGAAAATACCAGAAAAATTTTCAAAGGGAACCAATTATATTGACATAGTTACCAAAATATTTTAATGAAAGAAGTTCATAGACTAGAGGTTATGAACCTCTATTCTATGGTTATGCTAATGCAGGATTAGATTCTAACACAGTGTCACATGTACATGTATTTATGTCTAAAATGGAATGGGCTACCTCATGAGAGAGTAGATTTCCCATTACTGTAGATCTTCATGTAGAATTGAGAGGGAGCCTCAAGAGGAAATGCAAGATGGTTCATTTAAAGAACAATGGAATTAGAGTCAGAAAACTTGTGTTTGGATCCTGGTTCTGCTTTTTTCTGCCTCATCTGATGATGAGAAGGTTGGACCAGATAACCTGGATTTTCTTTTAGCTCTAGATCTATGATTCTGTGTCTACAGATGCAAGTTGGACTGCAAGATCTCTGAGATTCATGAATAATCTTTATTCCAGCCTATGTAGTTGGTATTTTTTTTCCTGAAGGAAGTTCTATGAAGCTGTGTGCTTAATATGCCCAATAAGACATGACTTCTAATGGTTGAGAAAATCCTGAGACATGACACTGAGGATCTACATCAATGAAAAGTTATTTCTTTAAGTGTTTGGAAGAAATGTTGAAGAAAGATTTAGAGTGAGACAAGTTGGAGAGGGGAAATATGTATGAATAGTAGCCTGGAGCATGCTGGGTTTCAGGTAGGGCCTGCAACATGTCCTTTGGTTCCCAATACTTGCAACTCTGGAGACTGCTTGGATTGAACTTCCTCTTGGTGAGAACAAGGCGATACCCATGATATCTTGCCTCTCTCTCCTAGCTTGATCGAGACATTGTTTTAACTCCCACTCAAAGAACCTATTTGTATATACTTTGTTTTATTCTAATTGTATAACTGCCACATTCTATCTACCATATGTTTTGATAAATATGTTTACTATGCTTGATGGATTTATACACAATCAGACTCTGTTGGGAAGGGGATAAGCTTGTGATTATAAGCTAAGTGTTACTCTCCTCTTTTTTTTTTAAAGCAATTGGGGTTAAGAAACTTGCTCAAGGTTACACAGCCAGTTATTTTGTGTGGGTGCCAAGTATCTGAGGCCAGAACTGATCCTGGGTCTCCCGTCGCTGGGGCCGGCGCTCTTACTCACTGCACCACCTGGCCGCCCCTGCTCTTGTCTTGAAAGTGATCAGGATGACTATGTTGAAATTGGGGCCCCCAAGTAATATACTCCTAGACTATCAATATTTGAGGTATGGTGGATAGGTATAATTCTAGGCCATCACCCCTCCTGGATATAGGTGGGTGAAAAAATAAATGTTCATCTGTGAGCCCTTTGTCTGCTTCTCTCAAATGCAGAGATTGCAGTTTCCCTTGGAGAGGAGTGGTTCAGATGCCAAATCAAATATTTAATTATGCCACATAATGAGCTGAGCCATCTCTTTATATTACATGGCCCATCCACGTAACTATTTTACACAGAGACATAAATTGCATGCCATTGTAGAACTTAGAGTTGGAATAAAACTTAGAGTTCATATAGTACACTTCCATCATTTTACAGATGAAGAAACTGAAATCTAGCAAAGGGAAGTGACTTGCTTAGAGGTACGTATGTGTCTAGTAAATCAGGGAGCCTGGTTTGAAGGCTCTAGCTTTAAATCTGCTCCTTTTCCACTCTACCACATTGTTTTTTATAATGTGCATATTATAATATGCATGCTAATGTGCAAATTCTTTTAAAATGTGCATTATTTATGCATATAATATGTATTCCTCCATTCATCAGATAAAGTAGTACTTCAGAATACTACATACATAAAACGTGGGTGAGTTAGCAGTACACTTTGTTTTTTCAGTAACTTGCTTGTGTTTAAATTTGGAACATCCTCCTAACATTGTAAATGCTTTTCTTAATTTACTTTAGCATAAAATGGCATGCCAGAGAAAGTATTTTATTTTAAAGGGCCCATTTTGACCCAAGTCCTCAATAACACACATGTTCAGATGCCTTGAATAATATAACTTGAATCAAAGTACAGCTCAGAGAACAAGGAGCTGAAAGAGGAATTCTATAGTAACCTGGTCTTCAACCCAATCAAAATGTCTCCCTGAATTGCCCCAAATCCTTGATCTCCAAAATGTTCAGACTGGTTAACCTAAGTTAGGAGTTGAACTTTAGAGCTGTTTGTGAGTTCACTATCATCCCTGGGTGTCTGAAGGCACTGAATTATTGTGGAATTGTTTGTCACAATATTACTGTTAGGGTATGGTAAAAATTACAATGTTAGTGATTTCCTCTCCCTGTGCTAATTGCTTCCCTTATAACTGTCAGTGAACAAGAACAGATGCTGGGGGGAAGAGGGCAGGATCCTAACCTCAGCAGTCACAGAAAGGGACAGAGGGAGTTAGAGCCCTACATTCAACTGGGACATATTTGAGATTTTTTTCTATCATGGTCTTTAAATGCATAACTTTTTCCCAAGCAAAGAAATCAAAACAACCCCTAACATACTTTATTAGGCCTAGAATTTGAGGTTTCTTTGATTTGTATGGGAGTCAGAGAAAGGAAGCCAGAGTAGACATGTCTATGTACCCCTTAAATCATAATTTGGCTCTTTCTGTACAATATCCATATGTATGTTTCCATCTATTTAGCTGACTTGGAGAAATAAACAAATCCTAAAACCATTTTTTTTCTGAAATTCAGTGAAAATTTTAAAAGTTTGGTGTCATGAAGGCAAAACAATTAATAGGTTCCCAGAATATCCAACTTTTCAATTAGTGACTCGAAATCAGCCATTTATTCAGTCAGTTAATATGCATTTATTAAGCACCTACTTTATGCTAGGCTGAGGACATAAAGAAAGACAAAACACAACAAAAACAAAAATAATGTGTTCTCCTGGGGCTCAGTCCAGTGTGGGAGACAGCATGTGGACAATTATGTGCAAACAAGATGGACAGGAGAAGTAATCACTCTATGAATACTTCTTAAATGTCTGCTATATGTTGTACTCTGGGGATACACAAAACAAAGACAACAGACAGTTCTTGCCCTGAAGGATCTCAGAACCAAACGGACTGGATAGAATCAGAAGGAAAGTATTAGCATTAAGGAGCATCAGGAAAGGTTTCTCATAGAAAGTAGCATTTTAGCTGGGACTGAAGGAAACAAGGGAGGCCAGGAGGCAGAGATAAGAAAGAAGACTCTTCCAGGAATAGGGAATAGCCAGTGAAAATATTAGGATTTGGGATAAAAGAAAACCAAAGGGGTAGAAGAAGGCCAGTTGGTGAAGGGCTTTGAATACCAAACAGAGAATCTTATGGTTGATCCTGGAGATGATAGAAAGCCATAGAAGACTATGTTCAATTCCTTACTGCGATCACGTCAGGCAATTAATTCACTTAACTTTCTGTGTCTCATTTTCCTCCTGTCTAAAATGTGGCAGTTATGGGATCTCTAAGGCCTCTAAATCTATGATTCTATGATGTTGAGGGTCCCTGTTAGATCTCAGTCTTGTTGATACAGCTCATGCTGCCATGGGTGTACTTTGGAAAGTTCAGTAAGGGCAGGCTTTCAACATTATGGGAGTTTCCCACGTCCTTGCTTTAGTGCTTTTTGGGGCCAAATCAAAAAGTCAGAGGTCAGAGGAAAAATTTCCCCTGTGGGATGTGGAGTTTGGAATAAAAGGCAAACAACTTCCACAGGGTTAATGAATTCCAGGGACACCTTCTGCCAACAGTATATGGGAATAGCCATCTTCATTTGGAAGAGGGCTACCTCAACATTTATGATATGATTTTTTTGGGAAAAAAAAGTTAGATTCCCCTTTTGTGGAAAACAATAGACATTTGGACATTTGTCATTTCTGCCCCCAGTATACATTATCTGAATTTTGGTAGACATTAATTTGATTGAATTGCTATATATTGGAAAAGATACTGAGGTAATAGAGAAGCTGGCCAGCAAACAGTCATGTTCACCCACTCTCATCCTAAACCAGAAAGAGTTAACATATGTGCTCTTACCATAAGTACAGTGTGGGAAGAAAAGCAGTTCTCTTGGTGAACTATTCTTAAATCATGCCAGTAATATAGCTATCAGGGAATGCTAAGCCAAGAGAAAAGCATTTCTATATCCTAAAGTAAACAGCAAGATGGTATCATAGAAAGAGCACTGGGGATGGATTGTGATTGGGGGGGGAAAGGTGCTAACTAGTCACGTGTCCCTGGGCAAATGACTTCCCCTCTCTAAGCCTTAGTTTATTCTTCTGTAAAATGCTGGAACTGGACAATTGTTGATTCCTTTTAAGATCACTTCTAGTCTGGACATTCTCTGACTCTCAGAAAAATGGAAGCATTTGGGACAAAAAGGGAAAAAAAAACAGAAAGCGATACATTTTAAAAATGAATGCAGTATCACTTTTTAAAAATTTTATTCTGAATTTAAGAAACAAAAGAAGCATTTCTATAACATAGTAGAATAGAACTTTGCACACGAAGTTGCAAAGTATAACCTGCTATTCCTTTTCAATATATAATAAAGTTATGACATAACATCTCCCACCTCTGATAGCTATTATTAGACATGAATACACACACATATATAATTCACAGATGTATCTATTTATCTGTCTATAATTCTATACATACTTCTTTTTTCAGTTCTTTGTCTGGACATAGTATTTTCCTTCGTAGGACCTTTGTAGTTAGTTTGGGTATTTATAATCAAAATGGCTTAGTCACTCAAAGTTGTTTTATACAACATTCTCTTGGTTCTACTCATTTCACTTTTCATTATTTCATTCAAGTCTATCCAAGTTTTTCTAAAATCTTTGAGCTCATCATTTCTTATAGCACATCCCTTCACAATCATACGCCACAACTTGTTCAGTCTTCTCCAATTGATTCCTCCCACTATCAATTCTCATAACCCCTTCTGTGCTTTTATAGGAAGCTAGCATGACTCAGTGGGACTGAAAATTACACTCAAGGAATTGTTCTTTACTTTGGTGGTGAGTTTCTTATCAGTTATTTAGGCTTGTCCTAGTATGTCCAACGTATAGTTTATTGCCAAGTTATGGGAGAAGCCTTTTCAGTGTGGCAGGACTTGCCAGAGCTGGTACTTCATGGACAGTGCTTTTGAGAACCCAGATTCACCTCCATAAGGTGCTATAGTATTCAATATCAATATCAGTTTAACTTAATAATTGGATCTTTGATGAGTCACTAAACAAAAACAATTATTCTAAAGAATGATACCAGTACTATTCTTGAGCAAGGTCATACTGGTTTGAGTT
Organism: Petaurus breviceps papuanus; assembly: GCF_028583685.1. NCBI lineage: Eukaryota > Metazoa > Chordata > Mammalia > Diprotodontia > Petauridae > Petaurus > Petaurus breviceps. The sequence goes on along the minus strand of NW_027187298.1, from coordinate 7,444,840 downwards.
GATTATTAAATTTTTGGTGTGAGCATTTATACTTTAGAAATAGATAAAAGCCATGAATCAGGGTTTGATTTATTGTTTTGTTGATTGTCTAGACTTAAGAGAGAGATGGGGAAAAATCTAACAATGCAGGTTACACTTCAGAATTTTGCCATGTGTACCTTATACTCCCTCTCCCCAAGCTGGCTGTTAAACATTTGTCAGTACATTTCTGCCTCTAAATCCTATTCTCATCTTTTCATAAAAACATTTTCCACTATCATTCAAGCCCCTTTTGCCTCTTGCCTGAATAGTCACAGAAGTTTGTCAAATCCCTGATTTATTTCTGCTCCTTTCTAATATCCAGTATAATTTTCCAAAAACTCAAGTCTGACCATTGTACTCACCTGCTCACGAAACTTCAGGAACTTCGCATTGCTTCCAAGAAAAATAAAACACGATAGAGAGAGAGAGAGAGAGAGAGAGAGAGAGAGAGAGAGAGAGAGAGAGAGAGAGAGAGAGAGAGAGAGAGAGAGAGAGAGAAAGAGAGAAAGAGAGATAGTTATAGATATATGTGAACATATATATGTTTAGATAGAACTATATATAATATATGAAGGAGGAATATATGCACATATAGATTAGATCTGTAGTAGATCTGTCTACGCATAGATCTCAGTGATATACACACAGATAAAGATATGGACTCTTTAGTCTTATGTTTAAAACCCATCACAGTAGTGAGTCTGGACATCTCTCCAGATTTATTTCATGTTACTCCCCTTTGAACACATTCCATTCTAGCCAAAGGGGTCATTTTGTTTTTCTTTCCTCAACTTGCCATTCTATCTCTTGCTTACATGCTTTCTTATAGGTTATCTGTCATGACTGGTATGTGTTCATTTTTCATCTTCACCCTTTAGAATGGAGGCTTCTTTCAAGGCTCCAATAAGGCTCTCCTTCATAGGGAAAGGCTTTTTTAATCTCTATAGTTATTAGTGATCCCTTCCTCCTCAAATTAGATTGTATTTACTCTTTTATTTGTGTATTGTCTCTCTTAGTAGAATTTAATCTTCTTGAAGGGAGGAAATATTTATCATTTTTTTGCATCATTTTTTGTATCCCAGAATCTAGTAGAGTATTATCCCCACAGTTATTCAAAGAGGACCAAGGACATCATGGGTGGTGTCTTGACTTGCAAGTGAAATGGATTTAAATGTGCAGTCTTCAGCCTCACTCTCTCTTCCTGAGTCATCGAAGTTTTGTGACAGAACAAAAGTCAAGATGACTGGAGATATCCCAGGATGCAGTGCGTGACCTTGGCATCTTTGATACCTGACCAATCTTTGAGTACTCCATAGTGTCTGCTTCAGCCACTTCCATGGCCATTGGAACAAATTGTTCTCATCTGCCCATTTTGCAGGGGAAAGTCTTCACATGCTTGGGATGGACATCCCCTGATTCACTGACAGGTTTGAGGCCTGAATGTTACCCTTAACCTAGTTTAGCCCATTTGCTGAGATGTTTTTATGGGGTCATGACTGCTGTACATGCTGCGGTTTCTTGAAGCCATACTGAGAGTTGGGTGAAGGTCGACACCAAAGGTGGATGAGCTTAAAAAGGCTTGGCAGGCCCTTGTACCAGAGGTGCTAGTCCTGCATGATCATCCCTTTCACTCCTGTCTACATAGCAGCTGTTAATAAATGCTATTGAGACTTCAAGCTTTATTATGAATTGGAAATTATAAAATTATTTTAGACTTCTTAGAAATAGAAAGGTGGGTCATTGGAACAAAGTAGTCAAGGGAGAATCTGAAAGAATTGTATTCATTAAGCCAGTCTTTGGTAATCCTAAACACATAACTTTCCTAGGGGGAAAAGAAGTGCCTTTTTGATAAGAGTTGCTAGGAAAACTGGAAAGTAATATGGTTGAAATTAGGCTTAGGTCAACATTTTATACCATATTCCATAATGAATTAAAAATGGACATGGGACCAGAATATTAGAGATAATAATAATAACAATAACAGCAATATTAGTAATAACTAAAATTTATATAGCACTGTGTCAAGTGCTTTGTAATTATAACCTAATTTGATCTTTACTATAAGATAGGTTCCATTATTATCACCATTTTACAGATGAGGAAACTGAGGCAAATAGAGGCTTAATGTCTTGCTCAGGGTTACACAGCTAGTGTCTGAATTCAGGTCTTCCTGACTCTAGGCACTATTTACTACATCTACTGAGTCACCTAGAATTATGCAAATAAAGGGATTAAAATGTTTATAGACTTTGACCTAGGTATTGAGCTTCTGGGCATATACCCCAAGGAGGCTGGCATAAAGAAATGTTCCATATATACCCAGAGTGCCAGCAATTTTTCTAGTGACAGAATTGGAAAAAAAAAGGCTGGTTGATTAGAGAATGAATGAAGAGATTATAGTGTATGAATAAAATAAATGAAATCTTACATGAAAAATTCAGAGAAACATGGAACAGTTTTTATGTACAGATGGAAACTGAAGTAGACAGAACCCAGAAAACATTATATACATGTATTTCTCTGTGTATGTGTATTTTATGAGTGTGTGTGTATGTTGTCCAATTGCTTCAGTTATGTCAAACTTCATGTTAAAGGTTTTTATTTATGGTTTTCTTGGCAAAGATATGGTTTGCCATTTTCTTCTCTAGTTCGTTTTGCAAATGGACAAACTGAGAAAAACAGGATTAAGTAACTTGCCCTTGGTCACACAACTAGTTAGTGACTGAGGCCAGATTTGAACTTTAAAAGAAGAGATTTCCTAACTTCAGGACTGGGGCTTCACTGTACCTAGCTGCTCCCATATATAACGACCACAACAATGTAAAGCAAAGAGCTGTACTCGCAAAACAATTAAACTGAATATTATGGAAATATGAAGAACAAGTTTGGCTCAAGAAAAAGATGCAAGAATATATTACTTTTTTTTGCAAAGGTAAAGGTTAACAGATATTGAACACTGCATATGTCAGATTTTTGAAGGTTTTGGTTAATATTTTTTTTTCTTTTAAACTTTGTTATAAGGGGTGGGGTCAGGAGTAATAAAAAGGAAAATCTAAGTGATGTAAAAATAAAAAGCTACCAATAGAATATATATTAAAACATAAGTGGTTACTGAATTGAATTTTGAATTGCTTTCACAATGTTGCCCATATATTCACATTCACAAATATAGATCTTAAAGGGGAAACACATTTTTATTTTTTTGGAGGGCAATTGGGGTTAAGTAACTTGGCCAAGGTTACAGGGCTAGTTTTGTGTGTGTGTGTGTGTGTGTGTGTGTGTGTGTGTGTGTGTGTGTGTGTGTGTGTGTGTGTTTTAAGTGTCTGAGGCCAGAACCAAACTCAGGTCCTCCTGACTCTGGGGCCAGCTCTTTACTCACTGTGCCATCTAGCCACCCCCCGGAAAACACATTTTTAAAAATTTCTGTGTGAGTTCTTTGACTAAGCTAGTGATAGAAGGACACATCTCTTATGTACCTAATTGTATCTGTAGCAATGTTACCATTTGCTGAGTTTAATTGAGTGGTTGAATTTCTAAGGTGAGGATAGTTGAGAATTAGTCTTGATGTAACAAAGGGTATCAAAGTCAAAATGACAATTTCCAACAGGTCATCTATTTACATGACGTGAGCCAAGAAGGGTACATTTGGTCTCTGAGCTGTTTCCAAACTTCCTTATAAAAAGCATCTTGAGTTGGGGCGGGGGGGGGGGGATACATGCTGGCTGTTGGTTTTGCCTGTCAAATAGATTGAAAGCATTTAGCTCTTTTGTCAAAATGTAATTATTTACATATTAAGAATATTGGCTGACAAAGAGGACTGAAGTTAAAGGTCTAGCAAATAGCCAGCCTGGGTTGGAGCTGAGTTCATAGCATTCCCCTTAGGGGTGAGAAAATGGCTGTATTGTGCATAGGGATACAACACTGCAGTAACTGGGCCTCAGGGAGGGCCATTTAAGGAGTTGGTGGAACTTATTAAGTCCCACCTGGTGCTGCAGATGAGAAATAATGAATGCCTGGTTTTGTTGATTCCTTTGTTTACTGGAAATCAGCCATAAATTTTGTTGGAGAAAGTAATAAAGGTCTACTTGGTAGGGAAGGACTAATCCTCACCAATAGAGGGATGGAGCACAGCAGGTTAGAGCTAGAAGGTTTCTTTTACTGGGAGACACTGAAATGAGTGGATTTATAGGAAGAGATGAAAATCAGCTTTCTTGAAACACTTAGGACCCCCTTTGTATATGCATTCCAAGGTCATGAAAAATGGTGGTGGAGGATGATGCTGGGATGGAGGAGGGAGAGAGATAGATTTTGTAGATTTTGAGGCTAAAAAAAGCAATGGGATAAATACTGAACCTAGAGTCAGAAAGAACTAATTTTGCATCCCAGCTCAGATCTTCTTGAATTACCTTGTATTTATTCTGTATCTATCACCTCTGTCTCTCTCTGTTTCTCTCTTCATCTCTCTTCAGTCTCTCTTTTCCTCTGTCTCCTTTACCTCCCCTCCCCTCCTCTTCTTCCACTTCTTCCTCTTTTATCTCTTCCTTCTCTCTCTCTCTCTCTCTCTCTCTCTCTCTCTCTCTCTCTCTCTCT
>NW_027187298.1:7429409-7440219 GCF_028583685.1 Petaurus breviceps papuanus | reverse complement strand
TCTCTCTCTCTCTCTCTCTCTCTCTCTCTCTCTCTCTCTCTCTCTCTCTCTCTCTCTCTCTGTCTCTCTCTCTCTCTGTCTCTCTCTCTCTCTGACTCTGTCTCTCTTGCTCTGTCTCTGTCTCTCTCTCACTCCCTCCCTCCCTGTCTTTCTCTTTCTGCCTGTCTCTTTATTTCTCTTTGATTTACTGAATTTAGTGAAGTGAAATGAGGAATGGATTTAGAATTTTAGGACTTGGGCTCAAACTTTGACTTTACCACTTACTTGTAAGTGATTGTGAGGCAACCAGGTGGCACAGCTGAGAGAGCAATGAGCCTGGAGTCAGGAAGACCTGAATACAAATCCAGCTTCAGAAATTTACTATTCTATGACCCTGTGCAAGTCCCTTAAGCCTCAGTTTCCTCATCCATAAAATGAGGATAATAATAGCACCTACCTTGCAGGCTTCTTTTGAAGAACAAATGAGATAATATTTGTAAAGCACTTAGCATGTGCCTGGCACATAGTAGGTGCCATATAAATGCTCCTATCATCATCATAATTGTGGAAATCACTTCATCTTTCTTTGCCTCAGTGTTCTCATCTATAAAATGAAGGGTAGGAAGAGATAATCTCAGAGGTTGCTGCCAGCTTTAATTAATCATGATTCCTAAGATCCCATTCCTCTTGGATCTGATAATCTAGGAGCAGTGTGGATTGATCTTTTTTTTTAATCAGGGCTTTAGTATAGATTCAGTGGATAGAGCATTGGTTTTGAACTCAGAAAGACTAATCTTCCTGAGTTCAAATCTAGCCTTATATATTTACTAGCTGTGTGGCCATTGGCAAGTCACCTAACCCTGTTTGCCTTAGTTCCTTCACTATAAAATGAGCTGGAGGAGGAACTGACAAATCGCTCTAGTTTTTTTTTGCCAAGAAAACACCAAATGAGGTCATGAAGAGTCAGATACTACTGAAATGACTGAATTGTAGGGGTACACCTCAGTTTTTCAGTGTTGGGAATTCTTAGTGAGGAACTTCCACTCTATCCATATAGGTAGGCAACTTCTCTATGTCATAGACTCTTATAGAGTTATAAGGAGAAAGAGGCAGGGAAGGGAACAGAGTGAGTGAATGAGAATGACCACAAGAGAGAAGAGGTAAACAATCAAGAAACAGAGAAAGTGAAAGATAGAGACAGAGACTGAGAGACAGAAGAGACAAAGATAGGAGTGCGGGTGTGAGGGAAGGAAGGAGAGAGAGAGAGACAGACAGAGACAGAGAGAGAGACAAAGAGGGAGAAACAGAGACAGAGAGATAGAGAGATGGAGAGAGAAACAGAGAGAGACAGAGACTCACAGCCAGTATGTGAGAGAGGTGAGTATTGAACCTAAGTCTTCCTGATTCTGAAGTCAGTTCTTTCTTCACTCTACCATGCTGCTTGGATAGACACATTATTTAGAAAATTAATAAACAACATGGAAAAATCTGCAAATCTGGCCCCCGCATGTCCCTTATCTTTTACCAGAAATCTTGCAAGGGGATCATTTCAAAGTGGTTCTCTGAGTACCTTAGGGGCACCAATATGGCACTTAAGCCATTCATTCTTCCCCCTAGCTGTATCATCACCCAACTTCTTCACTATTTCAAACAATTCCAGAATACCTTTTCCTCCACTTGTTGAACATCAACTTTTATTAGTAACATGTTTCTCCCTGCCTACATCTAGCATGAGTCCTTCCACTGACTTTGGGATTACTTATGACTTTGATCCTTTCAAATAATGATATTGCTTGAGTTCTACCCATGTGGTATCATTCACATAATATCAGTGTGAATGACATGGGTTTTTGGAGCAGTTAACAATTTTCCAAACAGAATATTATTTATTCTCCTATTTAGTTCTAGGCTCAGTTCTCTGTAGTGCTACACACACATACGCACACACACACACACACTCACATACTATATATACATATATATAGTGTATATAATATATATATACAAACATGCATATACATATACTATAAATATAGACATGTGTTTGAGTGTACATATATATATCTATATCATCTTTGTCTCTATTTTATCTCTATAAGGGGTGGGGAACCTGTGGCTTCAAGGCTACATGTGACCCTCTAGGTCCTCAAGTACAGTCCTTTGACTGAATTCAAACTTCACAGAACAAATTGGCCTCAGGTTCCCTACCCCTACAGTTCATCTCTATCTCTCTCTGTGTCTCTATCTCTGTCATCTATCATCTGTCTATCTATCTATCTATCTATCTATCTATCTATCTATCTATCTATCTATCATCTATCTATCTATCTATCTATCTATCTATCTATCTATCTATCTTCTATCTATCTATCTATGAAAATACACTATAACATTGAGAACTGGCCTCAGAATCAGGAAGTCCTATGTTTATGTTCCACACTTAAACCTAACATAGTGGCTGTTTGACCCTGAGCAAGTCACTTAATTTTTAGCATCCCAGGCAAGTCTCAACTGTTTAAGACCCAAAGCTACAGAGCTGTCTTTGATCTGCATTGTTAGAGCAATTTTCTCTCTATGAGGTTTTCTTTTTTGTCTTTTTGGAGGGGGGAAGGCAGGGCAATTGGGGTTAAATGACTTGCCCAAGGTCACACAGCTAGTAAGTGTTAAGTGTCTTAAGCCACATTTGAACATAGGTCCTCTTGACTCCAAGGCTGGTTCTCGATTAACTGCGCCACCTAGCTGCTCCCCCTGAGTTTTTGATACTAGTGGAACAACAGGTCTGCATTAAAGGCAACAATAGCTACTCTGTATATGTGCATTTATGTGTGTGTGCGCGCACACACACACACACACACACACACAGAAATTCAGGAGACTGCCCAACCAGTTGCATGGGCAATTAGCCATTTTCATCCCCATTGTTCTCCCAGTGTGGTCGGCTTAATCCAGTATCTTTCACATTTATGTGAATATAACTGAGATGTAGTGATACTGTGACTTGATGCATTTAGTACAATGTTACTTTCAAACAGGAGCTTTAGGAAAGTCCCGTTAATAAAAGATCATTTTGTTTGGACTTTATGTAGGACAGGACACCAACACCCCCATGATGCTAATTTAAATTTCTCTGTTTGACACCTTGGTGGTGTCAACATTCAGCAGATTATTCTGTTTCTGAAATCCTGAAGCCCCTACTGTCCTGAAGAGCCAGCAAAGCTTCAGAAAACATTTAATTTACCCCCAACTGGTCTCTTGCCCCCATTCATGAGTAATGGTAGACTCAAGCTTACCTGAAGAGAGTTAAACTTTTGTCAGGCTCAGCAAGTCCATACTTTAACAAGCTTAGTTCATCAGTCATAAGGGCACACTTAAGCCTTGGAATTTTAGCAATACCAGAATTTCCAGGCTAAGAACATGGGATAGCTCAGGTACCTTTTTGACTTAAAGATTCAATCATAACCTCGTAAGAAATCCATCTCATTCAGTAAGATAATAGGATTATAGAATTTTTAGAGTTTTAAGATGCTTTAGAAATCATCTAGTTCCCCTCTCTGCATAGAGAGGCTGTTTAGGAGTAAAGTGACCAAATGTATGCATATAACATAACTGAATTTGGCCAGGTCTGTCAGCACATACTCTCCAAAGGTCTGCAAGTGATTTGCCTAAAGAAACATCAGTAGGTGTATATCATATTATCTGACAGTAAATCTAGACGTCTCTCTCCAACTACACCACACTTCTCCTAGGAATAAGTAGGCATATATAACATTTCCTGTCATTGATCCTTTTCAACATAAAGGACAGACAAGAAGTTAATATGAATATGTAATTTGAATGGAACTTACATCATCAACCAAAAGATTTAAGAATTCATCAAATAATATATTTTTCCTCTACTTAAGTACTGGGCATAATTGAGGAATGTAACGTATTTTCTCAAAAGGTCCCATGTGAAAGCTTCAAATAGGTACATGTTAATGTGAGGAAGCTCAGATATGAAAGGATGCATTTAAAGTAAACCCCTTGTAAAAATGCAGTAGTGAAGATTAGAGTCTTCCCGCATAGACTTCAGCACTGGTGTGGACAAGATCTAAGACATCATTACCTTAGCATATTGTGATAAATGGAGCTGAGATTAGAGGATGAACAAATACATTTCTAAATATCTTATCTAAAAAGTGTCCTTGTGAGACTCAGTAAATACTCTAGCAGGCATCAAGTAGCAGATGTAGTAACTATACCATTCATAGGAATCAAAAAAGAAACATTTTTATTATATTATTATTAATATACCTCAGACGTGTACTACTCTGATGTTTCATGAGCACAAAAGAGTTCTGGGCTTCTTAGAATCTATGTCAGCTGAGTACAAGCATTGGCAAAACCTTCTAAACTGGAAAAGGTCCAATTACAGGCAGTCTGGTGTAGGGGAAAGTATACTTTTTTTTGGTGTCAGAATACCTGAATTTGAATCAGATCCTTCCTGGCTAGTGACATGACCCTTACTAAGTCATAACTTCTCTGAGCCTAAGTCTGCTCATTTGTAAAGTTGGTATAAAAATATTTGCTTTGCCTACCTCACAGAGAAGGTGTGAGGAAGTGCTTATTTACAAGTGTTAATCTGAAATGTTATCTAAATTTAGTGTTATTTTTGTTGATGTTTTTGTTTCAGGTCTATCAGTGGGCTGTCTGCCTCATGCAGGACTCTTTCTAAATAACAAGAGTTTGAAGGGTTGTCACATTGCCCACAAGGATCTTTTTTTGGCCTTTTTTTTTTGGAGGGGGGAAGGCAGGACAATTGGGATTAAGTGACTTGCTCAAGGTCACATAGTAAGTGTCAAGAGTCTGAGGCCGGATTTGAACTCAGGATCTCCTGACTCCAGGACTGGCATTCTATTCACTGTGTCACCTACATGCCTCTACAAAGATCTTTTAAAAAAATAACATATTAAGAAATATGTTTCTTGTTTCTCTTATCTTCCCACCTCAGCTTCATTTATCACATTATGCTAAGGTAATGAGGTCGTGATTTTGTCCTCACCATTACTGCAGTCTAGGTAGAAAAATTCTAAACTTCTCCACTCTATTTTCACAACAAGTGTACCTTAAATGTGAACTTCCTCACGTTAAGTGGGCTCTGTGTCTGTCATACTAGGTTGAAGCTAGCTAAAATTCAGAGACATTAATAATCACAAAGTTATCACTGGATATGAGGGGATGACTTTTTCTTGAAAGGCTGAGAGTCAGGCAAGACAATTTGTAGTCCAATTAATCAGCATCAAGAAGCCTTATTAAGTACCTATTCTTTTCTATTTACTATGATAAGCAGTAGAGATAGAAAGATAAAAGTGAAGCATTTGCTGCCTTCAAGGAATAAAAATGCCTAAGCTTGGAAGGACTGTAATCGGCAGTAATGAAAACTGATCTTCCTTCCTTCCTTCCTTCCTTCCTTCCTTCCTTCCTTCCTTCCTTCCTTCCTTCCTGGTTCTCCCTCTCTCACCTGTAATGTTAATGGAATAGGACAATCTTCCTTGTCCACTAATAGGCCTATGTGACTACATGTGCCCCCTTTTCTCTGGGAACAGCCCTGTTCCCAGGTCTAAAGGTACACAGGTCTTTCAGTCATGAATGTCTTGCTTATTTCATAGCTATGATTCGTCCTGAGTCATATAGAGGGAGGAACTTGTCTAAGGAGGAGCTTGCTTATGGGGAGGCTTTCAAACGTTTTTTGGTACTAAGCTAATTAGGCACTGAGTCATGGGGGTTGTGTTGACTTCTGGCTCTGAGCCCATTAGTTGAAAACTATATCTACTTGGAGATTGGTATTTTACTTTTGGGGCTCACTCATGAGAAGGACCTTTTGATTGCCCGGGCGGGACTCTGAGTAGCTGCTTGTTAAGAGCCCCCAGACTACTAAGATGTTGGTGTGCTCCTGGTCTGGTGGTGTATGTAGGTGGTTGAATCACTCTGTTTAGATAGTTGGAGCCCTGTCTATTGGATTCTTTCTTGGATACTCACTTCTTTCAACTAATCTGTATTTATCTGTCTGTTAATTAAAGTAAGATGGTTAACCCCTTTAAAGCTGTCTTTGCTTTACAAAAGCATATCAAAGAACGTGTGCTATCAGGCCATCTTGTGTATACCAGGGTGCTTGCTAATACATCATCTTAATTGCAAGTGTATTGGCCACTCACAGGCCTCACCCCATTGCTGATCGTCACAGATGATTTGACTTATTCTATATATGACTATGGCTTCTTTATCCCCCTCTTCTTAGGCAGTTCAATACCCCCATCTTCACATGTATCCTCCCCCATCATCTCAGGGCTTACAATATTGGTGGCAGACTTAGTGTAGATATGTTTTTAGCTTTAGCTCTACTGAAGAACTCAAGTGACCCACCAGCCACGGCCTGTCCTAGCAACAAGAATTTAAGGTTTACCCCACTATGCCTGGCATGATCCCTTTTCTTATGGATCACAGGATAATATAACAAGAGCAAGAATAACCTCATTTTACAGTCATGGAAGTTGAAGCCCCAAGGAGGTTAAAATGATTGACCAAGGTCACACAGGTAGTGCCAGAAGTGAGATCCGAATCCAAGCCCTCTGATTCCAGAGCTAGTAGGCTTTGCACAGTATCATACAAAAAGCATATACTTTAGTTAGGAAGACAAAAAAAGAGAGGAAGGAAGGAAGAAATAACAAAAGAAAGAAGAGAAGGAGGAAAAATTAAAAAAGTAAAAGAAAGAAAAGGTACATATAACAATTAGAAAGGCAGTGTGGCATAATGGATAGAGGGTTAGAGTATAATAAGGGATAGAGGGTTAGACTCAAAGTAAGAATTCAGAAAGAACTCCATTCAAATCCTCCCTCTGAGTGATACAGGATTATGATATAACTTCAATACTCAGTTCCCTGGCTGCCAATTTCCATTGGTAGATGAACTTTCCTCATTGAGGATTTCCTATATAATTGAAATTATAAATCTGATTACAAAAGAAAAAATACAAAAAAGGAAACAACAAAACCCCTCAAAAACAAGTCCAGAACAATGAAATGCTCAATGAAGTTGCAATGAAGTGCAACAGGCAATAAGAGTTGAGGAAAAAACACAGCATGGGATAGAACAATTGGAAAAGACTTTATGAAGAAGGTAGGGCTTGATCTGGGTCCTAGAACATGAGTTAAATTTTGATGCATTGAGAGGATCAGAGGGAAAGAATTCCAAGTACACATAATGTGAACCTGGCAAGTTCATAGGACAATGATGTAAACCACAGATTTATCAATGGATTGGAATGAAACACACACACACACACACACACACACACACACACACACACACACAAAGCCAGAACAACAACAACAACCTTAGGCTACATATCAGATCAACTTTGTAGTCTTCTCCTACACCAGAAGTAGGCAATTAAGTTATTTTATTTAGTGTTGGTTGTTAGTGCAAAATTATCCAACTAGCCCATCTTAATGAAACTCTTAGTGCAGTTTGTGCTATAATGAGGGAGAGGAGAGTTCCTGGCACATGGCAGATGCTTAATAAATATTTATTGAGGACTAGAAGAGACATTAATGATCATTGAATCTAAGCCACGTTATCTTACAGAGAATGGTACTGTAATGGAACCTCACAGAAGGGAAATGACTTACCTAGTCAGATAAGTAATAAGTAGGGGAACTGAGATTCAAACCTAGGCCTCCTGATGCCTACTCCAGGTTTCTTTTCCTTGTAATTCATTGTACACTAAGAAATTCTGAAGAGTCATATTTAAAAAATAAAACAAAGTAAACAAATAACAGCAAAAGCTCTACACGCTCTTGGCTCCATCATAAAGTCTCACATAGCAGAGATAGGTTCATGAATAGCTGCCAACATGCAAATAAAAGATTTTTAAAAATATACATTTTTCTTTCTTGATTATTTTTGGGTTTTCTCAGGAACAGAGCCTGTGATAAATATTGTTCTGAGCACCATGGTGAAGTATTTGTGGAAGAAAGAAGGAAGGAGAATTCATATATAGGTAAGAGAGCTTCTTTGGCTGCCATAAATAAATGAATAAATAACTAGATAGATAGATAGATGATAGATAGATAGATAGATAGATAGATAGATAGATAGATAGATAGATAGATAGATAGATAGATATACTGGTCAGATATATACATGAATAAGTAATATGTTGTTATGATTTTCTTTTTTAACTTGATATCAGAAACCAAGGATTTTAAGAATCCATATCCTTATTTTATTAATTTCTCAAATAAAAACTATGACCATTTCATAAAAGATTTCTGAATTGCTTTGAATGAGGGGGAGTATAAATAGATCCAAGGGAGACATGCATTCAGACAGCTCAGAGGATTTTGACAGTACGGTAAACAAATGAGCAGTTGCCTTTTACACCAGGACTACTCGACTCATGATTTCTAACTTTGATTCCATGTTACTGTGCCACCAAAATTAAGATTTCTCACTTTACATCTCACAATTCTTGACGGGGCCAAAACTGGTACAACATTACATTCCATCTATAAAGATTTCATCCTTGAAGCAAAGCTGTAACATCTCATATGGCAACATAACGTGGTTTTCATGGCTGGCTTTTCCTTTCTTTCTTTCTTTCTTTTTTTTAAGCAGAAATATAATGTGGGTTGATGCAATGGCCTGACACAATAGGAGCTAATGAATAGAACTTGCCTCACTCAAGAGACTGCAGTTCAATTACTAGAGGTGCCAATCAAGTCAGAAATATTAACCATGGAAACAGCAGATTTTGAGCTCTATAGCAGCACTGGATAAGGCAGGATCTCATTGGGAGTCATCAGTGTCCTAGGAGAGGGAAGAGTTCTGAGTGACAAAGGGCTGTGGAAGCTAGGAATGCTCCGCTAACAATGGTAGGCTTTGATGGGCTACTGCACCATGGAGTCCTGCAGTGGCCACTCTTGGTTTGATTCCCAGAGAACTTTCAGGGGCCACAAAGGAGTGTGAGCAAGAATATACAATGGAGAAAGAAATATGTATTTGTACAGTGCTGAATAGGGACAGGAAGAAAGCACCATTGTAGATGTATTGAACATTCATTTTGACTTACTTCAATACTTTGACGATTCATGATTTCATGGGTGTGGGTACACCCTCCATGTATACAGATCAAATCTACTTTGTGTCTTAGTGGATGGCCTATGTGAATGGACATGGTTGAAAGAATCCATTACCTTATGTCTAACCTCTGTCAATTAGTTGTCTCTGCTAGGCTTTTAATGATGGATGCATAATCTATCACTGAATATTTATTTTATTTCATTGGACCTGCTAGGGCTTGCACTATGTGGGCATGCTTTTTAAGAACCCAGGGTCATTGTCAGGGTACAATGAGACATCAGAGAAGGATTTTGTGAAGGATGCACTTTCTTAGGAAATCTCAATAAATTGAATGTTTTGTATATTATATGCAGTACAAACTACACTTCACTCTACCTTATGACTTACTTTCACATATAATCACTTTTCAATACTTAAGAGTTTGTGACAATGTTTCTCTAGCAATTTTTGTATTCATCACATTTTATTTGTGATAGTTCATATTAATACATTTCTCATTATACAGTAGCTCTTCTAGGTCTTTCAGTCCCAAGTCAATTCTAGTAAAAAATTGATGGAACTGAGTATTGAAAAACCTGAATATGAGTTCTACTAATTAAATATCTGACCTCTGTGACTCTCATCATCTCTCATGCCTCAGTTTTAATATCTATAAATAGGGCTTAGTAATGGCTGGCCTTCCCTACTTCCTATGTAGACAATATCAGTGAAGTAACAAAATGTGGACCTGAATTGATTCTATATTGCAGAGCTACTAGGAAGTCCCAGTGACCAAAGACATCCCCTCCCACCATCACGTGCTCAATGATGTCTGAAATTGTCTGACAATAGATAGAGCTTTTCATGCCACAATGAGAGATAATAACCAATGATGATGATGCTAACTATTCAGCTTTCTGTAGTTATTTATGGTTTATGAAGCTTTCCTGGCAACAGTTCTGTGAAGTACTAAGTACAATTTCTTATTAGTTTCATTTTTCAATAAGCAAACTCAGAACACAACCTCTAATAGGTTAAGTGATTTTCCCATGGTCACAGTTTTAGGCTTAACTGCAGCTACCAAAGGAGAAGGAGGATAGTGGCTTAAATTCACCAAAAGAATGATCTTACAACAGATCCTGTCAGAAGTCAGATTTTCATATAGGGAGTTAGGATAGTACATAAGGGGTATGAAGTCCCTAAAGAAAAATCTGAAAGTCTCAAGTTCATTTCTTTGCCTCAGGATACCTTGACTTCATTGTGGGATGGCAGATGTTTTTAGTGTTATCAATATCATGGGATTCCTCAGCCTTTCTTTCTGTAGTAAAATGCTAAGGGGGGTGGTGGGGATCATTATTTTACCCAAAGTAGTTTGGGTAAAAAATATCTGGGGGTTTTCTGGGACTTCTACCTTAATATGTCAGTAATGTGATATGACAACCAGAAGGGCTAATATTTCTTGGGTTATGTTGGGAGAAGCATAAGTCCTAGGCATCCCTGTAAGAAATCCTCTGGTGAGGTTGTACTCTCAGAACAGTGAGTCACTGGTGGGAAAATGCTGAAAAGGTAAACATTTAAAAGATTGAACATGATTTTGCCTACACTGGGATAGTAGCAAGAATAACCATCTGAAATGTTTGCTAGGCATTTTGAAAGTGTTTGTTTAAAGCTTAAAATTCTATCCAGTCTCTCTCTCTCTCTCTCTCTCTCTCTCTCTCTCTCTCTCTCTCTC
>NW_027187298.1:7385536-7429309 GCF_028583685.1 Petaurus breviceps papuanus | reverse complement strand
CTCTCTCTCTCTCTCTCTCTCTCTCTCTCTCTCTCTCTCTCTCTCTTAAAGGCAATTAGATGCCTGTATCAAATGCGAGTTTTTATAAGGTCCTATGATAAGGCATGGGGATAAAAAATCAAAATGGAAAAACAAAAACAAAAAACGACAACTGTCCATGACCTCAGGGAAATTACACCATATACTAAACATATAAACAGGTAAGCAAAGCTAAGTGTTTTATCTAACATCGTCTATTGTTGTTTTCCTTCTATTTTTAGTTTCTTTCCTGACTTCTGAGTTAGACTTGAGGAGATGAACAAGAATTCTCTTTGTATCTATCACAGTTTCTAACCCAGGGCCTGCCACAATGCAGATGCTCAAAGTTTTTGCATTTGATTTGTTGAAAACATAAGCAAAAATACCTGATGCTTCTAGAAATTTGGGGTCCCATTTTTTTTTGTTGATTCTGAAGCAATGATGACTCCACTGACTGCTTTACCACTGTACTGGCTTTCAAGAAGACTTCTTAGAAAGCATGAGAAAAGGACCATCATACAAGCCATAAAATTTAGAGGATGTCTAGTTGAACTCTCCCATTTTACAAATGAAGACAATGAGAGTATAACTTTTCCAGAATCATAAAAGTAATAATTAGCAGATCTGATTTGAACCCAGGTCCTCTGACAACAAATCCAGGACTCTTTGTATGATGCCTTTCTTTGTCCTCAGATTCACTGATACATACTGATACTCTCCATGCATCCAAGAGGGCAAGGGCTTTTTATTTTTTGTCCTCTGTTGGTCATTTTCTGTCCATATACTAGGACTTTTGGAAAGTTTAGAATTTGTGTGATGGATAGTGGACCATCTATCTATTCATTGGATTTGTTAGCTTTTCAACTCAAATACAAGAGGTGTTTAAGGGGAAACAGGAAAAGCTCCTCTATCTATGTATGATGCCTTATTCTCCTTTATTTTCCCTGTGTAAAATCCCAAGATCATTATAAGGAAAATATGCCATAAACCATAAACTACCGTAGATATGTTTCCCATTACCAAGTGACTGCTGGATCTTTCCCCCTAAATGTTTTTCCAGCCCATAAGCATAACAGGTACCAAATTCAATTCATAATCTCTTTTCCTCTCAATTCTGTTCATTATCCCTTTACAATAGCTCTTGGTTGCTTTCTATCTACTTGGAGAATGCCTATTATCCTAGACCAGGTCTTCAGTATTTTTTGATTGGATTATTTTTAAAAATAAAGATGACTTCTTTTAAAGATAAATGTTTATTGTCTTTACATCACCAAAATTTCCCTCATTATCCTTCTTCCTTTCCTTCCCAGAGACACATCCTATATAGCAAATAATATTATTTAAATAAAGAAAAAGATAAGAAACCCAGTACAATTGATTGGTACATCAAAAAAAATCTGAAAATATGTGCAATACATCATCCTTATAATCCTTCTGCCTCTGCATAGGGGTAGAGTGGGGATTTTTCATATGTCTTCTTTGGAGCATGCTTTTTCTTTGTAATTTTGCAACATTACCACTTGATATTTTTAAAGTTGGTCTTTACATTTACCTTGTTGTAGTCATTATGAATATTTTGAGGGCAGCTCTGCTTACTTCACTCTGTGTAGATTCATGTACGTCTTTCCATTATTCTCTATATTCATCATATACGGTATTTCTTAGAGCATAATAATGTTCCATTACATTCATCCATCACAATTTGTTTATTCATTCCTCAATTGATGGACATTTACTTTATTTTCAATTCTTTTCCATCACAAAAAGTACTGATATATATATATATATATATATATATATATATATATATATATATAGGCATATATAGGGACTTCTTATCACTTGGCCTACTTGGGTATAAACCAAGTAATGGAATCTCTGAGTCAAAGAGTTTGGATCTTTTAGTCACTTTATTTTCATAAGTCCAAAGTGATTTCCAGAATTGTAGTATTGATTCACAACTTTACCAAAAATGTACTAGTGTGACTATTTTTCCTCTTTCCCTCTAACAGTAACTATTCCAATCTTATTTTTTTATCTTTTCTAATTTATAAAGTATGAGAGGAAACCTCATGATTATTTTTATTTGAATTTCTCTCGTAATTAATTTGTGAGATTTTTTCATATGGTTCTTAATAGCTTACAATTTTTATTTTGAGAAATATTTGTTCATATACTTTTACCACTTCCCTATTGGGGAAAAATTTTTGAGAGATAGGTAGATAATCTATATACATGTAAACCTATACACACATACATACATGCATATGTACATGCACACACATGTGTACGTTGTTTACATATTTTAATATCAGAAATATATAGTACTAATATGAGAAAAATATGATGCAAAGATTTCTCTTCCTATTCAACTACTTCCCTTCTTATCTTACGGGCATTTGTTTTGGTGGGGCAGAAGCTTCAGTTTCATGTAATAAAAGTTACCTATTTTGTTTTCCGAAATTACCACTGTCTTTTGTTTGCCTAAGAATACATATCCTACTCACAGCTCTGAAAAGTCTATAATTTGTTTCCTTTCTAATTATTTTATCTTATGATTTTTAATATTAGGTTCACAGATCCATGTAAACTTATTATTGCATAAGGCATAGGTCTAAGCCTAATTCAGCCAGATAGCTTTCCAGCGTTCTTGCATTTTTTTTAACCAAACAGGGAGCTCTTTCCCAAGTAATTTATATTTTCTAGTTTATGAAATACTGGAATATTGAACTCCATTGTTTCTGATTCAACTCTTGTCTAGTCTGTCCCACAGATTTACCTCTCTTTTTTCCCCATCAGTTTTGATGATTACTGTTTTGTAATATAATTTAAGGTCTAGAAAAGCTGCTCCTTTTTCTTCCTTACCTCTTTTCATTATTTCCCTTGATATTCCAGATCTTTTATTTTTCCCAATGAAATTTGTTTATCAATTTTGTAAGTATTTATTTGAGTTCACTAGAATAGCATTGAACTATAAATTAGCTTTGATATTGATACTATTTTTATTATTTTGGGATGGCACAATCATGAGTACTGAATTTTCCTTTTACTATTTAAATTGTTCTTTGTTTCTTGAAGGGACTCTTTGTAATTGAGTCTGTACAAGTCTTTTAGGTGCTTTGGTAAATTGATCTCCAGATATTTTATGCAGTTTTAAGTTATTTGGAAATAGATCTCTCTATCTTCGATTTTGTTATTGTTACATAGAAATGTTGATTTTTGGGGTGTTTTTTCATAGCCTGGACCTTTGCTGAAGCCATCAACTTTCTTAATTAGTATCTTTGCTGATTCTCTAGGATTCTATCAGTAAATAGTCATGTCATCAGGACAAGGAAATATTTTTTATTCTCTTTACCTATCTTTATACCTTTAATTTTCTGTTGCCTTATTTCTAAAAATTTTAAATAATGTTTTATTTTTCCCAATTACATGTTAAGATAATTTAAAAAATAGAGTTTTACATTTTGTCCCTCTCCTTTTGATCTCCCATCTACATAAGAAAGTATTTCAATCATAATATTTCTTTTTTTTTAAGTTTTGTTAATGTGTTTTGTTTGTGGACTAGATACCATATTTCATCTTTAGCTTTCTGGAATCTTGAATGGTCAAGAATGCTTGTCTGTCTTTATAGTATTACTCTTATGGTATACATGGTTCTGGTTATTTCATTCTTTCCCAGTTTATAAAAATCTTCATAATTGTTCATTTTTGTAATATTGATGGTACAGTACAATTTGTTCTTATTCTTCTCACTTCATCCTACATCAATTCATACAAATTTTTTCATGCCTTTTGGAAATCACCTGCTTCCTCATTTCTTACATCATAGAAGTATTGTATCACATCCATATATCACATTTTATTTGTTCATTCCTCAACTGATTCCTTTACTTTTCAGGGTTTTTTTTTTGCCATCAGATAAAGAGCTGCTATAAGTAATTTTATTAATATAGGACTTATACCTTTTTCTTTGATCTCTTTTGGGCATAGGCCTAGCAGTAGTAAAGGGGGTTTAAAGAGCATACACTGCTTATTGAATTTTTGTGTATGATTCTAAATTACTTTCAAGAATAATTATAGGGGAGGCTAGGTGGCACAGTGAGTAAAGCTCTGGCCCCGGAGTCAGGAGGACCCAAGTTCGGTTGGTTCCGGCCTCAGACACTTAACACCCACCCACCAACCCACCCACACACACACACCCACACCCACCCACACACAAAACTAGCCATGTAACCTTGGGCAAGTTACTTAACCCAACTGCCCTCCAAAGAGGCAAATAATAATAACAACAACAACAACAATTATATTAATTCATAGGCCCACAAAAATTACCTCAATATACCTATTTTACTGAAGGTCCTCATGTTTTGTTTTGTTTTGGGGGGGGAGTGGTTTGGGCACTGTCAATCTGATGGATTGAGGTAAAATCTAAGAACTGTTTTAATTTGCATCTCTCTAGTAAATTTTTATTTTCTCAGTAATTAGAACTGATTTGGAGCATTATTGTTTTCATATGGTTGTAAATAGGCCCGGTTTCTTCCCCTGAGAATTATTTGTTCCTATCCTTACTCCATTTATCAGTTAGGGAATGTATCTTATTCTTATGAATTTTAATTAGTTCCTTATATATCTTAGAAACGAGAACTCAGAGAAGTGATGCAAAGATTTCCCCCAGTTATTTGTTTCCCTTTTAATCTTAGCTTTATTGAATTCACTTTAAAAAATTTTTATAGAATCAAAATTATCTATTTTGTTTCCTGTGATTTTCTTTATTCATTGTTTGATAATGAACTTTTCTCCTATCCATAGATCTGATGGATATTTTTTTCCATATCTCTCTAACTGGCTCATAATGTGACCTTGTTATATCCATATACATTTGGTCACCTATCTGTTTGGAGCTTATCTTGGTATGAGGTATTTGTTCAAATGTAATACCTTTTATGTTGCCATCTAGTTTTCTCAGCAGTTTTTGTCAAATACTGGGGTTTTTGTGTTTACTGAATAGTAGAGTACTAATATATTTAATTTTGTATGTTGTGCTTCTAATCTGTTCCATTGTTGAAGCTATCTATTTTTAACTAGTTCAAAGTTGTTTGATAATTATGTTTTTGTATTATAGTGGGAGATCTGGTACCCCTTGTATCTCTTTATTCCCTCTTCTTTTCATGATTTTCCTTGATATTTTTGACTTTTTTTTTGCTTAAATATGAATTTTGTTATTATTTTTCTACTTTTACAAAGTAATCCTTTCGTAATTTGATATAGCATTGAAAAAGCATATTAATTTATGTATTATTATAATTTTATTGTATTGCTATCCTACCAATGAACAATTAAATTTTTTCCAATTATTTGAGTCAGTATTTCTTTAAAAATTGTGGTCTGTAGTTTTATTCATATAGTTTTTGTGTAAACTGTGGTAGATAGACGCCAAAGTATTTTATACATTCTGTAATAATATTTTTTTTCTGTAAAAGAGCTTTTATTTATTCACATTTTACCAAAAAAAAAACAGTTTACAATCATTTTTATATCTCAAACTATTATAAAACATAGGACCCTTAAACACTATGCTAGCAGGAGAAGTTACCTAATTGTCAAAAGACCTGTTTGTATATAATATATTATATTGTATATTATACAAGTAGAAGAAGCTTATGGAAGCTATGACAACTTAGGCTAATATAAATAAATAAATTGGACAAATATAAGTGCCAGATCTCTAAAAAGCTAATAAAGTTAGCCACTTAAATGTTTTCAAACACTGTGAAAAAAAATACAACAAATCCCTACTTCTTAAACTGGAGGATGAGCAACTATTAAGGCTCTTTTTATTTAGTCTCAACTGAGGCTAATTCATATTTCTGAATGAGGCAACCCATTTTGGCACTTAAGTGCTCTTAAATAAAAAGATTTGTTGGCTAGGCATTGTTGTATATTTTTAAATGGCTTCATCTGCTCCTGAGTTTTGCAAGTTATCATCTATGTCTTCAGTACTGACAGCACTGTCCGAGATTTCTAGATTTTCTTCATCTAATTCATATAAATTCTCCTGTTGAGCTTTATTTAAGTTTTTTTCTTGAGCTTCATTTGTACTGTCCTTTTCAGATGCCTGTGTCCTGGGCACAGTAACTGACATCATTTTCTTGGGACTGGTTGTCATATAACAGTTTTGCCACTCTCTTTTCTCAGGCTAGTTGTTTGTTCTCAATTCTTTGCTGTTGTTCCTTCGTTAAGCTTGTGTTTGACTAAGAAGCAAACATTTTTCTATCAACCAAATTTACAAAAAAATGGAACCAGACTCTGTGGTAGTTGTATCTAATCCATTACTTTCTTCTTTATCACCATCATTACTAATAAAATGCTCATATATAATAGGAAGATCACGTTGGATTCATTTTAAGCAGGTCTGAATTTCCTTCTTATTTCCCAAATGTTCTCTTTGACCAATAAAATCCTAAAATTGCAGTTTAGGAAATAGCCCATGTGCCCAGTGCTCCATGGGTCTGATTAATGTCTTCACATCTTTAGTCTTATAGCCTGTATCTTTGAATTTTACCTTATCACAGGTAAGCTGCAAGCTCTCGCTAGATGCACTAAGGTTCCTGATGTGCTGTAGCTGGATTTCCCTAGTTGGTGAAGGTCAAGCTGAGCCTCGGATTTATGGAACCAGAAGAGAACAATTTGCTGGACCTTCCTGATTTTGAGGTGGTGGAAGATGAAACTTTTCAACCTTTTCCATTTCCAGCCTCTCCAGGCAAGAATGTTGCTTGAGAAAATTAGCCAACCACAGATTAATTCCAGAAAGAGGACTTCCAGGACACTCCAGCATGTGTTTGATAATGTAATAATTTTATATGTAGTTTCTCTTTCCATGTCTTCCTTCTAGGTTTTATTGGAATTATTATAGAAATCATGATATTTGCAGATTTATTTTATATCCTTTAGATTTGTTGAAATAATCATTTCCATTAATTCTTTAGGGTTAAGCAATCCAACATAACATCTGTAAACAAGTGAAAAAATTGATTATCTCAATTTCTTTTTCTTAGATTACTGCTGTAGCTGGCATTTCTACTGCTATATAAAATAGAAGTGGTGACAGTCAACATAATTTTTTTCATTTCTGATTTTATTGTCATGGATTCTTGCTTCTCTCAGTTACATAATCCATATAGATAGAAAAATAGATAGATAGATAGATAGATATAGATATAGATAGAAATATATATTCTAAGGAAAGATCTAATATTTTCTAGTCTTTGTATCAAAAGTGGGAGTTACGTTTTGTTGAAAGCTTTTTGTGCATTGATACTGATATAATAATATGATTTTTCTATTAGTATGATTAATTCAATTTTTAGTTTTCCTACTCTATCAAATAATTGTTGTGAGAGTGGACATCTTGCTTCAATCCTGAATTTACTGAGAAATATTCTAGAGTATTCATATTGCATTTGATTCTTGCTTTTGGTTTTAAATCAGACACCTTTTATGATATTAAAAAATGTATCTCTATGCTTATAATTTGTGTGTGTATTTAGCCTAAATGAGTGTTGTACTTTGTCAAAGACTTCTCCCATGTCTACTGAGATATCATGGGTTTAGTTTTTGTTTAAAAATTTTTGAATTAATATCATTGATGATATTGGTCTATATTTCTCCTGTTTTATTTTTCTCTGGTTTCATTGTCTCACAAGGGAATTTTGTCAAATGCTTTCTTTATTAATTTTTTTGCCTTTTGTTTTTTGGAGAGGGAAGGTAGGGCAATTGGGTTTAAATGACTTGCGTAAGGTCACATGGCTAGATGTGTGTGTATGTGTGTGTGTGTGTGTGTGTTAAGTGTCTGAGGTAGAATTTGAACTCAGGTCCTTTTGACTCCAGGGTCGGTACACTATTCACTGCACCTCCTAGCCAACCCTCTTTATTAATTTTTAACAATAATTTAGATAGTGTTGGTACTTAAAAAAAATTGATAGAATTTTCCTGGATATCAATCCATCAGGACCAAGAGGCTTTTTTTTCTTTTCCTCTTTTGCAGTCTTTCAGCTAATTCAGCTAATAATTTTTATTATTTTATTTTCTGTCCCTAATCCAATTGGCTAAAGTTTTTTTTAAACTATAATTTTCACTATTATTTTCAAAAAGAAAACTTTATTGTTTTTATCATTTCAGAAATGTAGTCTACAGATGATCTATTTCACCTCTAAATTTAACATCTCTTTTGAGCTTATTTTAAGTTTACTTGTTGACTTTTTAATTGTTAAAACTGGTTAATTAATTCATTATATAAATATTTTTTGGAGGGCAATGGGGGTTAAGTGACTTGCCCAAGGTCACACAGCTAGTTTTTGTGTTAAGTGTCTGAGGGTTGGATTTGAACTCAGGTCCTCCTGACTCCAGGGCCGGTGCTCTATTCACTGCGCCACCTAGCCAATCCTCTTTATTAATTTTTAATAACAATTTAGATAGTGTTAGTACTTAAAAAAATTGATCGAATTTTCCTGTGCATCAATCCATCAGGACCAGGAGGTTTTTTTTTCTTTTCTTCTTTTGTAGTGTCTTTCAGCTAATTCTGTTTCTTTTTCAGAAATTGAATTATTTAAATTCTTTATTTGGTCTTCTGTTAAATCAAGCATTTTATATTTCTGAAGGTGTTTTTTCCATTTCCTTTGAGTTCTCAGTTTGGGTATTCATGCATCTATGCATACACATTCTTTTTTGTTTGATTTCACTGTTTATTATTTTGTTGATTTTATTTTCTGTCCCTACTCAAAATTGGCTAAATGTTTTTTTTCAATTATACTTTTCACTATTATTTTCAAAGAGCAAACTTTAATTTTTTTATATCATTTCAGAAATGTAGTCTACAGATTATCTATTTCTCCTCTAATTTTAACATCTCTTTTGAGGTTATTTTAGGTTTACTTGTTGACTTTTTAATTGTTAAAAATGGTTCATTAATTCATTATAATTCATTAATTCTTTCTCTTTTTATTTTATCATCATATATTTGCATGGACATATATTAACCCTCTAAGTACTGTTTTGGCAGCATCACAGAAATTTTATGTTATTTTATCATTATCATTGTCTTTCTCATATTTAATTTCTCTATGATTTTTTCTTTGAACCCCTCTTTTTTTTTTAGAATTTTGCTGTTAAAAGCTCCATTTGGACTTACATCATTTTTACTCCAAGAACTGATTACCATTTTATTGAATTATGTTTGATAAAGGCTGTGTTTATAATTTTTCATACTTTACACTTATTTGAAATATGTTTGTGTCCTATTACATGGTCAGTTTTTGTAAAAACATCATGTAGTGCTGATAAATATGTCTATTCTTTAGTAAGCCTATTCAAAGTATGCTATATATCTTTCAACTATAGATTCTCCAGATTTTTTTTTAACTAGATGTTATCCTTTTGGTTTATCTTTCTTTAAGATTTATCCAAAACAGAGAGAGGGGCATCGAACTCTGCTGCCACTGTTGCATTACAGTACATATCTTCCTATAATTCAGTTGGTTTTTCCTTTTTGATGTTAGATGCCAAAATATTTGGAGCATATACACTTAATATTGATATTGGTTTATTGTCTATGGATCATTTTGGTATAATGTAGTTTCTTTGTTTTTCTTTTATGTTATGAATTTGTTTTTGCCTTTTCTAAAACCATAACTACAACTACTATTTTTTTTTTGTTCACCAAATGCATAGAATTTTTTGTTCCTGTGGCTCATTTTTATTTTGTTCGTGTCTTTTTTTTTGATGACTCTCTTCTAAGCAATTCCTATACTGTTGTAAATATTGCCTCAAGTCCTCTTTTCTCCTTGGGCCTTATTCTTGTAAATATCAGTTGCTCCATGTGACAGAGAAGGCAGAAGTGTTGTACCACAGTAGGAATTTGCCTCTGTTACTGATTGTACAATTCCTTACTATCCTTTAACTTCCCCATGATCATTTTCCTTCATTTTCTATGAAATGCCCTCTCTGGTTCCATTACCTCCTATTCTTCTGGGTCTCAGTTATTAGCAAGAGTTCTGAGTGGTCACTTTAAGCTCTAAATCCCTACAGATTGTTCCCATTATAAAGTCCTTATCTCCATTAGTAGCCTGTGTTCCCTCATGGGAATGTTCTTCAGTGGGACTCTCTCCCATCAATTTCTTCCCTTTCTTTGCCCTTGTTTCAATCCCTCTTTTTGTCTCCTTTCCTGTTTTTCTATTGACCCACTTCCTTTTTTTTTTGGAGGGCAATTGGGGTTAAGTGACTTGCCCAAGGTCACATGGCTAGTTTTTGTGTTAAGTGTCTAAGGCTGGATCTGAACCCAGGTCCTCCTGACTCCAGGGCCAGTGCTCTATTCACTATGCCACCTAGCCGCCCCTTTGACCCACTTCTTGAGAGACCACAGGAGTGATTTTCCTTTCATTTTTAACTTTTGATTTGATTAGGGAACTTCACATATTCCCCCTATCCTCTTTTCCTTTTTTTAATGCACTTTTCCTTCTGTAATTAATTTAGCACCACAACAAATTCAAATAAAAGTAAAAAACAACAACAACAAACCCAAACCAAACCAAACCAAATCAGCTAACCAACCAAACAAAAAATAAGTGATTCACCTAGAGGTAAAACCTCACAAGATTTAGGCCTTCTTTCAATCCTGTTTCTTCAAAATTACTTTCTCTATTTGACTTTAGCTTTCATTCTCATCTCCTTGTGTACATTTAGAAAGAAATCTATTAATGCCCTCTCTGTTGTTCTTTCATTATTGTCCTTGGTTTCTGTATTTGTTTACCTTTCTAATATTTCTACTTTCTGGGTTATTTGAAAAGCAGGTATTTTTTTTTCTAGTCTGCTTTTCTTTATAAGAATGCTTCAAATGTTTTCTTAAAAAATTAATTGTCCACCCCCCAACCCCCTGCACCCTAATAGTAATGGAATTTAAAGATCCCC
The DNA here is from genome assembly GCF_028583685.1 of Petaurus breviceps papuanus. Taxonomy (NCBI): domain Eukaryota; kingdom Metazoa; phylum Chordata; class Mammalia; order Diprotodontia; family Petauridae; genus Petaurus; species Petaurus breviceps. The sequence continues at coordinate 7,418,329 of NW_027187298.1, read as the reverse complement.
CTGTATTGGCTTGGTTTTTGATTGGATTGTGTTAAAACCCAGAGCTTGTGAATCCCACTTGTGGGATGGACTTGTTGACATGAAAAGAGAGGGCTGAACTGGGAGGAGCTGGTGATGTCAATTTAGAGAGACACAAGAAAAGGGAGAGGCAGAAGAACTTTTTGGAAGCAGCATCTTGGAGGCAGAGAGAGACTGAGAAGATTGCTGAGGGCCAGTTTGAATTGCCCAGGACTTTTGAGAGCTGCCACCCAGAGCTGCCAAGGACTGAGGAGACATGGCTGTTATTCTGGTACTTTGTCTGTCTGTTTTGATGTTGTTTTGCCAGATTTGTGCACTGGTGAGAGACAGTCCTGTTGTTGCAGAGGTCTTGGAACCTTGCTGTTGGTTCAGGGCTCCTGAGACTGTTCTGCAGACAGAGAGTGAATTCTGTCCACTGGTGAAGGACAGTGCTGTTGTTGCAGAGGTTATGGAACCTTGCTGTTGGTTCAGAGCTCCTGAGACTGTTCTGCAGACAGAGAGTGAATTTTTGAAGACACTGGCAATGTATCTTGTGGCCTTGCTAAGCTATCTCCCCAGGAACAAAGATTGCTGAGAACTTGCCTCCAGTCAAGATGAAGAAAAGACCTCTCTTTGGGTATTAAATGCTGTGCTTAAGCTTGTTGTAATTCTGGGGGTAGATGGCCTATTCAGTTGTAATCCAAGGGTGGGGAATTTTTGACTTTTTTTGTGCTCTGGGATTGAACAAATGAATGCACTTTACTTATGATTGGAAACTAATCTCCATTTGAGAAGAGGGGCTTTGTGATGGACTAAATGAATGAACAGCCTTGGGGTGGAGTAGTATTTAGAAGAGGCACTTTGTGATTGATTATATGAATGTAATGTCCAGGGGTGGGGTAGTACTTGGAGATTATTGAATTACACTTGGTAAATGCTGTATTTTGAATGATGCTATATTTTGATTTTCTCTGTTCTTAATTTTTCACTGAACAAAATGCAGAGAACCTATGCTGGTATTTTGAACCTTGGGAAGTTGCCTTTGCTTGGCACCTCTCCCCCCCCCCCCCCCCGACCCCATTAATGGCAGCACAGGTCTCCTAGATTTGCATTTTGAACTCCCTTGCATTTTGGAATACATTATTCCATTCCCTCCTGTGTTTTCTAGGGGATATAGAATAGTCTTATTTTATTCACATTTCCTTTATATATGAAGAACTTTCTCCAGTTTGTAGATTTGTTGTTTATGATTGGAAATGATATATTTAGTCACCATGGTTCTTGGAGTATACAGTTGTTTTCTTTCTCTTCTTTTTTTTTTAATTTTTGCCTAGAGGCAATTTGTATATTCTTTCAATTTGTACTGCTTTTTTTCCCCTGTGTTTCAAAGTTCTGTGTAGTTTTTCTGTATTATTTCTTGCATTGTGATTTTCAGGTTTTGGGGTTTGTTTGTTTTTTGTGGGGGGCACTGGTCATGGGTGATTGGTCGCTTGCTGTCCTTCATTCACAAAGAGGAACAAGATGACATCACTATGTTAGAGGCAAGTTACAGTGTGTCCAGCTATGACTGATCAGACCAAAATGAGCTCAAAATGCTCTACCACAAGTCAGGCACAAATAGTCCATGTGAACATTTGGGGTGGATTCTCTAAATTTACACTCTGGACTGCTCATATTCTTCTGGGAGACTAACCCTTTAGTTGTTTACATATACTTTGTCAAGATAAACATGTTTTGCTTTTTGGAATTAATGCTTTATTTTAATATCATTGCTTTTTGTTTTTCTTCTGAATTATCCTTGACTTCTATGTATTTGCATTCACAATTAATTACTTTTTCTTTTTTAACTTGGTAAGGCTTATCATTATAGTTTCAAGTTTTTCTATTCTGCTGATTATTTCTGCTTTCACAATACTTAAGGTATTTAACTGAATTTCTTTCCTCCTGAGATCTTTAAAAATTTCAGGATTTTTACCTCTTTTATTCTTCAATTGCTCACTTCTTGACTCTTTCCTTTTATATGGTGGTTCCCTTTGTCCCTAGACCTTAAAGCTTTTCCAAACTCTTCCCATCCTGGGCGGTTTATGCTTTGCTGGCCTCAGTGCCTGCCCCAAGTGACTTCTGGGGAAATAAAACTGGTCTCTGCTGCATATGAGTTCCCTGCTTAAAAATCTACAGTGACTCCACACAGCCCATATAAGATAGGATCAAATCTTAGCTGAGAATTTTAAGGCCTTCACAGTTTGGACCCAGCCAGCTTCCCAACCATATTGGCCTTAATACACTCCATATTATAGCTAAGTTGGACTATTTCCATGAACTCACATTGCTGTCTCTCATGTATGTTGTGTGATCCTATAGAACTTAAGCTCCTTGAGGATTATTTCCTTTCTGTCTTTTTATCCCTAGAACCTACCACAATTGTATAGTTTGTACTTAACAAATGTTTGATTGATTGCTCGCTTGTATCTAGGTAGGCTCTCCTTTGTTCCAGGAATAGCACTCTGTCTTCCTCTCTTCTTGTTAAAATACTTCTGGTCCTGGAAGGTTCAGATCAGTTATCATTTTCTTTTTTCTTTTTTTTTTAAGCAATTGGGATTAAATAACTTGCTCAAGGTTACACGGCCATTTATTTCTGGGTGTGGTTGTAAGTATCTGAGCCCGGATTCAATCCCAGATCTCCTGACTCTGAAGCGGTGCTCTTACTCAGTGCACCACCTGGCTGCCCCCAGTTATAATTTTCAATGAAGCATTTTCTGATTTCACCAGCAAAAGTGATCTCTCTACTAACATTTCTTGTAAATATTGTCCTTGGTTCTCTTATTTGCCCCATCATACTCTCTTTTGCCTTATATTTATTTGACTCCATGTTATCTCCCCATAGTGGATTGCAAGCTGATTGAGGGGCAGGATTTTAGATTTTGCATCTTTATATCCATGATACATAGCATAGTGTAGTAAATAGTTAATGTTTCCTGACCTATAATAATGGATATTTATATTGAACTATAAAGTTTTTTAGGAGCAGCTGAATGGCGCAGTAGATAAGAGTAATGGGCCTGGAGTCAGGAAGTCTTGTCTTCCTCAGTACAAATGTGGCCTCAGACACTTACTGGGTATATGACTCTGGGCAAGTCATTTCACCCTGTCTGCTTCAGTTTCCTCATTTGTAATATGAGTTGGAGAAGGAAATAGCCAAACCCTCTAGTATCTTTGCCAAGAAAACTCCACAAGGGGTCACAGAGTCAGACCCAACTGAAAAATGACTGAACAAGAACAAATAAAACAACACTTTACACATATTTAACTCTTACAACAACTCTGTAGTCTGGCTGACATTATTATTCCCATTTAATAGATGAGAAAATCAAGGTTTACAGGATTTAAATGAATTGTCTATGGTTACACACATGTAGAACTGGGAACCCATGCCTTCCTGGTTATAAGTCCAGGGTAAAGCTCACTATTTCTGTCATACTACCCTCAGTGTAATTGAACTATGAGCTGTTAGAATTCTTTTTCGTGGACCTCACTTTCCTTGTGACCTCCATGCCCCTTTGGACATGCTTTGGTTCAGCTCTGCCTCAGGAGGAGTGCAGATCATGCCCTGCTGACACAAAGTTCTCCCTGAATCATGAGTCTAATCACATGTGTTTTGCTTCCAGTCAACTAATATCAGATTGCTTTAAAAAATTTCTTTAAAACAACATCTTGCAGGTCACATAAGGCAAAGATGATAGAAGGATTTAAGAAGGACACTTTGAAACCTCCATGATAAACAATTAGTCACTGATACCACCCAGGAATGGGGCTGCTGATTATCTTGTCTTTTATCACCTTGTTTCCCAATGCAGTAAAAATATGAATCAGACAAATCGCCGCTCTTACTTTTATGTTCTTATAATGAGAGCTTTGATGGACATGTCCTCATGACTTTGTTTAAAGCTGTAAAGAATACTTCCCAATCAATCAGCAAGCACTTATTGAAGGTCTGTGATATGTCTGTGAGCGCCTGTGAGATGTTCAGTGGTACAATACGTGGTCTCTGACCTTGGGCACTTTGCTGTCTAGTTAGGGAGATAAGGCATGGACACATGAGAAGATAAATAATTCCTCAGGGCCAGTGATACTTTTAGTGCCTAACAGTGCCTGGCATATATTGGGAATAGGATAATTGATGGATGAATAAATGCTGAATGAGTGCTTTGCTAATAGTAAACAAAATAACTTACATTTATATAGTACTTTGATATTTAAAAAGCTTTTTTTCCCTTTGAACCTTACAATAACTTTATACAAGTATGCTAATTTCACAGATAAGAAAAAAATTAGATCATAAGATTTTGAACAAATCAGTAAGCATTTATTAAATGCTTACCATGTGCCACACATTGTACTGAACATTGGGATACATTGTAAACAAAGTACCTGCCCTCAAGGAACTTGAATTCTAATGGGAGAAGACAACACAAAAAAAGGAACTGAAAGTGGGGGGTCTAGTAGAGAGATAACATCTGAACTGGATGTTTTCCCAGAATAGAGGGATGAAGGTAAAGGAATGCTCTAGTGAGGCATTGTGGGAAAGTCCAGAGAGTCAGAGGCAGAGCTAAGAGAGAAAGTCAGAGTTAGTCTGACTTTGTCTCCTCCCTCATTTTAAAAATCAGAAAAGTGGGGACCAGAGAAGGGAGGTGATTTACCCAAAGTTATAGTATCTTAAAATTATAGAGATATAGAAGGAAGGGATCTCAGAGGCGATTTAGTCCATCCTCTCCCACCTCCCCCACAGCCCAATCCTATTTTATAAATTAGGAAAACAAAGTCCAAATGGTAGTAACTTGCTCAAAGTCACATAGGAAGTAAATAGCAGAAGCAGGATTTAAATCCATCTCACCTAACTTTAAATCCAATACGCTTTGTACTACCCCTGCATAGGACTCACCAAGCTTATAGAGCAAGTCAGGGTAAAAGCCACATGACAAGGTAATACATACTAGAGGGTTTTCTGAGGAAAGAGATCACTTTTGGATGATGTGACCAAGGAAGACTGTGGGAAAAAGTGGGATTCTATTCTATATTCAAACTGTTGCTGTACAAAACTGAATGTTCAATAAAAATACATTCCAAAATCTGGCTTTTTTTTACACCCAGGCAACAGTGAGTAGAGAGGGCGTTGAATTGGGAGACAAGAAGAAAGACTGAGCTCAAATCATGCCTCAGAACCCTTACTAGCTGTGCGACCTTGTGCAAATCACTTGGCCTCTCTGATCCTCCTTTTCCTCATCTGAAAACCTATTCCACAGGGTTGTTGTGAGGGTCAAATGAGGTAGAATATGTAAAATGTGTTGCAAACTTTAAAGGGCTGTATAAGTGCTAGCTATTCTTATACAATGAGAAACATTTGGATATTTTTGATGTCCACATTTCAGAGCAAGTTTTTGCAAATTTTTTTTTTCCGATTTTGTCGGTTGAGATAGAGGAAATAAGTACAGGAAATAAGAGGAACCCAGATACAAAGGTGAAGAATTTGCAGGGCCCACTTAGGATGTGATGAGTATTCTGCCCTCTAATTTGACCTAGCAGAGGCTTTAGCAGAAAGAATAGTGGACGACAAGATCAGAAAGGTAGTATGGAGACGATCAGTAGAGGGCTGGTATTAGACTTTAGTTTATATTTGGTAGACATTTATGAGTTTGTATGCAGGGAAGTGACATTTTTAGAAGATAAACTTGGCACTAGAGTGTTAGATAGGTTTTAGGGGATAAGTTGTTAGAAGCTTTTTGTAACTGGGACCCATGCTATCTTTCCCTCCTCATTGTATTCTACTGACCTTCTAATGCTCTGTAATTCAGCCAAACTAGTTCTCTATCTATCCATCACAGAAAGTACTCCATCCCCAGTCTCCACGCTCCATTCCTGGCATGCATACTTCCTCTTACCTCCATCATACAGAATTCCTCTCTCTCTTTAAGATGCTTCAAGTATTACCTTCTGCAGAAAAATTTTCTCAAGTGGTACCACCCTCTCTCCCTAACTATTTAGTGTGTATTTTCTTTATGCTTTTTTCTGTATGGATTTACAGATTCATACTTGTTTCTCCTGTTAGAATGGAAGTTCTTTGAAAAACAGAGATTTCTTCTTTCTATGTATGTGTATTCCTCCATGGTAGCATAGAACCTGTTATATAGTAAGTGCTTAATATATGCTGTTGATTGATTAGAAGACAGATGAAAAGTTATTATCCTTTTCTATATAATAAAGATCTAAATTAGGCCTGGGCCATGGCCAAGGGGAGCAGGCAGCAGGGGTAGAAAACACTGAAGAAGAATCATCATCAAAACATGCTTAGTGATTGAATATGGCAGGGGGGGAATTGCAGTATGGGAGAGAAATAAATTTATGGCCATGGATTTATCTATTTAGAGATGCAAGGGAACTTAAATTTCTAGCCTCTTTTATTTTACAAATGAAGAAACTGAGATGGCTTCACGTATTGAATCTGCGTGACAGGGGTAATGATGGCATGATTAACAGAAATCAAGATGTCAGTGGAAGAACTAAGGTTGGGAAGGGAAAGTGAGTTTGGTTTTAAATATATTACGTTTGGGGTTATGTTCATCTGTTAGTTCTTCAAAGCTTACTGTCAGTGCAAACTCAGTAGGTAGTAGTTTTGCTTTTTTCACCTCTACCCCTTATTCTCATTCTATATTTTGCTGCCTTTTCCTGGCTCTCCTAATAAGCTGGATGACCTGTGGGACCCACTGTAAGCCTGGTGTCCAAATACCAGCCTCGCTAAAGTTCATTAGAGATTAATCACAAGTGTTATTGTGGGGTGATGAAGCATCGTATTTCACCTGTAGCAACTCTTAAAATAGTCCTCTAAGAGGTCCAGGGGTTGTCCTAGGCTGGGTAAAGGATACACTCACACTGATGAAATTGCAGAGGCTCTGAAGTTTGGAAGTAGACAGAATCATTTGGTGAAGTGCTGAAAGTGAAAATAACCAAATGCTAAAATAAATTCTATAAATCAATTTTTGAGTTGTAAAAATCAGTTTTTAGAACTCACTTAAGGCTATTTGAGACAGTCTAATAATTATAAAACCAGTTATCAGAATGATTGGGGTAGATACTGGATGCAGGAATTGTGGACATTTGTCTTTCTTAGTCATGAAGGTTCAAACACAGATCACTTCTTATGGTTACTGATAGGTCTTCTCAGTGTCCAAGCCAGTGATTAGTTGCATCTTCATGGTTGTTTCTTTGGTCCCTGAAATCCTTACAATGCTGGTAGGAACAGTGGATGACCCCTGTTCTCTTCTGTTGTTCCCACATGTCTCATGTTTAGATACTGTAGGTCAGACTCTGTGATTAACCATTTGTCCTGTGAGGAATTTGAGGAATGTATATCATTTCCTGTGAGGTCTGTGTGACTGGCAGTGACTGGGCTTGTGCTGTGTGATAAGGGGAAAAGGAAAGAAACAATCTCTTTTTTTGCTTCCAGAATGGAAAACAGAAAGGGGGTACTTGGTGGGAAAGCAGCCTGTTTCTGTCCCATGGCTGGTTTGCATTTGATAGAGATGCTGCAACGCAGGCAAAAGTTTTACGTATGTGAGGGCTGTGATTTATTAAGCTTCAGATGGAAGAAATGATGTCAGAGCTAGGAAGGCAAAATTGCTTCATCTCCTGTCTGCAGCAGATTGAGGAAAATCAGGGTCTCCTGGAAGTTCATGAACAATTTTCTCTGGGAACTTGTGATTGCTGAAGGTCAAATGACTGGGCTTAAATTCATTTCCCTGAAAGTAGAATGTATAGAGCTAAACATGAGCCCTTTCTAAGTTCTGATAGACAAATAGATTTGACTTAAGGATGTATTTCCAATTCTGAAATAATTAGAGCTATCCAAAATCAATCAAGCAAACAAGCTTGTATCAAGCACTTACTAAGTGCCAGACAGTGTACTAGGTACTAAAGATGGAAAGAAAAAAGTGAAGACATTAATAGGTGGTAGGGATAGGAAGTGAACTGATGGTATCATTAATATAAATAACTCCTTAGTGAGGAAATTCTTGTTATGATGAAGATGAGCACATTCCCTTGGAACTTGCAGTCTTAGAAAACTACTTAGAATGGTAAGAGGATAAGTGACTTGCCTATAATCATAGAGCCAGTAGGTATCATAGGCAGCACTTGAACCCAGGTCTTCCTGTCTTCAAGACCAGTTTCCTATCCACTATGAAATGCTGCTTATTACCATCATCACCACCAGTCATCATTATCATACCCCTACCACCACCACCATCACCATCACTGCCACCACTGCCATCATCATCATCATCATCATCATCATCATCTTTGCTGCTAGTACCATCACAGTATGTGAGAGAGTAGATGCAGAACTGGCCTTGGAGTCAGGAAGACTTGAGTTAAGTCCTCCCACTGACATTTACTATCTATATAGCCATATTAAACCTTTCAGTGCCCTACAGTTGCTCTCTAAAATTATAAGTGCATTTCTACTCTATATCAATCAAGGGAATTTTCAACCTAGAAATTTATGTAAATTAGTCACAGGGTCAAACATCCTACCCTTTCTTTCCACATCTGCAGACAAAATGAAATATATATTACACTTTACAAACAAAGATTTATGGAAAATGGAGAAAAGAATGCCATCTAAGAAATGTATTAACAAAAAAGATGGACTAGGCATAATGGTAGACTTGCTGGGATTCCCTTTCCTCCTTTGTAAAATGAGGCCTCTATCACCTAAAAGTATATATAGCTCATGTATCCCTACCAATGTGTTCATGGAGGTCAGGTAATACAATTAGCTCAAAGCAAAGATATTTACTGAAATAGCCAGTCATGAACTAAAGTGAAAAAAAAAAAGTTTTCCTCTCCCCCTCAATAAAGCTCGGATGTACTCTCTCACAGAGAGCATCACAGAATCATAGATCTGAAGCTGGAGAAGACCTTAAGAGGCCTTTAGTTCAAACCCTTCAAAATACATAGAGTATTACTGGGGAGAGTAGCTGCACACAGTGGACACTAGTAGAGAAGAGGAAACAAGCATTTATGAAATGCCTAATCAATATGAGACATTGTGCTGCACACTTCAGGTTTATCTCATTTTATCTTCACAATAGCCCTTGCAGGTAGGTGCTATCTCTATTTTGCAACCGAAGAAATTGGGGCACAGGGTCACATAGCTACTGAGCAGCTAAGGCCAAATTTGAACTCAGGTTTTCCTGAATCCAGGCCCAGTGCTTTGTCCACTGTACCACTTAGCTGCTCTAGGGCGGCAAACACTTTGGGGGAGCATATGGCCAAAACATCCCTGTTTCTCAAGTTTCAGGGTACCAATATCCTTTCTCTTTTCATGGTCTCATCTCACACACCTTCCCCTTCTCAACCACCTCCTTTCCCCTTTCTTTACTTGATGCAATGTCTTTGTTAGACAGATTCCCTGGGCCTGTCCTTTTCTGCAACACAAATCCTGGCTTCTCAGCTAGAATTTCTGTGCCTACTTTCTTTGGGGAGTAATCTCTTCCATTAGGGGTGCTATTCAGCTCTAATTCACCATTGTCAATGATAGGAGAATGAGAAATCCCTTCCTCCCTATGCTCTATAAGAAGTGAGAGGGTAAAGTGATTTCCTCTCAAGAGCTGGCTTCTTCTTTAATAATTGACTCTTCTTGACTGCCAGGGATGAGTCCTCTGTCAAATAATGGAGCACCTCCTTGATTGACTGCAGAGCTTAATAGCTTACTTTCTAAATGTCACCAGAGAGGCAGCTGTCCTTCAGCCAGATAATTGCTAATTGCCTAATAGTTCTATGAAATTTTATCAGGGAACTTTTTTACACCTTCTAAAAGATTAATGAAAAATAAAGACTCCTTACCTTTTGTTTAAGGTTTAACACATCTTTGTCTCTATAACCTTTCCCTTAGATCCCACATTTCAATCAAGTGAGCTAGTAGGAGCCCAATTGATCAGGAGTCCCCTAATCATTTCCCACACTACAAATGCATTCCTATGACTGAATGTGTGGCTAGCATTGCACAAGGCACTGTGTATTTAAAAGGGAGTATAAGTTGCCCTCTATGACACTGAAATCTAGTTCAGAAGATAGCACAAATGCAACAAAAGTTAAATAACAACACAAGGTGAAAATAACAGCATGAAACAACAGTTTTATGGGTATCACAGGTATCCTCAACCTGGAGCATGCAGATGAAGATGAAGCCCTTGATCCCTGCATCTACAACAAGGCTTACCTCTGGTGTAAGAAGTTGGGGACTGGAAGGCTCTATCCAAAGACCAATTGCACATCAGCTTTGTCAGAAATGGAGACTGAGGAGGTGAAGGGATTTGCCTTGATCAGGATGGGGAGGCAAGCCTCCTAGTAGCTTGGATGTGGAAAGACTGCCTCAGTAACATGCTACTTCTATGTTTCTTGCTTGACTGCATCCGGTCTCTTCTGGAGAAGCCCTGTGCCTATATGGTGCCATTCTATAGATGAGATCCCATAAGAAAGAAGGAGCTAGACAGGTACAGGGAGGCAGTCAGGAATCTCAGTGGATAAAGTGCTAGGCCTGGAGCCAGGAAGACCCAAGTTCAGATCTGGCATGAGACACTTATCAGTTGTGTGTCCTTGGGCAAGTTGCTTAATCTCTGTTTGCCTGAATCCACTGGAGAAGAAAACGGCTAGCCACTCCAATATCTTTGCTAAGAAAACTCCATAGACAGTGTTGGCATGCTATGGTTTCCGGGGTCATAAAGAGCCAGACACAAGTGAATGACAATACCAAAGACAAGCACTACCAAGGTGCCAAGGGCCGGAGCTGGAAAGTGTTATGTGTGCCTCCGCTCTCAGTACTGAAGTTAGGATAGCAACTCTGAGCATAGTCTTTATCACCCCGAGACAATGTTCTTAAACTGTCCAGGCCGATTACGAGAATTTAACAAGATTCCTTTCTCTCTTTGAAATACCATGTTTTACATCTTTAAAATGAGGAAGTTTGACCAGATGATCTCAGAAGTTTCTCTTAGTTGCAAAACTCTGTGGAGCTCAGGCCTAGAATGTCAAGGAATGAGTATTTCACTAAGAGAAGAAGAGAAAAGAAGTTAATACTATTTACTTCCTAAACCTAAAGAAATCAGACAAGGGGCTCCTCTGCAGCACAGTAAACAGGGAAATAAGGTCATAGATGCGGGTTAGAACAAGACAAAGAAAAGTTCTGAAAAATCAGGAAGGGAGAATGCATTTTCTATAGTGGGAATGGGAGAGCAGATTGATATCCAGTTGGCAATATTGTTTAACAGTCTGAGAGGCTCTTTCCAGAATCCAATGTTTGTGGACACGGCCTTCCAGGTGGATAAAACAATGGTGCCAAATTGATGTTGGATATGAAATCCTTCTGGAAGGTAACAGGTTGATTATAGGCGCATCTCCTTCATTTTATTCTATGTGAAAAACAGAGAGAAATGTGCACAGAGGAACTGCTTTATAATACTTTTTGATGGTTCTAGGGACAGGATTAACACCTACCTTAGATGCCAGGCTTTTACCATATGGACTCATATTTTGAGGGAGAGTGATTTGTTCTGTGGCATGTTTGAATTGGTGCAGTAAAAAACTATGCTGTAACAGGAGTCTATAGCATTTAAAAATATTAGAGCTATGAGGACCAAGAGGTCAGCAGAACAGTGAGGCAGCTTCCTTATTCAGCAAGTGAGAACTGCATTTTAATAGAAAGAGGACGAGCAGTGATTCAGTGCTGTCTTACATGAAGAGGAGTGGAGAGTCAGTGGGAGATAATGTATAATGATATATGTGCTTACCACCTTTGGAGGCGTAGAATATATCTAAAACTTATTTGGGATCATTGGATCATAGATTTAGGGCTAACAAGGAGTTAAAGTTCACCTAGTACAACTAACTTATTTTTTACAGAGGAGGGAACTCAACCCCTGAGAAGGGAAGTGACTTACTCAAGGTCATACATAAAATATAAATGGCAAAACAGATTCTAACCCAGGCCTTCTGATTCCAAATCCAGGATTCATTCCTCTGCATTGCATCATCTCCTTTACACCAGCAAAGCACAAATTGATGGATGATTTCAAACAGTAAAGTGGAATACAGATCCTAGTATGTCAGAGGAGATAGGTGATGGAACTACAGAAGTCAACTAACCCCTCCTATACTTCAATAATAATCCCTCATGCCACATACCTGACAAGTGGTCAGACAAACTGTGTTTGAAGACATCTAGTGAAAAGGAGCTCCTTCTCCTAAGGCAGCCCACTCACTTTTGGATAGCTCTAGTTCTTAGGAATTTTTCCTTATATTAACACTACCTTTTTTTGGTCATCATTTTCTTTTACCCACTACTCCTAGTTCTGTTCTCTGGGGGCTAATAGAATTAATTTAATTCTACTTCCTCCAGGTAGGCCTTAAAATACTTTAAGTCAATTATCATGTTCCTTAAGGATCATGCAGAAAAGGTTATACAGGATGGCAAAGGGTCCTGATTTTTGTCCTAGAAGGGCCAATTGGAGAAAGTTGGGTTATTATGTGTAGAGCAATAAGAAGATTTTTAAGGAAATATGATAAATGTGATGGTGGCATATAGTGACTAATGCTCAGGGGAATTTCATAGAATGTATCTTTGTCTAAAAAGTGGTTAGTGGCTAGGACCCCCAAGAAAGTCTGACAATAAAAGGTATAGCATCAGTGGAAAGTTCCCTAGGCAGACCTGAAATACTTGATGACACATCAGAGGAGATAGCAAACAGAGACAAGGAGGAATATATTAACATGGATAGAGCATAGAGTAATAATACCTGGACACAGGGTCAGCCAAAGGTGATCAATCACATCATACAAAGTAGAACAAATTCTTAATTGAGTGACTATTGAAAAAGCACTAGAAGGAAATAATATACTGATTGCTCTAGTAAGTTTTGAATTAAACCTGGTTGATCTTTGCCTGGCCAAAAGGCAGTATGTACATATGAACAAAGTAGTTCAACATATTGTAAGCACCTTGAGGAAAGGGTCTAATTCAGTTGTGAACCCCTTCCTGTCCTTCTTGTGACTATGATCATGCCTTTTGCATAGGGGTTCGATAATTACTTGTGGAATGAATAAATGGATGGAACGAGATGTGAAAGAATGATTTAGAAGGGGGGGCAAGATGGCTCAGAGAGTAAGAGCACCGGTCCCAGTGTCGGGATGACCTAGGGATCAAATCCGGGCTCAGACAGCACCACATCCAGAAATAACTGGCTGTGTAACTTTGAGCAAGTTACTTAACCCCAATTGCTTTAAAAAAAAATAATGAATGATTTAGAGAAAAGGAGACCATAGAACCAGAAAGAAAACAAGGATATGCATGCCTACCACCATTGGAGGAGTAGAAAAAAGGATTCTATTGGTGTGCTCTTGGTAGAGTTCCTCTTTTTATTCAATATAAAATGTCATTTTGGCAAGCTTTTAGAATTAATTTAACTATTTTCCAGGTTTCAAAGGTATTTGAATCCTAGATCTGCAAGGTGCCTTGGAAATAATCTAATTCAACCCGTTCTTTTTACAGATAAAGTAAATGAGGCCCAAAGGAGAAAGTGTCTAGTTCAGGGTTACCTGGGTCTATTTATCATGTTTAGGAAATACTCATCTGGTAACGTTACTCCACGGAGTCTTCTCTTACAAAATAGGAATTATTTGTTGATTCTTCTTTTTCAACCCTCCAGTGTAGAAGTGATGATATACATCCAAGATATACTAGGAAAACCAATGTCACCAAGTATGTACATGATTATTGGATTTTGCTATGCAAATATTATGTTTCAATATCCCTGCTTCAATTTTTTGTTATGTAAGTTTCTAAAAGAGAAGTATCATGGCTGTTTAGTCAGTTTTATCTGTCTTGTAGATAATTTTTGATATGTAGAATACTATGTATGATCATGACACTGTAGCATCACATATAAAATGAGAGCTACTTGGAAATCATCTAATGCAATCTCCTCATTTTATAGATAAGGAGATGTAGGCCCAGAGAATGACTTGCCCATGGTCACACAGTCAGTAATAGGTTCTACTAGCTGAACCCAGGTTCTCTGACTCCAAGGACAAGGTTCTTTTGACTATATCACATTTACTCCTATAATCATATTTTCACTAAAGTTTTACTCCTCAACAAAGTCCAATTCCATGTTTATTTATGCTAAAAAGTAAAAGTGACCTAGGATTCTTAGTGGGCATTCCAATGAAATGCAAGCTTGAGAAAGTCTTAGCAAGTGCAGAAGGCTCTGAGAATGAAACCAGAAATAGATTATTTGTTTTTTGTCAAAAGGCCAGCTCTAGCTAAGTTCAGAAAGACTCATCACCAGAAGATTGGTTACAAGGTGGTTATTGTCATTAAGCAACAATTCCCCAAGACTATCTAGTAAGATATGGAAAATATGCAAGCTATATGATGGAGGGAAGTTCACTAGACTGAAGTCATTGACCTTTTGAAATTGTTGCTGTTCAGTCGTTTCAACTATGCCTGGATCTTCATGACCCCATTTGGAGTTTTCTTTGCAAAGATACTCAAGTGATGTATCATATACTTCTCTAATTCATTTTGCAGATGAGGAAACTGAGGTAAAAAAGATTAAATGACTTGCCGAGGTCATACAGTTAGTGTCTGAGGACAGATTTGAACTCACGAAGATGAGTTTTCCTTACTCCATACCCGGTACTCTATCTATTCTGCCACCTTGCTTCCTGGCCTTTTGAAGTACCGAGGCATGAAATAAGATAATGGCAACAAATGATTTTTCAGGGAGCTGTTGTATCATTTCAATATCATCATGGAAATATCATAGTATCATATGGAAAGCATATTTTTTTACATTAGGAACTCCTGCCAAATATGGCAGCCAGTCATACAACAGTTCAGACTTTAAAATGACTGAATCACTCAGTGTGGAATGATGGTGAGGCATGGTAGAATGAGCAAAATTTTAAATTCATGTTCTGACTGGCCAGAGAGCTCCTAAGAGGCTTGAAAAACATCTTTTCCTACAGGCCATTTATGTCCACA
Organism: Petaurus breviceps papuanus; assembly: GCF_028583685.1. Taxonomy (NCBI): domain Eukaryota; kingdom Metazoa; phylum Chordata; class Mammalia; order Diprotodontia; family Petauridae; genus Petaurus; species Petaurus breviceps. Next base: position 7,403,238 of record NW_027187298.1, on the reverse strand, counting down.
CCTTTCAAAATGGACACAATCTGGATTTTACATTGGTGGATAATGATCCATATCTGACTGGCAATATATGGTGAGTATCTTTTAAAATTGTTTAAGCTAACCATTTTCACTCAGTAGGGAGGGAGATAGAGAAAGAAAAGAGGGGATTAAAATGACCAGGCAAAAGAAGGAAATGATTGCTGTGATTCTGAAGGACTGAAGTAGAGTATGTGGAGATACAAAAAACCAAGAGCAGGTTATTACAACATTGAAGACAGACTTCCATGAATTAGGACTAAGAAGCAACGTGAAGTCAAGGACACATCTTATTCCTAGGAATAGTAGACACAGATGAGGAGATAGGGAGTTCAGGGCCAAACATTTGGGCTTTAGGAGTGAAGCTATACAGAGCAAAAGCATGCATCACAAACATGAAAGAGAGATTTCTTTCAGAGGCAAAAATGTCAGCTGTCTAATGAATCAAGCATAAGCTTAGTTCACCACTGAAAACCTTTTCCTTCTCTGAAAATGGGGAGATAGCAACTGGCAATAGACCTTCATTTCTGGATGGCTCAAATTTTTGAAACAATGAGGAAAGATGTGTTCAGGAAGCTCCACTGAAATAATACCCCTAAGAACTGTCTGACCAACCTATTCAAATCTTTTGAAAGACCCATGTTTTCTTGAATAGGGTTTCAGTATTCCTGGTGGATTCTGTTGTATGATATGTAAATTGAAAACATTATGCCTTACCACCCATCTCTTATCAAGACATAAAAGGCTATTTTTGTACAAGATTGGGTTTTTAAATAATTTTTCAACTCTTCTACCTCTTGAGCCCACTTAAAGCAAGTCTCTGATGGGGAACCATTCATTAATACCAGAGCTTTATGCTAGACAAAGAATTGGAATCTGTATTGTAGGGAATAATCCCACACTGGCAGGGAGATGTACTAGATGACCTAATAGGTCTTTTCTATCTCTAATTTCTATGATTCTATGAAAATCAGCACCCACTATAAGAAACAGATGTTGGTTGAGTAGACAATGGAGGCATGGATTCATCTTCCTCCATCATCCCCTTTCAACGATGTAGGTTGCCACCTCTTTTTTCCCCCCCCTTCTCTACTCCGTGGCAGCTGATGAGATATTTATAGCCCCTCTCCTCAGCCTGCCAATTATAATTATCAATATCTCGACTGATAAAAAGAAGGAAAATCAGAGTTATGCACAGTATGTGATAAGCCAAGTTTGGGTTTAAAATGAAAGTAGTTTCTTGCAATTAGGAACAATAAAGAGGTGCACCCAGTGACAGAGCTGCCATGCAGATCGCGCTCATTTGGAGGCAGTGGTCTCCCTTTATGCACCTTCACGTAAAAATCACAAGGTTGAAATGCTCACGTTGATCAGGCACTCCTTGAATAGACATCCCTTTCTGTACTGTACGGGGTGAGAGACTTACTTTAAATATAATAAATAAAAGTGAAATCTTACACAAGGCAGAACAGCTTAGTAATTGCTGTTTTGGAGCTCACGTCTCTGCAGTTATTTAGCTCAGCATTTCATCTCCAGCTGCAGCACAATTTTTGCCAAATATAGATAAATGAAGTTAAAGTTATTGGCAACCACTCGTTCTGTGTCCCTGTTTTGAGTTTATAGATTTCATAGGAATGACATTACTTTATTTCAGCACAGGCGATTGTTCTTTGGGAAGGAGAACTTTTTTCAGAGGTACAGTATGGATGGCATTTCGGCTGGAAACTTTATCAGAGAGACATATGGACAGTTGGAGTTAGTTCTATGTTTGAGCCATAGACCAGTTAAAATTCGGAGGTGGAGGGAGGACAGACTGAACTCAACTCAATATATTTTAGGCATTCCTAAATTCTAAAGAAACTTTAATATAGTAGCAGCAGACAATCCCTTTCAGTATGGAATGTCTAATGACTTAAGGGCTAATTCTAACACAAATAGCTTTTGTAGCAAATAGAATTCTAGAATTTCAGAACTGGAAGAGACCTTGCAGGTTATCTAAACCAACTCCAAATCATCACTTCAATACTGTCTGTAATGTCTCTAAAATTTAGCCTTATTTTTTTTTTTACCTCTGATTATAGAGGACATTATCTCTTGAAGCAGACTATTTCAGATTGGGGCAGATCTGATTTTTAGAAATATTTCCCCCACTGTATTGTTGGTCCTGTTTGTATACCTATAATTCCTTACTCTTATACTCTAGGTCCAAGGAGAATAGGTATGATCCTTCAGCCACATGATGACTATTCAAATATTTTTAGGCTAGTAAGCATATTATTTATTCATTCAAAAACATTCATTAGTTTTCTAAGACCCAAGGTGCTCTGTCTTAAGTATTGGTTTCTCTAAGTTAAATATTCTCAGTCCCTCTATGCTATAGTCTCTAGTCTCTTCATCATTCTGTGTAACCTCCTCTGTCCACACTACTATTTGTCAATATCCCTTAAGAAATATGGTGAGCCTGGGGCGGCCAGGTGGCGCAGTGAGTAAGAGCGCTGGCCCCAGTGTTGGGAGACCCAGGATCAGTTCCAGTCTCAGATACTTGGCACCCACACAAAAAATAACTGGCTGTGTAACCTTGAGGAAGTTACTTAACCCCAATTGCTTAAAAAAAAAAAAGAAATATGGTGGCCCAATGGGACCATGGAAAGATGGCTATAGATACTCACATAGAGAGATAGCCAGACAGAAACGCTTATAATGCGCTCAAAACCATGCTAAGTGCTGGGAATCCATATAAAAGCAAATGAGATAGTACTTGTTCTTAAAAAGAAATTACATTCTGGTGAGGGAAGACAACACATAAAAGGGCACTGGAAAGCTCAATAGGGACATGGAGAGAAGACTGAAGGAAGTGATGTAACGACTGATGTAATGACTTGGTTTCCATTTAGATAAGGTAAAAGACTTACCTCTGAGATAGGGTGGGGACAGGAGAGGAGTCCTTGTCATATTTTACCTTATGATATCTCTCAGAAAATGTGATACTCCAAATTAGACAAAATCATTCAGACTGAAATCATCATGGATAAGAAATACCCTCACTCTAAAGACTACAGCCCTTTGTTTCTAGGCTTCGATCTCTACTAAAATTTTCAGCATGGTAAGAATGCCTTGTTGGAGCATTATAGAATTTAGAATTGGAAGGGGCATTAGGTATCAGCTAGTTCAACTTCTGATTCATTTCAGAAACCCCTTCTACAGACTCCCTAATATGTGCTCATCCAGTAACAGGGAATCTGAGAAGCCCATTTTTGTTGACAATTTCTGAAAATGTGATTACTTACAGTTTTCAGAAAGAAGTTCTTTCTTTCTACTTAACGAGAATGTGCAACCTTTACCTACTGGTCATTGCTCTGCCTTTGAAACAATACAAAATTAATCAATTATGACTGATTATTATCATGCCCTCTCAATAACTACCCCAAACAGAAAGTTCCTCTTACTCTATTCATGTTTTTTTTTCTACCTTCAACTTAAAAAATAAATCCTATAGCAATTTTAGGTTTTTTTTTCCCCTGGCACATGGGGTTGATAAGAGGAGCCTTCAAATACCAGTAGAGGTTTCTATGCCTCAAAGAATTATAAGATCACAGGCTTAGAGTTACAATGTAAGACACCATAGATCCTATGTTATCCAACTTATGCATTTTAGAGAGGAGGAAACTAAAGTCCAGAGAGCATTGGTGATTTGTCCCAGATGACAGAGCCAGAAAAGTGACAGTGTTTTGAACACAGGTCCTGTGCTCCTACAGCCCATGTCCTTTCCATTGTACCATACTCATAGAATTGAGATTCAGAATAGACCCTTGGAGTGTTCTCATTTTGTATATGGTGAAAAAGGGTTCCTTGAGAGAGAAAGGACTTTCTTAAGATCACATAGATGATCAGAAACAGAAGCAATACTTGAACCCAGGTCCTGTGACTCCAAATTCAGTATTCACACTCTTTATCACCTTGAGAGATAAAATCTACTATAGAGCAAGTAAATTGATTTAAAAAAATTAGAAAACAAGGAATCTGACAAAAAGGTGAAGAAAATTGATTTTTTTCCTTGCAAGGAAAGATGTCTAAGAGATAAAAGAAGGCTTCTCACATATAAAGACACTTGCTTTCCATTTTATCTGTTTGTTCCATTCACATCAAGGGAGCCTTGCTCTGTTGTAGCAAGTCTGCCACAGCCTGAGGAGAGGGCAGCTCATCTTTTCTAAGGCATATGTCTCTTGCATTGTGCCAGGGGCCTCATGCCATTTCAATCTGGGCAAAGTTGAGATTCCAGGACTGTAACAAGCAACTAGAGACTTTCTCTATTGATTCTAGTTGGCTACCTAGCCTCCACCACCCATTGCAAAGGCATCTCTATACTAAACTTCCTTGTTTGTTTGTTTTTTGCTGTTGTTGCTTAGTCATTTCAATCGTGTCTGACTGGATTCTCCATGACCCCTTGTGAGCTTTTCTTGGGAGAGATACTGGAGTGTTTTGTCATTTCCTTCTCCAGCTCATTTTACAGATGAGGAAACTGAGGCAAACAGGGGGAAGTGACTTACCCAGGGTAACACAACTTGTAAGGTCAAATTTGAACTCAGGCTTTCTTGACTCCAGGACTAGCTCTTTTTCTTATTCTGTTCCAATTCCCTTCCCTTTAGCTGAGAGTGAGAAAATTACCTCTTTCCGTTGCTTCTCCACTTTATAGAAACCTGAAAGCAGTTTAGAGTGAGGAACAAGTCAGGAGACCGTTCTTTTTCTTATGGCGGAGGAGAAGAGGGCTCCATGATAGGAACTGACATTTTCCCCCACATCAGGGATTACAAAGCCCCTTCCTCACAACTCTGTTCCTGTAGGTGGCTCCACGATTACAAATGAGTAAGTTGAACCAGGAGTGGTAGAACTCAGATTCAAATTCATGGCACAACTCAATCCAGGACCAGCATTTTCTGTACAATATCATTCTTCTTTCTCCTTATTTGGGGAGGTAGAATTTTGTTTACACACCTATGTTATTACAGTGAAGAGAAAGCCCTATTGCTTCCTGACACTGGGAGGCAGTGAGTTGGGGGGGGGGGGAGCCCAGACTCTGGAGCTTCTCTTCAAATTCCACCTGATTCTGACTAGCTGTGTGACATGAAGCAATTTCTTAGCCTTCACGGGCTCTACTTTCATCCCTTATAAACTGAGGGGGGCTGGGTTGGACTAGGACGCCCCTGAGGTGCCTTTGACCTCTAAATCGTCTGAATATGACAAAATGAGTTTAAATCTCTATGAGAATAAGTCAGATGGGATCCAAAGAAGTGTTTCCAGAGAGAAGAGACTTCACATTTCTGTTCCTTAGTATCTTCAAGAATGATTCTATTGTCATTTGTTCAGATGATCCTCATGTCCAAAGGCAGGGATTGATGGCTTTTAAGGGTCACTTTCAGCCTCACAGTTTTATGATTCCACGTCTCTGGCGTTCCATTGGTCACTTGTGTGTTTACATTCAGTATGTATGAGTAAAAAGGCCAAAGACTCCAGAAGGATATTGAGAAATAGGCAAACGATTTTGCTGATGACAGTTACTAGGTGGCGCAGAATTAATTTCACAACTGGTCTAGGGGCAAGGACACGTGAAAGTGGAGTGAAAGGGCCTGGGTTGAAAGGATTTCCTATTTATTTTATTGTGGTCCTCTCTGGACCTCAATTGGCTCTGCTGAAAAAAAAAAAGAAGGTCCTTGAGATTTCTTCTGACTGTAAATCCTATGGCTAAAGCCAGACTGGTACCCCAGAAGTACCAGGAAATCTGGGCCTGTCTCTACTCTAGAGAATCCCAGAAGCATGCATGAATCCTCACCCCTTCTGAGGTCTATAGAGAGTTGCCAATATTGTAAACTTTTTGCATCTTCACCCTAGAGGAAACAAATTGCCTTTTAAGATAAAAGTTACTTTGTTTTGAGTCCACTGTGAAATTGTCCCTTTTTCCTGGAGCTTGGAATATGTCATGTGCTATCAGCAACCTCTTCCTTTAGCTTATGAGCTTCCCCCCCCCCTCCGCCCCTCTTCTTTCTTTCTGTTTCTTTCCTTCTTGCTTAGATGCTGAGATTGACTCCAGGGGACCCCATGTAGGATAGAAAAAAAGATTCAATACTCATATCTGTGTTGTAATTTTCCATGAGTCTCTGGGGATAACTGAGGTTATAATCTGACTATTCTCTTTGTTAGAACGTCAGTAGGCCTGATGCTGACCTCTTCAGGCAAACACAGCTTAGATGAAATTCCAAACTCCTCACAGCTCTATTTTGGGAATTGAGCAGAAGAGGAAATTTTGTCAGTCAGCAACAACCAAAGTTCATGGCCAAATTGTGTTATGTTTTCTTTATTTTGGGGAGATTTTTCTTTTTTTGTTAGAAAATATAAAGTAGGGGGAACCACTGTCCATAAGTTATCCCACCCAACTTGAAAAACAAACCTGGTTAATGTTGATTGAAAAACTGGTAGCCTACAAATAGTTTTATCCTATCCCATAGAAAGGTGATTGTGTTCAGCAGTTTATTCTAAACTGTTTTAAATTTTCATATATGCATATTTTCTATTTAATCATGTTAATGTTGATTAAGAAAGACATAAGTTTAACTAATTTTTCAGACTGTGCATGACTTTTAGATTATATTTCATGCTAAATGGTAAGAGGGAGGATTCACTTATAAACATTCAACTCTCCAACTCAAAGAGAGTTTAGGCATGTGCTATATTAGTGTCTTCAGTGTTTTTGTGGGGTGGAGGTTTTGCCAGTAGTATTCTGATGTCAGATCAAGTGTTCCTCATATCACATCCCTATTTATTGGCAGAACTAGCAAACAAACAAACAAAACAGTATAATTAACCTCAGTAGGGTTTGAAAAAAACAAAATTAAACCAATAATAATATTATCTAGATTGTCAGAATTCCTAGGGTGGAAATTCCTTCTACCAGTCTCCACTATGGTTGAAAAGCAATTTGTTGTCATTTTATACCTTATGTTGTTTATATATCCTAGAGGTTAATTGTCTATGGTCACATACCTAATGTATGTGGGAAGTACGGCGACTCATAGAAAGCCCATTTTTAGGTACCCTGTTGCCTCTCATCCTACAATAATATAGTACATTATTACGTATAATAGCATATTGAGAAGTAGTATATTATAATGAATAGATCAGCCTTTGAATCAGGCTTCAGTCACATAATGACAGTAAGACCCAGGGCAAGTCACTTAACCTTTAAATGATCCAGGGGAACCTCTAAGACCCTAGATTGCAGAATACTTGGGAATCTTTGTTGGTTGAGGGAGAAATCTTATTGGGAGTTCACTACAACAATGATATCACAAGTTTGGACAAAACAAATAAAAAAATCTGTATTAATGGCCAATTTCCAAGCTAGAACATTCATTGTATGAGTCAGTGTGATATTGGTTTAGTAATTATTAGAATATTCAAAAGTTCTGAAATATGGTCTAGAGAAGGAAGAGACCTTAGAGGCCATCTAACTTAGCCAACCTTATTTTATAGTTGAGGAAAGTGAGTCACAGAGAGCTTAAGTGACTCATTTACATTCACAAAGGTAGTTAAAGAGCAAAGCTAGTCTTAAAGCCCACATCTTCTGACATCAGAAGCAGGATACTTACAATATTCCCTCCCTCTGCCTTCTATTTCCTTGAGTTTTTCTTATGAATCTTATTCCCAAACCATTTATAGATTTATCCAAAGGAACTAATTGGCAATTTAAAGTATCAGATTGGCCAGTCTAGGAATTTTGTTGTTTTTGTTGTTCAGTCATTTTTCAGTCATGGCCAACTTTCTGTTACCCCCTTTGGGATTTTCTTGGGAAAGATGCCATTTCTTTCTCTAGATCCTTTTACAAATGGGGAAACTGAGGCCAACAGAGTTAGGTGACTTGCTCAGGGTCACACAGCTCGTCAGTATCTGAGGTCAGACTTGACTTGAACTCAGGATGATGGCATCACCTAGACCAAATATTCTGTGCACTGTACTGCCTAGCTGCCCCACTGTCTAGGAATAACATAACCCTAACTACAGAAGATGAGCAAGGCCCCCTCCTCACCACTATAAAACAAACTCCCTCTTCACCTCATTGCCTATAAAATGATAACCTTCAAGTATACTACTACTGCTACTTCTACTGCTGCTGCTAATCCTCCTCCTCTTCCTCCTGCTTCTGCTCCCACTGACACTGCCACCACCAGTGGATTCTTCTGAAGTGCCAAAGTTCAGTTTATCAAAGAATGGGCACACTACTCGATACAAGGACTTGGCATTGGTCAATAAAAAGATGGCTCATTAGAAATTCTGTCCTTTCCTTGTTATTTACTTCATGATTTGAACTCTCCTTTCTACCTAATATTAAAATGAAAAATATGCAGGGTATAGGGGAGAAACAGGAAATAGTTTAGATAATACTGACCAGAAAAAAATTCATTTTTGCCACGAATATTTTTAGCCTAAATTATCCAGATAATTGCTATGATTTTGTATTTTTTTCCATAGTCTTATGGTAAAAACAAATAGATTGAATCCTGGCCCTGATCTTCCCTAGCTTCATTCTCTCATTCCTCTCCAAAAGGCAGTTGACTTTTTTTTTTTTTAAAGCAATTGGGGTTAAGTAACTTGCTCAAGGTTACATGGCCAGTTATTTCTGGGTGTGGTGCAAAGTATCAGAGCCCGGATTCAATCCCAGGTCCTCCTGACTCTGGGGCCTTTGTTCTTTCCCCCCTTCCCCCCCCCCCCCCCCCCCCCCAAGGCAGTTGATTTTTGATACTTGCTGGTTAAGTGAACTTTTCAGCATTCTAGAAAACCTAGAGGCTGTGGCTCCACTTTTCCTCAGAAAGGATCAACAAAAATTGATTTATATTGAGCCACGTTACCCAATGCAGAAAAATAAAACATAATTATTTTGAATTTGCCACTTTGTATTTATCTTTTGTCCTTCAGTTTCCTCCAACTATCTCATCCCATCATCTCATGCCTATACTTCTCTCTCTTCCTTCCAAAGACTTAACAACAAAAATATGTACTCTTGTTCCCTCTTCCCAGAAACTTTACCAGCACCCCCACCTGGAAAAGGGGCGGGGGAGTGGGAAGTAAAGAGGTAACGATTCTGGAAATGCCTTCTCCATCTCTTTGACTTGATTGGTTTCAGGCTGGCAAATAAGTTTAACAGCCTGAATATCTGAAAATCTTAAAGCATTGTCACATCTTGAGGCCATAAATGTTTGCTGTTCCTTTAAAATGGAGAATAAAAAAGGTCAGGCTCTTTACCAAATAAGGAACTCCCAAGCATGTACACACACACACACACACACACACACACACACAATGCCTCCCCCCTTTTTTATTAGAAAACACTTGAAACTTATCATGTGCAGCAGATGGGAGTAGAAAATGCAGCTCGAAGACAGTTATATAAATATATCCTTGATGTCTGTTTTGCTTTTCAATTTGCAGTGAAAAGTACAAAGGTAGAGGGGAGCGCCAGTCAGGGCTGCTCTCTGTCTCTTGATATCTATTCCAGATGTTGGCTAGACTTTGTGGAGCCAAGCTTATGGCACTGGGGCTGGAGCTCGTAGTCTTTTCCTCCAGGTGTGATGCTTCATGCTGATTCCCCCACATGCTAGCCTGCCTTATCCAAACATACTAAGCTCGGTGACAGGCCTCCACCACCTTTTCTGACCCAAATTTACCTCCTCCTCACTTCTTGCTGCCTGATGGGGGCCGCAGACAGGTCCACTTGTCCCTGCCTATCCCACTGTCACTTCAAAAGCAAAATTCTTTTAAAAAAATGTTATTTTTTAAGGTTCTGATTTTTTTCTTCAATAATGTTTGCCAGTTAGTGACTCCTTCTGAATATTTCTTTTTGTGTTTTGAGAGTGTCTGGAGGTACTATTTGACACTGAGTGTGTCTGCCAAGCCTCTAATGGTAGTTCTCTGTTTGTACATGCTTGTAAAGGATTTTACACTGTAATATTTTAACTCCCTGATTAAACATTGCTAAGCACAGAAGTATATCATAAATCTTGCAGGCGCCAACTTCATTTATCTGAATGTTAGTTACTGTCTAGTGTGGGTAAACAAATTACAGCAGCGTTTATTACAATATATGGGACCACAGAGTAGCCCCATTAATATTCAGTACCCCCTCAGAAAGACGTCCTTTGCTGGAAGTGTGAATCACGCCTCCCCCGCCGCTCCTTTCTGGACAATTCAGATCAAGTCCTGAAATGGGAAAGAGTTTTGGGGATTTCAAAGATGGTGATGGTGGTTGTGGGGTTACACTTTCAGGTATAAAAAGGAGGAAATATTGATCCTATCCTGGTACTGCCAATTTATGTCATAAGACATTAGATGCTATTCTGTTCTTAGGAGGGAATGGTATACAGAGAGAAAGCCTGCAGTCAGCTTTGGATGGTTTGAAGCCAGACATCGTCACTTAATTGTGTGACCTTGAGCAAATTACTTACCTTATCTGGACTTCAGCTTCTTTGTCTACATGATGATAGGGTTGGGCTTGATCTCTGAAGACACTTCTAGTTCTAGGTCCTGTGATACGGTTTAGAAAGTCTTCTAATTAGGAAAAATATTAAAGACACAAAGATTCTAGGCAACTAAAGAGGAAAGATCAGGATTTCTAAGGGTTAGATGGAGAAATTCAGGATGTATCATAATATAGGCATAGGGATCCCCCTTTTCAATAAATATATTAAAAAACAGAAAGGGATATTTAATTAGCTAACAAGCATCTAGGTGGAATTATGAATAAATAGGACAATATGTCAAGAAGATATGAATGGATGTGAATATTCCTTCTAGCAATGTAGATCACAGCTCCTTCTCACCTTGACAGATGGGTTCCTGAGATGCTATGGCCAAAAGCTTCAGAATCAGCTAGTGGCAAGCCTTCTGGTGATGGGTCTCGTTAAGCTAAGCCAGGATGCTCCTTGAACAACAGATGCATAGTCCATTGCTGAGTCTGTTCTGGGAATATTTCTATCTTTATAGGATGTTCTGGGGCTTTTGCTTGACTGTCATTAACTTTAGAATCAACTTCAAGGCATGATGAGTTATTGGGGAAAAATGGATGACTAGAAGGCAGCAGATATTGGAAACATCTTTCTTTTCATATTGTTTCTTAATTGGGGTGGCTAGGTGGTGTAGTGAATAGGAAACCAGCCCTAGAGTCAGGAGGACTTGAGTTCAAATCTGGCCTCAGACACTTAACACTTACTAGCTGTGTGACCTTGGGCAAGTCACTTAACCCCAATTTCTCTTCCAAAAAAGTATAAACAAAACAAAAATCACATATTGTTTCTTAATGCCTATGACATTCTGGGATCTAAGAAGGAAACAAAACATTACAAGGTACCCACAATGAGGATATCCAAATTCACCCTCATGTTGCATTTTTTGGAGCTCTTTCATTTATACTTTAAATTTAATATTCTTTTAAATGCTTTAAGGACTTGTGATTTGGTCCTTGTGTTTATATTGTCAATCCTGGACACAGTCGTTCAGTACCTTAGAAGTTGACTTTATGAATTGATGTAGCCCCCTGAAAAGTCATTACTTGGGGGAATTCTTGGTGAAGATAAACTCCCTTCACTTAGCTAGACTCTTCATTGGGTAGTCAGAGTTTATGTTCCACTTGCATTATAGAATTTTTTTGGGGTGGAGAGGTATTTATTGTAATAATAAAAATGTGTTTGATATTAGGATCTGGGTGATAGGTGCCAGGAGAGAATTATATAGAGGCCCCCAAGAAGTATCTTTGCTTGTAATCGTTAACATCAACATTGTTCTTTATCAGATACTAGTAACATTTTCAAATATTGAAGGGAAGTTCAGATTAAACTATGGCATTTATTGAGTCACCCCTGTAACAGCCAGAGCAGTGGCATTTCTTCACAACAAATGTCATGCCCAGTTGGAGGCAAGGGCAGCTGGTGTTAGAGAAGGGGAAAGAAAGGAAACTGTAGCAGTGGTCTTTTGAATGTGATGGGTGGACAGTGACCAAAGTTGGAGTTTGGGGCAGGCTGGCATGGCACATTACACCTATGGTACTCTTTTGGGGCATCACCAACCCTTTCTTTAGGGCTTCAACAGAAGCTTGTAATTATTTGCTGACAGTGAGCTTCTTATCTTCTATTTATCTCCTGCTTTTTGGGAAATAAGGGTTTTGTAAACGGCCTTAAATTCCCAGTTCATAGGCCTATAGAATTGAAAGTTCAGAGGGATCATAGAAATTACTAGTTCAGGGGCGGCTAGGTGGCGCAGTGAGTAAAGCACTGGCCCCAGAGTCAGGAAGACCTGAGTTTGGTTCTGGCCTTAGAGGCTTAACACCAACACAAAAAAACTAGCGGTATAACCTTGGGCAAGTTACTTTAACCCCAATTGCCCTCCAAAAGGCAAACAAACAAACAAAAAAGAAATTACCTAGTTCAACCTCCTCATATTACAGATAAGGAAACAATGCTCAAAGTGCTAGCAAGATAGCAGACACCATAGTCATGACTCTAAACTCGCCTCTCCAATTTCAAAGTCAGAGTCCTTTCTACTACTCCACACTACACTCAATCAAGGACCATTGCTGTTTGGTTCTACTCTAAGCAGACAGGATCCAAGTTCCCATGGGAAGTCAGAGCCTAACATGTTAGAGAATTCTTGCAGAGCTTCCAAAGGATTTTACATGGGTTAAATTTGGGAAGGTGGGGCGGGGGGAGGAAAAAGAAAGAAAAAGAACAGGGTTAAAATAACAGAGGCAATGTTGGAAAGCAGAAATAACAACCAATCACATTCTATCTTTACACGAAAGATGCCAGCACTGTTTGGTTTGCTAAAAGAAAAAAGCTGAGAGAACCTAAAGTGGCCCTGGCTTGCTGTAATTTCCTTGTAGTGAGATTATTACTTTAATCTAATACCATAGGGGCAGAATTAAAATAGGAACAATGTACATTTGGCTCTATAATTCTGAGAAAATTCCTTGAAGACCTTGACATGATCAATAAGTATTCTGACTTCCAAAGCAGGGTGTCATCAGTCCTGGGTTATGGAATGTCTACAGAGCTTTCACATACTCCCTACTCATTCTTCCTCCAATTGCTAGGATCATACAATTTGTATGTGTGGGGAAAGACCTAACTAGATTGTCAAATAACCCAAGCCAACTTGAGCCTTTTATTTGTGTGCAACTAGGCCTGAAACCAGCCTTTATTCAGATGACTTGAATGTGGTAAAATCTGTTGGTTAAATTCAGGCTTCCCTGTGGAGGATCACACTTTCATTTTCCATGCTCATTTAGAGTGATTTCCAAAGGAGACCACAATCACATATGAGCCACACAATTTCATCTGATGGTGTAATAAGAATGTAAATTTTAAAGATCTTCCCTGCCCCTAGGCTAATATGCACCTGAAGCCTGGGGTGGGGGAGGCTTGTTTTTCAGTAGATACTTCTTGATTGGCTAGTGAGTCAATAAGGTTGTTACATTCTCTGAGCCAGGAGAAGGCTATATAAGCCCTGATGTGTAGCCTTGTTTTGGGACTCACTTTGAGAAGTGTTCTGTGATTTGATCTGAATTCTGGGAAGCCGTTGTTGAGAGTCCCCCGGCTTTGAAAAACCCAGAATGTGGAAACCCAGATGTTGACTGGGTATGGATGTAATGGTTGGACAGTTTGGAAATCTGTCTACTTGATGTTTCTGTCTTGATAATTATGCCTGTATACTTTGAGGTTCAGGGTGCTGACCTTTTCTCCTGAACAAGGTAAACGATATATGTCTGACTGATTAAAGTAAGCTTGTTAACCCATTTTGAGTTGCTTTCCTTTAACAAAGCAGATCCAAGAACCTGTGGTAGCTGCAAACCCTGAGGACGCTTGGGGTGCTTGCTGCTACAGATGGCTAAGTAGATCCATTTAGTCTATTCATATTATATCCAGGTGAGAGCACTAAGATACTTCTAGACAATAAAGGTAAATACAGATTCTTTAGAGCACTTATAAAGAAGAGAGGATTATTTTTTAGATATGAAAGTGACTAGGAGACAGTATGGTTCAATGGAAAGGGAGCTGCCTCTGGGGTCAGGAGGTCCTGTGTTCCTATCCTACTTCTGACATTTACTATTTGTATGATCTAGGTAAAGTCATTTCACTTCCTCTGATGCTCAGTTTTCTCATCTATAAAAGGGGTGGGGGGGGCAAGACTAGATGGCTTCCTAGGTCTGCTTCCATTCTAAATCTATGATCCTATAATATTTTCAGCCAATTCCAGGGGCCCATGGGAAAAATATATAGTTCTCATTGAACATATGTCTATATGTGTTTAAGTTCATTAGTCAATTTATTAAAAAATTTTATTAAGCACCTACCTTTTACAACAAAACATTGTAGATGCTGGAATTCACTGAAAATGTTTTTTATCAGTAATAGAATTACTGAGTCATACCATGCTTTAAAAATTAAGGATTCAGGAAATCTTTACAGAGTACCTACTATGTTTTTGGCATTATGGTAGGCTCTTGGATGTAAGGAAAGGTGATTGAAACAGTTGTCCATCCCACAAGAAGTGCTTGCTGTCTGGTTGGAGAAGTGGTAAAGACACATATTTACCTAAGTATTATATAAGGTAGAACATGCTAAATATCAAAAGAATAGAATGAACAAAATGCTGTGGATTTCAGAGGCATGAGAATTCCCATTCACAGAAATGGGAGAGATTAAGGAAGACTTATAAAGGAAGTAGTATTTCAGTTGGATCTTGGAGGATGGACAAAATTTGGAAAGTTTGAGAAATGTGTATAGAAGTGTACTAGGGTCCAAGAGAACCATGAGGGAAACAGCATGGGAATGGGATTCCATGGGGTGTGTTTAGAGGGAAAGTAGTAGTGCAATTTAGTGAATTTCTATGCCATTCATAGGAGAATGTTGGGAGACAAGAATGCAAGGAAATTACGAGAAGATATAGAGAAGAACTGTGGAATGTGAACACAATATAATATTAGCTGGTAAAACACTGTAGAAAGTGGTCCAAGAAATTATCATTTGCTTCTTTCAGAATAATACTGGATTCATTAGGACAGACTAACCCTTTTGAGGTCATGAAGGAGCTTATCTTGTATAGTGTATGTGTTGATTAACATCTGCCTTGTCTGAAAAGTCTGTAATATTATAAGAGAAACAAAGATATTCTGAGGAAGCAAAGCAGGGTTAGAGAACACAGAAGCTTTTTGTAGTGAAAGAATGCAGTCCCCACCACCACTCACCCTAGAATGTAAGTTTCTTGATGGCAAGGACTATTTCATTTTCATCTTTTTTTTTTTATTCTCAGCACCTAACACAATACCTAGTATATAGCAAGTCCTTAATAAATACTTTTTGAATATTTGATTGACAAAACCCCCTGAATTCTTGTTCCAATTCTGTCACTAAATTTTGTGACCTTAGACAAGTTATTAGACTTTCTGGATCTTAATTATCCCCATCTGTTAAATGGAGACAATGATAAGTATTCCTTTTACATGGCAGGGTTGTTTTGCACATCAAATGACATGAAAACTAAATATAACTACATAAACTTGTGGTTTTCCCACATCTCTACATCTCTGCCTGTCTGTCTCTCTGTCTCTGTCCATCTTTTGAGATTGGTCTTCCTATCTTGTTCATGATGACAATTGCAACAGCAATTTCACTTCTTGCCAGCATCACAGATTTGACCTGTTCTCTTTCTGACCTGAACTAGTTTACACCTCCTTAGGCAGCCTGATGTCTCCTTGTTCCCAGGAGCTTTCCATCTTGGTGTTCAACTTAGTGTGGACACCCGGCAGGTTTTATCCATTGCAACTCAGAACTCAAGTGATCCACCAGCCTCACCCTCCCTAAGAGCAGGCAGAATGGACATGGGCTACCCCACTTAGCTGGTGATGGTATTTTAAATTAAATGCATGTGAACTGGGCAGAGTGTTTACATTTAAGGGAAATGATAGTGAGTTCTCTCATAGGGTCAAGAACTAGAAAGTATTTTAGAAATCATCTAGTCCAACCCTCCTCATTTTGGACATGAAGACACTGAAGTCCAGTGAGGTGGAGTGATTTGTTCAAAGTCATACAAGTTAATAGACAATAAGGGCTGGGATTCATTCCCTGAGTCAGATCCAACAAATTTCTTTTTTCTCTCCAGCCTTACTTTCACAAGCTGTATACAATACTTAAGCCTTTTTCTCTAGCAATTAAAATAATTCAGTTAAACATACCTTTATGGTATCCCTATGATGAGTGAACAAAATATCACTCTTCTTGCTTGACACGTGTGTTTTTAAATAGTGTGAGGTAAAAAGAAAACCTCAGAGTCATAGGTTTAGGGTCATATTAAACTCTGGAACTGTGAAGTGGGTAGGATGTTTGAAAGCTTTTGGTGAATTGTGCCAAGAGAAGGAAGGGTTGCATTCAGACCTATCTGGGTGGGCTGCAGCTGGATATGACTGTTTCTTACCCTCATTGCCCAGGCTATTGAAGCATTAGGGTTTTTTTTTTCTTGATTAATGGATGAAAGGAAGAAGAGAGACAGAGACAGAGAGACACAGAAAGGAAAACATAGAGAGAGACACAAACACAGGGGCAGAGATAGGCAGAGAAAGATGGAGAGGAGGTGATAGAAAAAAGGAGGCATACAGATGCTAAGATAGACACAGAAAAAGAGAAACAGATAAAGACACCCAGACAGACAGAAAGGCAGACAGAAAATTAGAGACAGAGAAACAAAGAAAAGTAGAGACATAGAAAGAGACAGAACCCAAAAGGGGAGAAATATTTATTTACAAACTTTGTCCATAGTGGGGATAGACAAAAAGGATTTATGAAAACATATGGGAATAGCAATATTAAACCATTAGTTTTCCTCTACTACACTGGGAGTAAAGTTGAGCAACATTTTCATGAAATGTTGCTGGGTTCCAAAGTATGCATTAATATGTCAATATAATTCATTGTTTCCCTGTAAGATAAAACTTTGATTAGTAAGCTCTAGCATGATGCATTTGAATGGTGAGTCTGAAAAATGGGTTCAGTGGAGAGTTTATACTAACCTTCCTACTTCTTCTTGTCTTTCCTTCAGTCTTCTTCTTGAGTAGAACAGTCAGATTTATTTGTTAGAGTCTATGTATTATATTCCCCTTGTGAAATGGGGGGTGAGGGGTGGAGATGGGGGTGGGATGGAGTGTGGCTCTTCCCATGGCTCTAATGAGCCAATCAATACTCTGCCCTCCCTTGGTGAGTCACATGCTCTACTCCTTTTATAATGGATACATACAGTGTACCAGTCAAGAAGCTCTACTCTTGCATGAACTTTGCCAAGGGGCTAGAGTATGTGGCCCAGTTAGGAAAGCTTCAGTCTATTATATCAGAGTGCAGAGGGACTTAGTATAGGATTGATGAAATAAAAGATCTTCCCTGTCCATTAATAGGTCTTTGTGACTACATGCGTTCTTTTTTCCCTTGGAACATGAGGTCTAAAGGTATACAGGTATCTCAGTAATGGATGTTTTGGTGTTTTGAGCTCTGACCCAGTTCACAGCTGTGACACATTCTTGAGTCACATAGAGACCATTGGGTGATTCAGGGAGATTATCTATCTATCTATCTATCTATCTATCTATCTATCTATCTATCTAT
>NW_027187298.1:7376792-7385526 GCF_028583685.1 Petaurus breviceps papuanus | reverse complement strand
TATCTATCTATCTATCTATCTATCTATCTATCTATCTATCTATCTATCTATCTATCTATCTAATCTGTTTGTTAATTAAAGTAAGATTTTTAATCCCTTTAAAGCTGTCTTTCCTTTAGAAAAGCAAATCAAAGAATCTGTACTAGCAGCCCACCCTGTACATTAATGTGGATGCTGTTATACTGGGGGGGGGACTGTTACATACACGTGTACAATACAATGCATTATAACATGAAGTAGGATATTATAGAAAAATGTAGGAATATGATAAAACACAAATTTCTTAAGAACATATAATTTGCAAAACATTTATAGGCAATGCAATTATAAAAATGGCATTTTCCTTAGACTAAAAGAGTCTAAAGGTCGTATAAGATGACTGAATTGCATATTTAATAATAATAGTAATAGCTAAAATTGATTTAATGCTCACTATGCGCCAGGTTAAATGCTATGTTAAATGTTATGTAATTATCTCATTGGATCTTTAAAACAACCCTGGGAAATATGTGCTACTATTACCCTCATTTTACAAATGAGTAAACTGAAGCAGGCAGAAGTTAAATGACTTACCCAGGGTGACACAGTAAGTTTCTGAGGCCAGATTTGAACGTAGGTCTTCCTGATTTAAGGCCTGGGGCTCTATTCACTGTGCTACCAAGCTGTCCCCAGAGTTGAAAGAAACCTCAGAGGAAGAGTCCCAACTCCTCATTTTGTAAATGAGAAAACTGAGGCACAGAAAAGTTAAATGACTTTCCAAAGGTAAGGCAGCTCCTAAATATCAGGAATATAGTTCTCAAATCCCTGACTCCAGCTCTAGAATTCTAACCATTACTCTATGCTGCCTCTCAAGATGAAAACACAGATAGCTATTACAGATAATGTTACCAAAAAGTACATTAGAGAGTTATTAAAACAAAGGTCTGTTTTGAGGTCTGTGGGGCAAGGTCAGTACTGATCAAGGAAATATTTTGGAATGAGGTACCACATGAATTAGCCTTTAAAGTATAAATAGAAATTATAACAGTGGAGAGACAGAGGGAGGGCATTTCAAGAATAGGAAACACACCCCTATATCTGTCTAGATATCACTCTTTGTTTTACTATAATGAAGAATCATTCTTTCCAAAGGAAAAAAAAAATGTCTCAGGACAACTACCTGTCCTTCTGACTCATGTAGAAAAAACTTAATCATCCTATGGTAAAGCCAATGAAATATTCTAATAAGGTGATAATGTGTCCCAAAGTTTTTTTTTTACTTTTTTAGGCTAAACATCCCTATTTCCTTCCACCTATATTTAGATGACAGTTTCTAGCCCTTCACTCTCCTGATTGGCCACAATGGAGTTCTCTCCTACTTCTCCTTCATGTACTGTGGTCTTGAGTGAGTCATATCTAAAAGTTATCAAGGTAAATTCTGTAATTTTTAATGGATTTGTACCCCACCTAAGAGGGATTGTCTCAATCCACTTCTGTTAATTTCTATGTAATTTAGCTTGATTCATGCTTATTAAGCACTTGCTCTGTGAAACACACTCTCTTAGGAACTGGGGAAAATATGTGCATATAATATGTATTTATATGTATGTGTATATATATGCATATATATATACATATATATATGTAAGCTTTATATTTTCTTTGTCTCTCCTTCCCCCCACCATGATCTTATATTTTATAGGGGGAGTAGAAAATGCAGCATGATATATTAAAAAAAATAATATGAAAGTATCATAATGTTGAGTGAAAAGAGATACAGACAGAATACTCTTGGGATATTTGATGAAAATAACTCATTTATTTAGGGAGTATCAGGGAAAGCTTCATGGAGTAGATATTGACAGAGATGAACCTTGAAAATAAAGATCTTGAAAACTCAAGGTGGGAAGGGAAAATGTTCTAGGCATATAGAGAAGGTTATGCTAATGTATGGAGGCAGGATAGCTCATCATCACATTTGACTGGAACATAGAGTGAATACAAAAAATAATGTAAGAAATAGTGAAGCCTTTTCTTACATAGAGTCCAGTAAAAGAATGGTGTGAATCACCACTAGTGTCACATTTAAGCAGTGTTTTGCATGCTATTGAAAATGAGATGTAAACATTTGACATCTTTATTGCATGTTAAATGACTACCCATCTGTTTAAAGAGAAATAATAGTGCATTACTGTGTTTGTTGAAAGGTGTAGGATACCTGACAGATAGTATAAAGAAGAATTCTGAATTTACATTTTGGTTACATCTTTTAAAAGCCTTCTTGAAATATATACAGATATATATTAAACAAATATCACTTTGGATCTGTATCTAAGAAAAGAAATGCATTTGTTGAAGTCAAAGAGTGCTAACTGACCACTCATCTGCATAGGCCTGCTTAGGAATGTTGCTTAGAAACACCACGTTATCAAAGACAACCTAACATCAGGTTGGAGCGGTTCCCAGACAGCCGGTTAGTGAAGATAATTTGCAATGGAAAATTCCTAATATCTGTTCCAACTTTTCTTTCTTTTCTATTTCTTTAGGTCTTCCATGTTTCAGGTGATAATTATAGGGTGGAAAACTTGGTTGATACTCCCATTCCCAAGATGTAAGAAGATAGGAATAAGGAAATGGCATGATTTGATCAAGAAACAGTATTTCCTAATTTGGCAAGTTGAAAGGAAAAGAAATCACAGAAAAGCTATAAATGTATCTTCTACCTAAGTAAGGAATGTTGACATAGGTCCATAGTCCCTAGATTACAATGTGTTTTATCTCAAGTTTGAAACAATAATAGCTATTTTTATTGACATAACTAATCATCATACAGGACATCAACTCTCGAAGGATATCAAGATATTTTATAATCCCCATCCTCTTTCAGTCTATTATAAAAATAGAAATCATGGCACAGGCTATTAAAATGCTTTATGAAAGCCTAAAGTCAAAATAAGTGAAGACTAGATTCTCTGAGGGGCTCACCATATGGGTAGAGACCCACCTGTTTTCCATGGAGGAAATGCTGTTCCTACTGGGAGCTGTCCACAGCTGAAGCTCATTTGGAAGAATAGGAGTGGGGTTAATATCACCTGCCCCAACTCAAAAGCATGCAGGTATGTTCACCTCATTGAGAATGACAAATTGTGTGTGAACTCTCTTTGCTCAAGCTGAGCTTGTATTGGACACCTGGTTTCTTTGAGCTCAAGCCTCACCTCTGATTATATTCTGTTCCTTAAATTTCATTGATGCCTCTTAGCCAACATACACTTTTTCATCCCCCAGACAAGTCTCTTGACAAAGTCCTTGTTTGCCTTGGACTTGCTGCTCCTGTAATGACACTATTGCTCCAAATGAGCTGCTTTTTTTCTGTTTCCTCACAAACTGAGACTATAAGATTATACATTTTGAACCCTTCTTAAATTACCTGGTCCTTATCATATCCTGAGACTTTCCCTAGCACTATGAGAGACACTCAGTCCTAACTCCTTCTTGACTTCACTCCAGGTAGATCTAGAACAAATATTAGAATTACAGAAGAATGATAAAAACCTGCAATTCAAATTTTCCAAACATTTATTAAGTGCCTATTATGTGTAATGGACTAATGGAGTCAGAATGAATCCAAAGATTCACTTATTAATGAATCCATTTCTTCATATGAGTTCTAATTTTGCTCTAATGGAGCATTTTCATCTTCTTAGTTTCTCTTGCAACATTCCAAATCAGAGACTTTCCTTTATTTCCAATTTATTTCCAAGAAATATAATTTTTTTTGTAGTCTTACAGACCACTCTTCAGTATTTTTTCTTCCTTAGAGGAATATTTGCTAGCACACTAAGAGAAAAAAATCAATAGCTCTGAAAATTCTGAAATAAATTATTCTAAAGTATCTGAAGAGCTGAGACAGCTGAGAACTTTTTTTATTAATTTATTTGTTTACTTTTAGTTTTATAAGATTCAGTTCCAAAATCCCTTGCATTTCAAATTTTCTTCCCCTCCCATTTCCCCCCTCCCCCAACCAAGGCAGAATGCAATCAAATATAGGATCTCCAAATACCTTCACATTAAACATTGGTCAGGTTGTGAAGAAGGATTATACCTATGGAATGAACAACAAGAAGGAAGAAACAAAACAAAACAATAAAAAGAAAGAGAGCAGGTAGTTTCCTTCAATCTGGATTCAAACTCTACAGTTTTTTCTCTGGATGTGGACATCTCTTTACAATATAAGTTTTTGGAGTTGTCTGATGATCTGAGAAGAGTCCAGTCTATCAAAGTTGGTAATAACACATACATTGTGTCTGTAATTGTGTACAAATTTCTCCTGGTTCTGTTCTTCTCACTCCACATTAGTTTGTATGTCTCTCCAGGTAAATATGAAGTCCCTCTGATCCTCATTTCTTATAGCACAATAGTATTCCATTACATTCATATACCACAACTTGTTTATGCATTCCCCAATTGATGGGCATCCCCTTAATTTCCAATTCTTTGCCACAACAAAAAGAGCTTCTATAAATATTTTTGTACATATAGGGCCTCTTCCCATTTCTATGATCTCTTTGGGACACAACCCCAGAAGTGGTATTGCTGGGTTAAAGGGTATGCACTTATTTATAGCCCTTTGGGCACAGTTCCAGATTGATCTCTAGAAGGGTTGAATCAGTTCACAACTCTACCAACAATGCATTAGTGTTCCAATTTTTACATATCCTTTCCAGCATTTATCATTTTCCTGTTTTGTCACCTTAGCCAATCTGAGGGGTGAGATGGGGTACCTCAGAGTTGTTTTGATTTGCATTTCTCCAATCAATAGTGATTTAGAGCATTTTTCATATGCTTATAGATATCTTTAATTCTTCTGAAAACTTCCTGTTCATATCCTTTGACCATTTATCAATTGGGGAATGACTTGTATTCTTATAGATTTGGCTCAATTCTCTGTGTATTTTAGATATGAGGCCACAATCAGAGACACTGGCTGAAAAAATTCTTCCCCAATTGTCCACCTCTCTCTTAATCTTGGTGACATTGGCTTTGTTTGTACAGAAATTTTTCAATTTAATGTACTCAATATTATCCATTTTGCATTTTATAATGTTCTCTAACTCTCATTTGGTCATAAAAATATTCCCTTCTCCATAAATCTGACAGGTAAACTATTCTTTGTTTTTCCAAATTGCTTACAGTATCAGCCTTTATACCTAGATCATGCAACGCATTTAGATTTGATATTGGTATACAATGTTGAATATTGGTCTATGCCCAATTTCTGCCATACTATAATCCAGTTCTCCCAGCACTTTTTGTCAAATAGTGAGTTCTTATCCCCCAAACTGGAGATTACTATAGTTGTTGGCTGCTAAGTCTCCTGTACCCAATCTATTCCATTGATCCACTACTCTATTCCTCAGCCAGGACCAAGTAGTTTGGATGACTGCTGCTTTATAATACAGATTAAAATCTGGTATGGCTAGGCCACCTTCCTTAGCATTTCTTTTCATTAATTCCCTTGATATTCTGGACGTTTTGTTCTTCCAAATGAATTTTGTTACTATTTTTTTGAGCTCTATAAAGTAATTTTTTAGTAGATTGATTGGTATGACACTAAATGTGTAATTTAATTTAGGTAAAATTGTCCTTTTTCTTATTTTAGCTTGACCCAGACATGAACAACTAGTGTTTTTCCAATTAGTTAGATCTGACTTTATTTGTATGAAAAGCATTTTGTAGTTGGGTTCATTTAGGTTCTGGGTTTGTTTTGGCAGGTAGATTCCCAAATATTTTATAATGTCTACTGTAAATTTAAATAGGATTTCACTTTCTATGTCTTGGTGTTGGATTTTGTTAGAAATATATAGGAATCAGGGAGGAGCCAAGATGGCAGTGTAGAAACAAGACTTCCACATGGCTCCAGCTTCCACTTCTTCCAATACATGTAAAAAATGACTCTAAACAAACTTTAGAGCTACAGAACCCACAATGTGACACAGAGAAATAAATGTCCATCTAAAGGAAGCCCAGAAGCCCAGCAGAAAGGGTCCATTACAGCACACTGGGAGCCAAGCACAGTCTGGACTGAGTTGTGGTTTTAGTCCCAGGGTGGCCCTGACCAAGCAACAACTGGAGCTGACTCCATGGCTGGAGCTGACTTCACAAGAGTAATTCACCAGCAACTGTAGCAGTTTCCAGACTTCTCAATCCACAAATTCCAAAGACCAAATAAAAGGTCAGTGGGGAACTTTGTTCAAAGAGGGGGAGTGCACTCCAGTTGGTACCCCCGAAGTGAGAAGCAGAGGAGACTCAGTGGCTGCAGCTGCTGCTGAGTGGCTGCTTCCAGAGCTCCTGGACTTCAGACTGTACGGGGATCATGTAGGAATGTAAATAGTTCAACTTTGGCAAGTTGCTTATGATTTCTTTTCCCTGTTTACCTTCTCATGCTTCTCTTGTTTCTTGTATCTTAATGTCAAATTTTCCATTCAACTCTGTTTTTTTCATCAAGAATGCTTGAAAGTCCTCTATTTCATTGAATGACCATATTTTGCCCTGAAAGATGATATTCAGTTTTGCTGGGTAGGTGATTCTTGGTTTTAATCCCAGCTCCTTTGATCTCCTGGAATATCATATTCCAAGCTCTTTGATCCCTCAAGGTAGAAGCTGCCAGATCCTGTGTTATCCTGATTGTGTTTCCACAATATTAAAATTGTTTCTTCTTGGCTGCTGGTAATATTTTCCCCTTGATCTGGGAATTCTGGAACCTGCCTATAACATTCCTAGGAATTTTCTTTTTGGGATCTTTTCCAAGAGGTGATAGGAAGATTCTTTTAACCTCTATTTTGCCCTCTGGTTCTAAAACATCAGGACAATTTTCCTTGAGAATTTCTTGTAGCATGATTTCTAGGTTCTTTTTTTTGATCATGGCTTTCAGGTAGTTCAATAATTTTTAAATTATCTCTCCTGGATATGTTTTCCAGGTCAGTGGTTTTTCCAATGAGATGTTTCACATTGCCTTCTATTTTTTTTCAGTTGTTTGTATCTGTTTAATAGTATCATGATTTCTCATAAAGTCACTAGCTTCCACTTGCTGAAACCTAATTCTGAAGGAATCGTTCTCTTCAGTGAGCTTTTGAGATTCTTTTTCCATCAGGAAAATTCAGCTTTTTAAGGCATTCTTCTCCTCATTGGCTTCTTGAGCCTCTTTTGCCTATTGAGTTAGTCTATTTTTCAGGGTGTTATTTTCTTCAGTCAGGTTGTTGAGTCTCTTTTCATAATTTGCTAGTAAATCCAACTGCCCTGGGAGATTTTTTTCCTAGGGAAATCACTGATGGCTTGTTCAATGTCTTTTTCTGAGATGGAGTTATTTAAGTAATTTACTTTCTTTTCAGCTAATCTGTGCAATTTATGTTTTGTAAATATTCATACATTTCACTAAGATTGTCAAATTTATGTGCATACAATTGGGCAAAATAATTACTAATTATTGTCTTAATTACCTCTTCATTGGAGGTAGATTAATCCTTTTCATTTTTGATACTCATAATTTGGTTTTCTTTCTTTTTTTATCATGTTGACTAAAGTTCTATCAATTTTATTGTTTATTTCATAATACCATCTCTTAGTTTTATTCATTCATTCAGTAGTTTCTTTATTTCAATTTTATTAATCTCTCCTTTGGTTTTTATTTTTTCTAATGTAGTATTTAATTTGGAATTTTCAATTTGTTCTTTTTCTAGCTTTTTCTTTTGCATGTCCAAATTATTGACCTCCATTTTCTCTATTTTATTTATGTATACATTCAGGGATAGAAAACTTCCCCTAAGAGCTGCCTTTGCTGCATCCTACCAGTTTGGGTATGTTATCTCATTATTATAATTCTCTTGAATGAAGTTACTGATTGTGTTTATAATTTCTTGTGTGACCCACTTATTCTTTAGGATGACATTATTTAGTTTCCCATTAGTTTTTAGTCAATCTTTCCATGGCTCTTTGTTGCATAGGATTTTTATTGCATCATGATCTGAGGAGGATGCATTTACCATTTCTCCCTTTCTGCACTGAATTGTGAGGTTTTTATGCCCTAGTACATGGTCAATTTTTGTGTATGTACCATGTACTACTGAGAGGAAGGTATATTCCTTTTTATCCCCATTCAATTTTCTCCAGAGATCTATCATATCTAGCTTCTCTAAAATTCTATTTCCCTCCTTAACTTCTTTCTTTTTTATGTTGAGGTTAGATTTATCAAGTTCAGAGAGGGTGAAATTGAGGTCCCTCACTAGTATAGTTTTGGTATCTATTTCTTCTTCTAATTCTCATAACTTCTCCTCTAGCAATTTGGATGCTAGGTGTGTATATGTTAAGTAATGATATTGCTTCATTCTTGATGGGGCCTTTTTAGCAGGATATAGTTTCCTTCCTTATTTATTTTAATTAGATCTATTTTTGCTTTTGCTTTATTTGAGATAAAGATTGCTACCCCTGCTTTTTTTTTACTTTAGCTGAAGCATAATATATTCTACTTCAGCCCTTTACTTTACCCTTTGCATATCCCCTTGTTTCAGATGTATTTCTTAAAGACAGAATATTGTAAGATTGTGGGGTTTAAAAAATTTTTTTGGTCTCTATTAATTTGTTTACTTTTAGTGTACAGGATTCATTTCCACAATTCCTAGAGTTTCAAATTTTCTCTCCCTCTTCCTCTCCCTCCCCCCCCCCCCCCCCCGGTGGCATACAATCAAGTATAGTATCTGCA
>NW_027187298.1:7341292-7376692 GCF_028583685.1 Petaurus breviceps papuanus | reverse complement strand
CCCCCCCCCCCCCCCCCACGGTGGCATACAATCAAGTATAGTATCTGCAAATACTTTCACATTAGTCATTAGTCATGTTATAAGGAAAGATTGTATCATATAGAATGAACAATGGGAAAGAGGAAATGAAACCAAACAAGAAAAAGAAAAAGAGGAGGTAGTTTGCTTCAATCTGGATTCAAACTCACTTCTTTCTCTGGATGTAGACATCTCTCTCCACCTCCATTATAGGGTTGACTTATAACCATGAATTGCTGAGAAGAGTCCAATCTATCAAAGTTGGTCGTCACACATACGTTGTGTCTGTAATTGTGTACACCTTTCTCCTGTCTCTACTCTTCTCACTTAGCATCAGGTCATATAAGCCTGTCCAGATAACTATGAAGTCCATCTGCTCCTTGTTTTTTAAAGCACAATAGTATTCCATTACATGCATATACCACAACTTGTTCAACCATTCCCCAATTCCCCCCATTCCCAAATCCTAACTCATGGCATTTATTCTATATTTTGAAGATTATAGTTTTTAATCCATTCTGCTATCTGCCTCTATTTTATGGGAGAGTTCATCCCATTCACATTCACAGTTATGATCACTATCTGTGTCTTTCCCTCTTTCCTATTCCCTCCCCTGTTTATGTTTCTATTTCTTCATTCTCCCTTTCCCTCCTTGTTTTCCTTCTGACTGCTGCCTCCCTCAGTATTCCCTTCCTGTGCCCCCCATCTCTTTACCAACCCTTTCCCCATACTACTATTTCCCTCCCTTCAAACCTCCCTTCCCCCCCCCCTTATCCCTCCTACTGCCTGTGGGGCACAATAGATTTTTATTCTTAATGGAGCATGTTATTCTCTCCTTGAACCCAAACCAATGAGATCAAATTTCAGACAATGCTCCTCTCCCTCCCTCCTTTCCTTCTATTATAATGAGTTTTTGTGGATTTTTATGTTAGATTCCTAAACTTAACTAAATTTAACTAATTATGTTGATACCTCCTTGAACCAGAACCAATGAAAATAAAGTTCATATGATGTTCATCTCCCTCCCTTCTTTTCCTGTACTATAGTATGTTTTTATGCCTCTTCATGTGGCACAATTTTCCATTTTCTGCCCCATCCTTTTCTTTTTTCCCATTACAGTCCCTTTGCACCCTTTAATAAGGTTTCTTATCATCAGATTAGTTTATTTATACCCACACCCTCTATCTATGTATATCCCTTTTAAATATTATGATATCAGCTTCTCATATAGGGATGTAAACAGTTTGCTCTTATTGATTCACAAGTTGTGCAAGTGTGTGCATGAATGTGTGTATGTTTTCCTTGTTTGCTTTTTTATTTCTCTCTTGAGTCTTGTAATTAGAGATCAAATTTTCCATTGAGCTCTGCCTTTTTCATCAGTGAAGTCTGGAAGTCCCTTATTTCATTAAAGGACTGTCTTCTTGCCTAAAAGTTTATGCTCAGTTTTGCCGGGTAGTTGATCCTTGGTTGCAGTCCAAGCTCTTTTGCCTTATGAAATGTCAGATTCCAATCCCTCTTATCTTTTAATATAGAAGCTGCTAGGTCTTGTGTAATTCTGACTGTAGTTCTACAATATTTAAATTGTTTCTTTCTGGCTCTTTGCAGTATTTTCTCCTTGACCTTATCGTTCTGGAATTTGGCTACTGTATTTCTTGGTGTTTTCAATTTGGGATCTCTTTGAGGAGGAGTCTGGTGAATTCTGTTGATAACTATATTAATCTCTGATTCTAGGACCTCAGGACAGTTTTCTTCGACAATCTCTTGGAGTATGTTGTCCAGGCTGTTGTTTTCATCATGGCTTTCTGGTAGACCAATAATTCTTAGGTTATCTCTCCTGGATCTTCTCTCCAGGTCAGTTGTTTTTCCAGTGAGATATTTTACACTTTCTTCTAATTTTTCAATCTTTATGTTTTGTTTGACTGACTCTTGATACACTATAGCATCCTTAGCTTCAATTTGACTGATTCTAATTTTTAGTGAATTATTTTCCTCAGTTTTTGAAGCACTTTTTTTTGGGAGGTGTTTTCTGCAGTTAGATTTTGAACATCTGGTCCCAGTTCACAAATTTTACTTTTTAAGGATTTATTTTCTTCAGTGAAATTTTTTTCCAAGTTAGTCAATGTAGATTTAAATTTATCTTCTACTTTTCTAATTTGGCTTTTAAAATCTTTCTTGAGCTCTTCCAAGAATGCTTTTTGGACTTGAGACCAGTTCATATTTCCTTCTGTGGTCTCAGGTGTGAGTATAGAGTCCATGTTGTCCTCTGAATTTGGTTTTTCTTGTTCACTATAATAGGATCATAGTGTTCTTTATTTCACTGGTTCCTTCTTGGCCACTGTGATTGCCTATATCCTGAATTTTTAGAGTGGATTTCTGCTTCTAGGGTACAGATGTACCACACTTCTCAGGCTGGGAGCTATGGGTTTGGTTGTTGACTTTGTGTGCTGTAGCCTCTGGGTGTCTAGACTGAGGCCAAGGATAGGACTCTCAGTGTTTACCCTGAGTTACCCTGAGGCTCACAGAGTAACACATGCAGTAGGGGTAGTCTGGCCACTTCAAGTTTCTACCCCTGTGCACCTGGGCTACAGCTCAGGTAGGCTCAGCAGCTGGCTGCCTGCTGTGCTGGTGTCTGCAGATTCCCCGGGTGGTGCAAAGGCACACCTGGATTTCTGTTGTTAGTGATTGCCAGTTCCACCCTCCCCTCCCCCCACCCCCAAGTTTCAGGATCTCCTGCTGGTCATCTGAGGTAGGGCTTGTTGGGATACATCCTGCCATTCACTTCAGGCTCAGGCCCAGCTTCAGTCACACCCTTCCTTTAGGACTCCCAAGCCTGAGGCTGTTTCTATTTTTTCAGGATTTTACACTGGGTGGGGCATTTATCTCTGGGTTTTCAGAGTCAGGGAGGGGATTAGAGGAGCTAGGGTTGACTCTGCCATCTTAGTTCCTGGAAGTTCAGGTAGGTGATTTTTAAAAATCCAGGCTATGGACTGATAGCCCCAGGAGAAGCTGCTGTCGTGGGCCCTGTGCTTTCTCTTACCCAGCTCCTACAGATCCTGTAGTGGTGAAAAGTCTGTGAATCGCCCTTGGGGTGGGTGGATCCTCTGGCTGGGCCTTGCTGTCATTCAGCTGTAGTCTGCTCTCAGGTCTGCACTGGTACAACCCCTGCATGCTCCATACTCCCCCTTCCCAGACCTATGTGGGGACTTTTCTGGGCTGGGAATCTGTCATGCTACGAGCTGAGAAAAATTTGACATTTTATGCTCATGTTCACAATTTCTCCACTAATATCATACTCAGATAGTTTTTGAGACATGGAGGAAAATCTGGGTTCTTAGAAGTTCTGCTGACAGATAATAATCCCTGGCATTTTTACCAACCTCAAAAGGCATCATATAAGGCCCCAGTAATGGAGTCTATATTTATTGTCTGAGGAGCAGCCTGAGTTTAGTGAAACTCATTATAAGGAAGTGAATGGTGTTAGCCATAGATTCTAAAGGATATCTCCAGTAAGTGGAGTAGAGTACTTGTGATTTGTCTTGCTAGATTACTTCATTATGAAGATCAAAGATCTTTGAGGTAGTGAAATGTGCTGGTGAGCTAAGAAAATAATAGACAAAACATGAAATGGAACTAATATTGAATTAAACTTCAACCACATTATTCATTGAATTTGTGCTTGTTCATAGTTTAAAAAAAAGGAAAAAATGTGGGCGGTTGTAATAAAGATATTTTATAACAAGATCAAGCAGAGAAAAGCACAATCTTGACTTTACTAAAGGATACATTTCTCATTCATTGTGTTTTATTTTAGTATCAACATTGAGATACAAAATATAGTATCAAGAAGTGGCTTTTGACAAATTTGTCTATAAACACCAATTTTTTATATGCATGCTGGAAAATTAATGGATGGAAAAATACCATCACCAACAACTTTTTTCATTGGAATTTATATCAGCTAAAATTGAAGTTTGTTTTCTATTGTATCTCCTATATTAACCTGACATATCACTTCTTTTTCTTTCCTTATTAAGGTAACTATTAAATTGATCACAAGGCCATCAAATAATGTAACAATTAAGTGATTTAGTGTCAGGAGAATCTGTAGAGATCATTGATTCTACTCACCTTCCCAGTTTATGGATTAGGAGACCAAGGGTCAGGGAGTTTAAGAGACTTGCTGCTTTACTCTTGTTCATGCACAGGATCATCTAGAAAATGATTTCCAAAAATTTCATTGCCATTTGGGAAATTAAATTTGCCTAATCTTAACTTAAATTTCAGTTCTAAATCATACAGTTCTTTAAATAATTGGTTCTTGGATTTCTCTTTGCTTTCTGGATGAATCAGTGAGTTTCTTATACTCACAAAAGTCTGAAATTGGTTTGGGTGGAGTGTAGTTGGTTGGCCACAATGAGAAGAAAACCTGAATAAAATGTAGAAGGTCCTCTTAGTCAGTTTCTAGAAAGAGCATAGCAGGGTAGAATAGAGCATTGGAATTGGAAAGCCTACATACAAAACCAACCTTTGACACTCACTAGATATGTGAACACTAGCAATCCCTTGTTAACCTCTTTGAATTTCAGGACAATACATAAGAATATAAATTATAAAATTAGATATGATTCCCAGCAGTGGAGGGAGTTCCCACACTGATGAAATAGTGTAATTTTTATACTGATGTAGTTTCTGGAATAGTGTTTAGTTCTTCTGCTGCCAATGAGGGGGGAGTTTCAAAATAGTGTCATCCAACATGTCTCCAAAGTATTTTTACTTCCCACACTACTAGGGAATTCACTGATGTGATTACAGTAATTCAAGGATCTGAGATATTGTTATAGGTACTCCCTGTGCTGATAACCCTTCTAGGACTTAATACATGACCTTTGAGAGATGCTGAAGCCTCAATGTCCTTCCCTCTATGGCCATCTGGTTAGGCTGATTTTGGACAAAAGCTACTCAGTTTGTCACCAGGCTTACCTGTGAAGCATCTCCAGCCTGATAAGACATCCCTGCCAAAGTTTGCATTCTCCTAGCACACAGTTTTGGAGAATCCAGGGTCACCTCCACATAATGCTGAGGGATTAGAGTAGGTCTTTTTGTGGAGGAGTCAACTCATAGCATTTTTTAAGTCTTTGAATCCTGTATCAACTGTTAAAATTTCTTTGCTAGGGGAATCTAAGGAAAAACCATACAGGGATTCTTCAGAACTCATAAAAAGAGATAAACTTTACAGACAAGGAAGACCATGGGGACCAAACATTGCATATGTTGTCAGATTGAATTAATGTGTTGGTTCATTTTTTTCTGAACTGTTTTTCTTCCTCTTCACTTTTATTTTCCATTATAAGGTTTGTTATAAGCTCTCTGGATATGGGGGGGAGGGATATGCTAGGAAATGAAGATGATGTAATAATGACTTTTTAAAAAGAAGAAAAAATGGAGGATATCTTTATCTTAATGCATACAGAGAGATATTGTGGAAAGAGTCCTCTATTTGGAGTCTGAGCAGTTGGGTTTGAAACTCTTCCTACCAGTTTGATCTTGGGCAAGTCACTCAACTGTAAAGAGTTTCAGTTTCCTTATCTGCAAAATAACAGGTTTCAGATAGATGATATGTAAGGTCCTTTCCTGTTGTGATTAGTATACATTTTTCACTGCAATTCATTACTTTCCCCCCAAATATTTCAATTAATTTATTTATTTTCATTTTCAACATGCACTTCCACAAGATTTTGAGTTCTAAATTTTCTCTCCATTTCTCCCATCATTCCCAAATGAGATCATGATGACATACATTCTGCTTACCCCTTTCTCCAATCTGCCCTCTCTTCAATCTCACCCCCCTTCTCTTATCCCCTTTCCCTTCTATTTTCCTGTAGGGTAAAATAGATTTCTATAAACCATTGCCTGTGTATCTCATCTCCCAGTTGCACGTAAAAACAGTTTTTAACATTCATTTTTTAAAACTTTGAGTTCCAAATTCTCTCCCTTCTTCTCTCCCCACCCACCCTCATTGAAAGGGCAAGCAATTCAGGATAGGTTATATGTGTATAGTCATACAAAACACTTCCATGATAGTCATGTTGTAAAAGACTAACTGTATTTCCTTCCATCCTATCCTTTTTATTCTATTCTCTCCTTTGACCTTGTCCCTCATCAAAAATGTTTGCTTCATGGGGCAGCTAAGTGGTGCAGTGAATAGAGCACTGGCCCTGGAGTCCAGAAGACCTGAGTTCAAATCCAGCCTCAGACACAATACACACACAAAACTAGCCATGTGACCTTGGGCAAGTCACTTAACCCCAATTGCACTCCAAAAAAAAGGAAAAAAATGTTTGCTTCTGACTACCTCCTCCCCCAGTCTTCCATCCTGTCTATTACTTCCCTCCACTTTATTCCCTTTCCCCTACTTCCTGTAGGGTAAGATAGATTTCTATACCCAATTGAGTGTGTATATTATTCTTTCCTTAAGCCAAATCCAGTGAGAGTAAGGTTCACTCATTCCCTCTTACCCCCCTGTCCCCTCCACTTTAAAAGCTTTTTCTTGCCTCTTTTATGTGAGATGATTTACCCCATTCTACCTCTCCTTTTCTTCTTCCCCCAGTACATTCCTTTCTTACCCCTTAATTTTATTTTTTTACATATCATCCTGTAAAGTCATGAACCAGCAGCTTTCCAGAGGTCTGCTGCTGTGAACAGGTTTCAAGGTTTTGATTACATAGTATAGTGAACACTCTATTTTATTCAATAACAAATCAGAGCAAAACACTCACAGAAAATCAAGATACAGCATTCACCATGTTACAACTTATCACAGAAAAACAAAATACAGCATTCACAATGACTTTTCACTAAAATGGCCACATAGTTTTCACCAAAGTGGTCACAATAGTTTTCAACAAAGTATAATCATTTAGTAACTGAATCATTCAATCATCCTTAAGGAGGCAAGCCTCTTTACTCAATCATTCAATCATCATTAAGGAGGCTTACCTCCTTAATGATTCAGTCACCATTACTGAGACCTTTCTCCTTAAGGGACACAAAATACAAAAGTCAAAGTACTCCACCCTGAGTAGTATATTAATTTAGTCAATCACAGAGTCGTTAATTCAATCACAAATAAATTAAAATTCCATCAGTTACTACTCAAGAGAAAATAACACAATTAAGCAGACTGGGCTTCCAGTTGTCTGACCCTTACATCCTACCTAGTTAGTTACCAGAGAGGGAAACACCAACATTTGGGTTTTCAAAGCTGGAAGGGTCAAAGGCTCATCTGACCAAATCACACAACTCTTCCCAAAGTGAGTCCTAAAGTACAACCTCACATCAGGGTCAGTCACTACTCAGACAAATTCATCAATCACTACTCAGTATTCATGGAGGGGTCTTTTCATCTTGACTCGAGGCAGGCTTTCAGCTTCCCTGGATCTCCTTCTGTGGTCCCAGCTCTTACTTGGATTCACCAAACTGTCACCTGGGTTTAAAGGCAGATAGCTCCCAGTTCCTTGTCCAGCTCTCCATGCAGTTC
This sequence comes from Petaurus breviceps papuanus, assembly GCF_028583685.1. Classification (NCBI taxonomy): domain Eukaryota; kingdom Metazoa; phylum Chordata; class Mammalia; order Diprotodontia; family Petauridae; genus Petaurus; species Petaurus breviceps. Next base: position 7,369,137 of record NW_027187298.1, on the reverse strand, counting down.
CTGTTCCACACTGATGCTCACAGTGTCCAGTCCATCTTAAATCCTCCACAGTCTCTGTTCCTGGGAAGTCAAAGCTTAAAAAAGCAGCAAAGTACCAACACCACAGTCATGCTTCATCTGGCAGCTCCTCAGCAGCTCCAGCTGACCCTCAGAAGTCTTCAGAAGAAGTTTCAGCTGGTTTCCAGAATCAAAATCATTTCATCCAGATTCTCAAAATAAAAATGATTCTCTCCAGCCTGGGCCTCTCTTCCTCAGCCTCCAGAACCTGGCTCCAAGAAGATCTGAAATTCTAGCTAGGGCTTCTCCTTATGTACCTATTAGCTCCTCCCTATTCTGCCCCTTCCTGTTACATCAGCAACTTTCTGTTACATCAGCAACAGGGCTTCATACCTTTTGTTTCTTAACAGAGACTTGATCTAATTAATTTCAAACTAGGTGCTAAGTACCCGTTAGCTTTGCCAATACAAAGGGATCAAATTACATTACTATTACACATTCCTTTATATTTAGCTCAACCTGTGCCCTCTGTCTATATACATTCTTTCCAACTCCCCTGATAATGAGAAAGGTCTCATGGGTTACAAATATCATCTTTCCATGTAGGAATGTAAACAGTTCAAATTTAATAAGTCCCTTAAGATTTCTCTTTCCTATTTACCTTTTCATGCTCCCCTTGAGTTTTGTATTTGAAAGTCAAATTTTCTATTTAGCTCTGTTTCCCCCCTTCAAGAATGTATTAAATTCCTCTATATAATTGAATGTCAATTTTTCCTCCTGAAGGATTATACTCAGTTTTGCTGGATAGGTGATTCTTGGTTTTTAATCCTAGCTCCTTTGCAATATTATTTTCCAAGCCCTTCAATCCTTTAATGTAGAAGCTGCTAAATCTTGTGTCATCATGATTGTGTTTCCACAATACTTGAATTGTTTCTTTCTGGATGCCTGTAATATTTTCTCCTTGTCTTGGGACCTCTGAAATTTGGCTATAATATTCCTGGTAGTTTTTTCTTTTGGAAATTACCTCTTTTAGGATGTGATTGGTGGATTCTTGAGACTCAAGCAAGCCCTTTGGTTCTAGGATATCAGGGAATTTCTCCTTGATAATTTCTTGAAAGATGATGCTAGGCTCTTTTTAAATGACTTTTATGTAGTCCAATAATTTTTAAGCAATCTGCCCTGGATCTATTTTCCAGGTGACTTGTTTTTCCAAAAATGAGATATTGCATAATATCATCTATTTTTCATTCTTTTGGTTTTGTTTTATAATTTCTTGATTTCTCATAGAATCATTAACTTTCTTTTGTTCCATCCTAATTTGTAAGGAATTACTTTCTTCAGTGAATTTTTGGACCTACTTTTCCATCTGGTTTATTCTTATTTTTAAGGCATTATTCTCCTCATTGATTTTTGGGCCTCTTTTGACATTTGGTCCAGTATATACACACACACACACACACACACACACACACACACACACACACACACACACACACACACACACACATACATATTCTTCTGAGGGGGGAATAATTCAGGGCAATTGGGGTTAAATGACTTGCCCAAGGCACATGGCTAGTAAGTGTTAAGTGAATCCAGATTTGAACTCATAACCACCTGACTCCAAGGCCAGTTTTCTATTCACTTCACCACCTAGCCACCCCCAGTATATTTTTAACATGTTATTTTCTTCAGTATTTTGGGGGGTTCTCCTTTAGCAAGCTGTTCACTCATTTCTCATGATTTTTGTGCATCATCAGTCTCATTTCTTTCCCCAATTTTCTATTTCTCTTACTTGACTTTCAAAATTCATTTTGCCCTGAGATCAATTCATATTTTTCTTGGAGGCTTTGAATGTAGGAGCTTTAACTTTGTTGTCTTCTTCTGATTGTATGTTTTGATCTTCCTTGGCACCAAAGTAAGATTCTATAGTCTTAGTTTTTTCAGCTGTTTGCTCATTTCCCCAGTCTATTACTTGACTTTTTAACTCTTTCTTAAGGTAGGGCTCTGCTTCTAGAGTGGAGGACATATTGTTGCAAGCTTTTGGGTTTTTGTGAAGCTGTTTTCAGAGATAATTCTAGGAACCTGTAAATTTTCAGTTTTTCCAAGGTGGTATGATCTAAGGAAACGTGTTTACTCCTCTCCTGGTCTGTGCTCTGGTCAGTGAGTAACCACAAGCACTCTTTTCTTCCCTGGAACCATGAGGAGGGTTCCCTCTTCACTGCCACCACAAGCTCTGATATTCCAGTACTCACCCCGGAACTGCCACCCAGGACTTTGACCCAGTACCAACAAAGGAATCCCTGTAATCTCCTTCTGATCAGTTGTTCAATACTCTTACTGTCTATGAACTGAGAGCTCTGGAAACAGCCACTGCTGCAGGCAAAGCCCCAGGGCTGAGTTGGGTCCAGGGCTGCTATGTACTCCTCTCCCACCCAAGTCCAACAGACCTTTCCCATTGACTAAGTTATCTATGACATTTGTGGGTTGAGAAGTCTGGAAACCAACTCAGCTGCCAGAGATTCAGTCCCTTGAGGCCTGCTCTGGGTGTGCTGGGGCCTGGGCTGTGCTGGCATGACCCATGCTGGAATTTGCTCCTCTCCCAGCCTGGCATAACAGACTTTTCCCATCTATCATCCAGGTTGACTTTGACTAGCAATTTGTTTTGCTCTTTTTTGTGGGTTCTGCTGCTCTAGAATTTGTTTAAGACACATTTTTCTTTACAGGTATTTGGAGGTATTTGAGGGATAGCTCAAGCAAATCCCCACTTTTACTCTGCCATCTTGGCTCCACCCATTCAATTTATTATTTTAGAAAAAAATAGGACAATTTTAAAAATGAGACATGGTGCATATTTCTAGCTTGGCTGATTTTCTTTAATCAGTCAGGAATAATTGTCTGCAAATTTGAATTTCCATATTTTCTACCACACTGGACTTGTGTAACCAGATTATAGATTTTTACAGCTGGAAAAATGAGTTATTATCTTTGTCCTCAGTCCTCAAAAATAACTTATCAAGTTGATTCCAGTTTTCATGCACACATTGACACATGTTTGTGTCCTTTGACCCTGAACAAGAAAATTGCTAATCCTACAGGAAATTCTTATTTTTGTTATGCTACACACACTGTATCTTTCCTTCACTAAGTCCTTCCAGTTGACTAGAAAGTCATGTGATCACAGAAGCTTGTTTCTAAGCCCTGTGGAAACCTTGTGGGCACAGCTATTTCATTTTTTATTTCTGAGAATTTTGTCAGAAGCCTTGACAGTCAATATGAAATGAAAACAATTAGTCATAACTGTGGCTATCTTTCTAAAGGGAGAACAACTTAGCTGAAAAAACAACATCTGAAGACACAGATCAGGACCCTACTAAATGCATCTAAAAACAACAACAGATAAAAACATTACAGTTGAAGACTCAGGAAACATTGCAGCATTTTTCTTTGTTTAACCAAAGTTCTTTCCAACTCTCAAATGCTGGCTGATTTACAAAGCTTCCTTATATTTCCCATCTCTGATAGATTATGCAGTTGGTGTTGAAATCTTTACAGCAAATCTGAGGCAAAATGTTTTCAACCAGTGTGTACCCAGCCAAACAGTGTCATTCTTATTACCAATAAAAGAAAATCTTCAGGCAAAGGATTCAATTTTCTTTTATCCCATTCGTTGCGCACAGTGAATTCGCATATATTTGGAAAAGGCTTCCTTTTAAGTGTAAGAAAACTGTAGAATCCACAAAGACATAGTGAATATAGTGATGGCAGGAGATTTGAAGTATGATGAGTTTGGGTCTACTCCTTCACCCTAGCAATATTGAAAACCCCTGGGATGCTTAACATGTTCCTTTATTCCGCACTCATGTGATTTCTGCTCTTGCTTTGGAAAAATGGCCCTGATGTTTGATTTGTATATTCTTTTTGCTTTAATTTCATTCCTCCTCTAAAAATTAGAGGATTGCATTAATTGTTAAAGTGTCTTTGAGCATGAATGTTTTCTGTTCCAAAGTCTTTTCCAGTTCTTATAATCTATGTTCTGTATTCTAAGGTCATTTCTATCTCTGATGTACTGTAAGGTTTCTTCATACTTTAATAATGTATGAAAAAGTCACCTTCTGGATCTCATTTTCCTCTTCTTTTAAATGAGGAAATAGAGTTAGGTGGATGGTAAGGTTCTTTCCAGCTCTTACATGTTCTGCTTTATATGGTTTCTCTCTAATGCCTCTGATTCCTCAGAAGTGATTAGTAGTACATATGCACACCTTGTGGGCGTTTTCCCCATGAGTCCTCTCATCCATGTCATGCACCTTTGCTTCCTTTTTTTTTTTTTTTTTGCTAAATACAGAGATTCATTGGCTGCATCACACTGATGCCAGCTACAACACTGAAGGATTGGAAAAGAGCAAACCAAGTCCCAATTAAAAAAAAGAGTAGGAATGTAGAATTTGCTATAGGCCCATGACCTTGACATTGTTTTTTGCCGAAATTCTAGAAGGTGGTATTAAAGAGACAGTGAACATTTAGAAAAGAATGTAGTGTTCCCAAAGCACTGAGATAACAAAACAAAAAAAAAAGCATCTAATATCAGGTAAAGTTTTTTTCCCCCCTTTTTTTGATAGGATTCTTGTAGATCATTTTTATTTGAATTTAAATGAGACATTAAGCAAAGTCTTTTATGCTAGCCTCATGGAAAATATGTAGAGATTTGGGCTAGGTCCTAGTATTATAAGATGGATTTGGAATGGTTGAACGGCAAAGAAAAGTAAATAATAGGTTAATGTCATCTTGGAAGATCTTTAATAGGGTTTCCCAGAAATTGGTTCTTTTAACCCATTGGTTGTTGGTCCTTTGACATTTAACATACCTATTAATGAGATGAATGAAGGCATACCTGTCATGTAAAAAAATGTACAGATGGTATAAAACTCACTCTGTGTGTCTCTCTTTCTCTCGGTGTCTCTCTCTCTTTCTCTGTCTGTCTCTCTTTCTTTGTCTCTCTCTTTTTCTCTCTGTATGTCTGTGCATTGTGGGGAGTGATAGCAAATATAATGGGTGACAAGGTCAGGATCCAAAAAGATTTTGACAGGCTAGAATTGTAGATTGAATCTAATAACTTAGACTTTAACGTGGGTAAAGCTAAAGTTATGGACAGGTTTAAAAACAAATCAACTTGGAAAGAATAAACTAGGGAAGACATAATTTGATAATATTTCATCTGAAGAGGATTTGGAGGCCAAGTGGATTTTAAACTCATTAAAGAATGAAAATACCATATGATCATCCCCAAAGCTAATGCTATTGCCTTGAGAGGCTAGTGTTGAGACTGAGGAAGCTAATAATTCTACAGTACAATTTCTGGTCAGACTACCTAGGGAATATTGCATTCGCTTCTGAACACCTAATTTGAGCAAGAACATTGATTTTTTGGAAAGTGCTGATTATGAGATCATAAGTGTTTGAGCTGAAGGAATTGGGGTTATTTAGTTTGGAGAAAATAAGATGAATTAAAGTTATGGTAGCTATATTTAAATATTTAAAAGAACAATTATTATTTAAGTTACTGTCATGTAAAAATATAATAAGGTTTGATCTTTTGTTCCAGAGGGTAAAAATTTGACCAATTATTCAAAGTTGCAAAGAGTTAGGTTTAGGCTTGACATAAAGAAAATAACACCAATTTTTGGTTAATTTCATCTATATAAAATTAGAATGGGCTACCTTGAGATGTACCAAGTTTCTTCTCACTAAAGATCTTCAAGGAAAGGCTAGATGACCACCTGTGGTTAGGACTAGGTGAATTAGATTATATTTGAGGTCTATTCCAACTTGGAGATTGCATAGTTTACCAACATGGTGGCTCATTTACTAACATGGAGTTTTCAATATAGTTTTGGAGGGAAGATTTATACAGGGAATGAAATTAATAGAGAAAATTCAAAAGAAAAATTACACAAAATTATGAAATGAGAAATTATGTGGAGCCAACAATAAGTGTAGTAGTAAAGGAGTATAGAAAGTCAGTGACTGCCCCCATCAACATTTGCTGAAAAATCTAGGAATGCATCATTAAATAGATGGTACTTAAGCTGGGTCTGTACTTTCAGATAGGATTTGGAAAAGAGACCATGCTTTATTCTTTGGTTGTATTCTTACAAATGCCATCTCATGATAAATTACCTCCTAGAGGTAATCTCTAGAGTTACCAACTGATGGAAATCTTAGGTTTAGAGTTAGAATTTAGTGGTTATCAAGTATAACTTCCTCATGTTATATATAAAGAAAGTAGGCTCCACAGAGACTGAGTTGTCTGAGATCCTACAGGAGTAAGATCTGTACTCAAACACGGATGCTCTGGTTCCAAATCCAGTGATCTTTCTACTGTATCATGAATAACCTACTTGACAATATATTGGCTGGAATATTGACTTAATGCCATCAAGAATGAGCTATGTAGTGAAGGAGCTTTCCTGTAGAGATGGGTTAGGTAGACTATGGAGCTAAAATCCTTTGGTTAACCCTTTGTTTTTACATGGTATTTTATTAAATATGTCAATGGATCTTGATTTCTTAGGTGGGACTCCACTTCAGTGATACAGTTTATGTACCACATGTTCTCATCCTGTAAAATACATGTCCAGGTTCCTTTGAAACTCTCTAAAAAGGATGTCATTGTTCCACTGGAGTTCTTCCTCTGGTGTTTTATATTTCACACTTCTCCACATGCATAGTTCCTCTTTACTCTTAGTCTCTCCAGTTTTATTCTCTGCATTATTTTTTACTTCTATAAAAACAAAACATCATGAGAAGCAAAGATGGTTTTGTTTTGTATTTCCAGTACCTAACACAGTCTAGTATATTGAAGGGATTTAATATATGCTTGCTTGTTGATTGATTCATTCATAAATGCCCATGCAAAACTCAAATTCATCCATCTATTATCCTTCAATCTTGTTCATAATTTACTAATCATTTTCTCCATCACATGTATCATGGTGTTGGAAAGAGCATTGGATTTGACATCAGAACACCTGAGTTCAATTTTTATTCTTCTATGTTTTGCCCATCTTTGACAATTCTGTGAACCTTTCTGGGCCTCACTTTCCTCATTTGTGAAATGGGGGAGTTGATCTAAAAGGCCTCTTTGAATTAAAAATTCTATGATCCTATGTCCTTGCTGATGATTTCTTTTGTGCCACTTCCTGTATTCAGGGCATTATTGGTAACACAAATCTTCAAAGAAAGATAATAGCAAAGATACAAGGTCAATTTTGGCTTTTAAAAATATTTCAAACCTGCTTCATTATTTTCTCATTAAAGGTATGAGATTAGAGGTGGTGATGGTGTGTGTGTAGGGAGGTTGGCATGGGAGATATGCAGGACAAGTTTCTCATCCCGGATGCCATGTTCAATGAAACCCCAATAGTTAAAGTACGGAACAAAATTATGGCAGGTTGCACAAGGTGAATGAGATAGGTGACTTCCTTTGGTAGTATACCTTTGAAAAAATTACAGAGGGTAAAGTAGGGGAATTAACAGCTCAGTATCTTCTGTTAATGACCTGGGAACCAGATGAAGACCTGTAAATCAGGAAACACAGAACCTAATCTCTCTGTGGGTAGAAAGGAAGATTTGAAACCCCATGAGCCTCTGAATGGAGAACTGGAGACTTAGAACACAAAATGTCTTTTCGTTAACATGACTCTGGCCCCATGCCCTGGACTTAAATAGCAGTTCACAGCTGCTACAAATTGATTTATCCTCTGATGATAGTGGAGCTGCTGCTTGTAACATCACAGAGAGACGTGGGCTTTTCGGACTTTTTTTAATAGGACATATTTAAATTGTGTTGTATTTTTTCCAACTCCTTTTTACTCATTTTAACATCTACATATTTTGGGAAGGGAAGAAAAGAACTTTAACAGCCAAGAACTTTTGTATCTGAAAGCCAAAAACAACGAGAAAGAGAGAGACAGACAGAGACAGAGACAGAGAGAGAAAGAGAGAGAGAGACAGACAGGCAGAGACAGAGAGACAGAGACAGAGAGACAGAGAGAGACAGACAGATAGAGACAGACAGACAGAGATGCAGAGACAGAGATGCAGAGAGACAGGCAGAGAGATTGGAAAAGACAGAGACAGAGATGCAGAGATGAATAGACAGATACAGACAGAAACAGAGACAGACAATGACAGAGAGAGGGAAAGAGGGACACAGAGAAAGTCAGGCAGATAGAAAAAAGAGAGAATGTGTGTTGGGGATGGAAAGTAGGGTTTGGCATTGGAAGGGAAAAGAGATGGCGAGAATGCAAAAAGGTAGCTACAAACTAGACCAAAATCATTTATAATTACCTACTAGATTGAGCTAGATCATTGAATCAAAGTGTTTTAGGGCTTCTGGGTATCATGGTGTCATCTTAGTCTTCTCTTTAAATGTTAGAATTGAAATAGAGCTTAGGAACCAAGCCTTTCATATGATAGATGAAAAACAAAAATGAATCCTATAAGACTGGCTGCGCCATGGTTTAACAAGTAGGATGTGAGAGACTCAGGATTCAAATAGAGATCTTCAAGTTCACTGTTATTTTCACCTTCCTCTTTCATAGGATTTGAAGTTGAACAGACTTCAGAGTTCATCTAGCTCAACTTCTCCATTTTGCAGAGGAGGCAATTGAGAGCTAGAGAGTGGAAATAACTTTCCCAAGATCATTAAGGAAGTAGGGGGCAGAATTGAGATCGATGTCATCTGTATACATTATCCTAACTACCTTTTCCACTGCACCAGGAGTTATAGAGATCAATCTTCTCCTGCTTAAATGAATTGTCTGAGAGTGTTACTATTTCCAAATGTATGTATTGGTCAATAAATAGTTTAAAATGTATTATTCTTCCCTCTTTGAGGTCAGGTGGATTTAAGGGGAGGAAAATCCTACATTGATGTTATCCTCCCTCCCATTATCTCCCAAAGAACTGAAGGAAATATTACATTAAAGAACATCACGATGGGAGGCCACACGTCATTTCTGCCTGAGAATTGGAAGTGGAGCCAGCTCAGTCTGACTGAATGTTCTCTACAGGGATTGAGTAGAAGGGCTTCACAATATCAATGGCCTTTTCCTCTCAAGAGTATGATGAAATCACAAATATAATTGTGAGAGCAGAGGCTGATGCTCGTTTAAGGTACAGAAAGGATCTGACTTGGGATTAAAAAAAAATACTGGTTGGTATAACTTGATGTCAGCCTAAATGGAAAGTTGGCTCAAGGAGCAGTGAGATGAAGTAGAGAGAATGCTGGCTTTTTACCCAGGAGAGCTAGGCTAGAATTAGGATTCAGACACTGGCTAATTGTATGACCTTGGCAAGCTACCATCTCCAAACTGGAGTTTACTCCTCTGTAAAAAAGGGGTGACAATTCTTGCACTACCTCCATCTAACAGCGTTGAGATGAAGGAAGTACTTTGTACATTTTAGAGTTCTATAGAAATTGGTTTAATTTTCATTTAATTTTTAATTTGTGGAATAAAACAAGCATTTCCATAACATGATAAAAAGATGATCATACATGCAACTGTAAATCTATTATGTACAAAGTCTATTCCTCTTAAATATCTAATAAAGTTATCACATAAATTTCTTTTTGTCCTGCCACCCCACCCAAGAGATGGCTACCATTAGATATAAATATGTGTGTGTATACACACACACACATACATATATATAATCATTCTATATATACTTCTGTTTATCAGTTCTTTGTCTGGATGCAAATAACATCTTCCTTCATAGGTCCTTTGTAGTTAATTTGAGTATTTATAATAGTCAAAATAACTTATTCACTCAAAGTTATCCTTAAAAGAATATTGTTGTTATTGTATATAATGTTTTCTTGTTTCTGGTCATTTACCTCTTCATTATTTAATACAAGTCTATCCATGTTTTTTCTAACGTCATCAAGCTCATGATTTCTGATATTTCATCCCAATCATATACTGTTAATATATATTATTTGAATACAGTGGATAGATTCAGTTTATGTACTGTAATGATGTCATTGGTCTGTGAAAATGGGGCAAGTGGATTTTATATAGATAACACTCAGGGCAAAGTGGAAAGTGTGTTACAACAGTTTATTAGTTTACCTATTTTCCCTCGTTCCCTAGAGCATTTGTCATTTCTGACAGATATGAGGTGGTATCTCAGAATTGTTTTAATTTGCCTTTCTCTTGTCGATAGTGATTTAGAGCATTTTTATATAACTATAACCTTGATTTCTTCTTCTGAAAACTGTTCATATCCTTTGACTGTGTATGAATTGGGGAGTGGCTCTTAATTTTATAAATTTTACTTAGTTCATACATATTTGAGAAATGAAGCCTTTATTAGAGAAACTTGTAATTTCTTTGATATTTTTTCTTTGTTTATGGTACCTTTTAGCCAAATGTAGTTTTCCTGATGATCTCAATTTTAATTAGATCTATTTTTGCTTTACTTTGTCTGAAATCATGATTGATACCCTTGCCCTTTTTTTTTTTACTTCAATTGAAGCATAGTACATTCTGCTTCCACCCCTTATTGTAACTCTTGTGTGTGTCTTTCTGTTTCAAGTGTGTCTTTTGTAAGTGACATGGTGAATTCTGATTTCTAATCCATCCTTCCATCTGCTTCCATTTTGTGGGTTAGCTCATCCCATTCACATTTACAGCTATGATTACTGTGTATTTCCTTCCCTCTTATTTTCTTTCACTTAATCATTCTCTCTCTCATTTTATTCTGTCCCTCCTTAAAAGTCTGTTTTGCTTCTGGCCACTGCCTCTCCCTTTTATCACCCTCCTCCTATGTCCCTTATCCCCTTCTTCTCCTATTTCCCTAGTAGGGAAGATAGATTTCTATACCCAATTGAGTGTTTAACCAATTCTAGTGAGAGTGAGTCTTAAGTATTGCCTGTTACTACCTCCCCCATTTCCCCTTCCTTCCTTGTATACCTCTATTATATGAAATGATTTCTCCCATTATACTTCTCCCCCTTTCTCTCATCTATCTTTTTCACCCCTTCATTTTTTTAGATTATTCCAACATAATTAAATCACACCATGTCTTCTGTGTATGTAGACTTCTTCCAACTGGCCTAATAAATTCTTTGGAGTTACATGTATCATCTACCCATATAGGACTGTCAATATATAACTTTAATGAGTCATTTATATTAATTCTTTCATGTTTGCCTTTGTATGATTCTCTTGAGTCTTGTGTTTAAATGTTAAATTTTCTATTCAGTTCTGCTTCTATTTAAACATAAGAAATGGTTGAAAGTACTCTATTTTAATAAATATCCATTTTTTTCCAGTGAAGGATTATGGAAAGAAAAGTTTTTGAGAGGGTAGGTTATTTTTGGTTGTAATATTAGATCATTTGCTTTCTGGAATATCATACTCCAAATCCTTTACTCCTTTAACATAGAAGCTTCTAAATAGTGTGTTATACTGACTGTGGTTTCATGATATTTGAGTTGTTTATTTCTGGCTGTTATTAAATATTTTCTCCTTGACTTGGGAACTCTAGGAGTTTACATATTTGGAATGTTTTTCAAGAGGTGATCAGTGAATTGTTTCAGTTTTTATTTTACCCTCTGATTCTAAGATATTAAGGCAGCTTTCCTTGATAATTTTTTGAAATATGATGTCCAGGCCCCTTTTCATTGACTATAGCTTTCAGATAGTCCAATTATTATTATTTTTTCTTGTTTTTGGAGGGAAACTAGGGTTAAGTGACTTGCCCAAGGACACATGGCTAGTTTTTGTGTTAAGTGTCTGAGGCTGGATTTGAACTCAGGTCCTCCTGACTCCAGGGCCAGTGCCCTATTCACTGTGCCACCTAGCCACCCCTAGTCCAATAATTCTTAAATTATCTCTTCTTGATTTATTTTCCAGTTCAGAACTTTTCCCAATGAGATATTTCACTTTTTCCTCTATTTTTTCATTCTTTTGACTTTGTTTTATTTTTTTCTTGATGTCTTAGGGAGTCATTAACTTCCTTTTGCCCAATTCTATTTTTTAAGGAATTATTTTCTTCAGTAATCTCTTGTGCCTCTTTTTCCATTTGTTCAATTATGTTTTTAAGTTCTTTTCTTCAGTAAATTTTTGTGCCTCTTTTACCATTTGGCCAATTCTATTTTTTATTTGTTATTTTCTTCAGTACTTTTGTCCCCTTCCCCATTATATATAATAACTTCATAACTTTCTTATATTACTATCATTTTCCCCCTTGTTTCTTTAATTCTTCCAGGAGTTCTTGTGCAGCTTGGGTCCAATTAGCATTTTGCTTTTAGCTTTGCCAATAGAGGTTTTTACATTTTTATCTTTGTTTATAGTCTTGTTCTCCCCTGTCATTGTAATAGCTTTTTAGGATTATTATTTTTTCTTCTTGTTGTTTGCTCATTTACTCAACCTATTTCTTAACTTTGAATTTTATGTTAAAGTTAGACTCTGCTCACCTGGTCAGGCACTGTCCCAAACTTTACACTTTTGTGTTGCTGTTTGTGCTATTGTTTCCAGAGCTAGTTCTGGGGGTCTGCCAGTTTTGGGTGCTTCCAAGGTAGCGTGATCCAGAGAGATTGTGGTCACCACTCTCATAGTCTGCATTCTGATCTTTACCCAGGAAGTACTCCTGCTCCCCTGCAGCCACAAATGCTAGGGCTTCTGCTCCTCTTGGCTCTGGAACTGTGGCCAGGTCCACTGGACACCCTCCTTTCTGCCCTCCAGCATGTATTAGTGCTATTCTTGATCCTGGGACTGTGACCAGGTTTCCTATCACTTTGTGACTAATCACAAATACTCCTCCCCATCTTGGAACTGTGAACCAGTACTGTGTTATTGAAAGTTGTTTGCAGGGGAATGGTGGGAGAATTTAGATGGGTTACTGCCTATACTTCAAATGGCTCATATCTCAGTTTCTTCATCTGTAAAATGAGAGTAGGGACTAGATGTTCACTAAGGTCCCAGTGACCAGTCATAATTCATTTATTAAATGTCTATTATGTACTAACAATAATTTTTTTTAAAGTCCTGCCCTTAAGGAATTGCCATACATACTCTTTATATATTCTTTATGAAGTTAGTTATTTAATATTGTACCACATATTAGAATATAAGTATTTTAAAGGCAGGAACTCTTTCTACCTTTCTTTGTGTCCTTAGTGCTTAGAACAGTGCCTAGCACAAGGTGAGCTTTAATAAGAGACTGATTGATTTTTGGGATGGGAGAGAGGTCTTCAGAATACTACTTTGGTTATAAAGGTAGATGAATGAAATAATAGTTATAGTCTTGAAAGAAAAAGGGAACTTTTAAGGAGGGTCAGGGTTGGTAGGAAAGCTAATGAGTCCCATCTTGGAAATATTAGTCTAAATACTATGATCCTCTAAGGCTATAATTATAACACATAAGAAGTTTGGCAAGTCCAAAAATGCAGAACATAATCTTTCTGTTCATGCGAGCTTTAGCACAGAGTTGTTAGCCTTTATTGAGTTACTAGAACCAGGGATAAGAGGTCACTCCTTTGGAGGCAAGGAAAACAATGAAATCTTCTCTCTCAATCTCCCCCACCAAAAAAAAAAAAGATAAAAAAAGATTCTTCATATGTCATCGCTGTATGATTTTCAGAACTCAGTTTGACTTTCTCAAGGGATCCTTATTGTGTGCATCCTTATGTCTGAAATTCTGCTTTGCCAGATAATTTTATCATTTTTCCAAGCAATGTTGCATCCACTCATATCCTTTTTCAATTCTTCATCATAGCATGTGCATGAAGCTTGGTCAGCAGAGGACAGGTTCTGGCAGGCTTTCCCAAGTGTAAGCCGCATGATGATGGGTTGTCTGTCTGTTTTCTGAGAAGTCCAGAGAGACTCATTACCAGATACTAGTCATTAGGAGGAGGATGAGGTGGTGGTGGTGGTGGTGAAGCACCTCATCATTGTGGGGTTTCTGGTGGAGGAAATACCTCCTTGGTTGAAATCAAGATTCTTTATGTTTCAAAATATGTAAGAATCATCTTTCTGTATGGCACCACTGAATTGTTCACCTGAGTAATGTATGACTTCAGGTGGAGAAAGAGGGCATAAGTTAGTGAGGCAACAGGAATTTATTAAGTACTTACTATGTGCAGGCACTGTGCTTAGCACTGGGGATACAAAGAGAGAAAATCATGATCTTTTCCCTCAATGAGCTCACATTCTAATAGAGGAAACGATATGTAAATAACTAGGTACATAAAAGCTCTATACAAAGTAAATGGGGGTAATCTAAAAGGGAAAGTACCAGCAGCTGGGGGAATTGGGAAATACTTCCTATGGAAGCTGAGATTTCAGCTAGATCTTGAAGTAAGCCAGAAAGAATACTACTACTACCTGCACCAGCACCACCATTAGTCTTAGTAATAATAATAATAATATAGCATTTCTACCTTAAATCTTATAGAACTCTTCACACATATTATCTCATCTGATCTTCACAATAGCTGGGGACAGATGCTATTATCACCCCCATTTTACAAATGAGGAAACTGTCTCTGAGAGAGGCTAAGTGACTTGTCCATGCTCAGACAGTAACTGAGGCAGGATTTGGACTGGGCTGTTCCAAGCATTCACTTGATAATGTTCTATATTGCTACCTCAACAATGAGCTGGAAGTGAGAAATGAAAGTATTCAATGCTTGGAGAAGATCCAGTGCAGTCTCCAGTCATAGAAATAATGACTGAAATAGAAAGACATGTTCTTTTGTGGGAGTGGAGTTAGTATAAATTGCTAATATGTCCCAAGTTCTACAAGGTCTAAGTCTCTAGGGGCTGGTGTTGGACAGCAAGATGTGAAGTTTTGTGGTCTAGTAATGTTTAGCTCAGCACGTGCTCAGCACTACAGGGTTTTATCCTTTCCCTTCTAAGGAAATTTCCAAAGCAGCACTAAGAACAGCAAAACTTGTCTGTGGTTTAGGTTGCCAACAGAATGGTGTCAATTAAAAATTACAACGTTGTGCATATGAATCATGCACTTACTCTAAATTCTGCTATGTGATGGTTTACTATTTTCTTGACACAAAATAAATTGTACCCCAGGAAATAGGTTTGCATTTGTGCCTTCCAGCTTGTGTCTAAAGTTGACATTGAAGAGATGAAAGCACCACTAATTTAATAGGTGAGGGGGATGATACAGAGTAGATGCTTTGAGCAGATCATTAAGGAAGTACTTTATATAAGCTTCTGTTTCAAAAAGATTTGGGGAACCATCATTATAATTCCATAACTACTAGGCATCCTTCCAGTCTGAAAAATACACGTCCCATGATTTTGTTTCTTTGCTTGGCCATGATGAAATACATAAGAATAAAGAGATTTGTAAAGCCAATTTTATTTTAAAATTAATTTGCTTTTAATTGTCTAAACCGCTACTTGCTACTTCCAAAAGTGATTTCAGAATTGACTGTTCCTTTAAAAAAAGCATTTTTGCCAGCCTAATATTAAGAAATGATATGCACCTAAGTTCTGATGCCTCAGTTTGTCCACACTTTTATTTCCTTCCTCTCACTGTACTTGAACCACATGTTCACAATAAATTATTAATATGGTGACATGAGTACAAATGCTTTGATTAGATCAGGGGTTATAGAATTACAGAACTGGGACTTACTAATGGAAGTCATTTGGTTCACTATCTTCCAACTAATCAGATCCTCTATTATTCCATCTTTTAAATGGGCACAATAATACATACACTACCTGCCTCTAAGGGTTGTTTAAGCAAATAGTTTTATAATCTTTTAATCTATAGAAATGCGAATTGTTATTTCTGTTTTATTTCATAAATAATGAGACTGAAGTCCAGAGAAATGTGGTGACATCTTCAAGGTGGTATACCCTCATTGCACAGATGAAAAAATAAAGACCCAGCATGGTATAGTGAGGTGTTCAAGACAGTATAGCCAATGCTCTCTCAATTTGCAGATGAGGGTCAAAGTCATATATCTAGTGCTCCTTCAGTTTGCAAATGAGAATTCTAAGGATGACATAGGTAAAATGGCTTGCTCCATGTCACATAGCAAATCATTGGTAGAGCTAGGGCTAAAACCTAGGCCCCCTGACTTATGTTTCTGTACTCTTTCCATTACATTGAGAAATCCTAAGTAGCCTGATAGGGAACTGAAATATATAGTGGAGGAAAAAAACCCAACAAACCAGAAAAAAACCAAAACCAAAATAATGAAGTTAGGTACATGCAAGCTAGTACATGTTTTCAAATCAGTAAACACTCAGAAGATTTTAGAACCAGAAAAGATATGGGAGCCCTTGGAATATTGTATAAAATACATTGGTTTTAATAGTGGATGTCAAACCTAAGATCTTTGAAATAATGGCAAGACAATTGGATAGGAAGTGAGAACTTCTAGAATTCACTCTATCTCTGCCATTTGCTATATATATGTATATGTATTATGTATACATGGACATGTATATGTTCTTGAGGAAGACACTCCAGCAACATGGGACTTAGTTTTCCCATCTCTTTCTGGGTACTCTGATAGGTTCCCTCCAACTTTAAATCCTATAAAGAATGTCTCCTTACATTTGAATTTAAGGTGAAGAGAAATTATGATGTTTATGTCACAGTCAGCTAGTTGGCAAAGCAGAAAGAACACTGGATCTAGAGTTGGGAAGCTTAAGGTCAAATCCAGCTACAGATATTTACTAGCTTTGAAACACTGAAAAAGGCACTTAAACCCTTTCTGTTTTAGTTTTCTCATCTGTAAAATGAGAATGAGAATAATACTACATATCTCCCAGAATTGTTGTGTAGATGAAATATGATTATATTCATAAAAAGCTTTGCAAAACTTAAAGCTCTTTCTTCTTCTTCTTCTACTGCTACTACTATCCAAATCTAGAACCCATATTTAAGAACAAAGTCCTTCATGTTTTATTTCTGAAATATTGCAAACTATGGTATTGAGACATGTCAAGGGTGTATGTGTGTGTGTGTGTGTTCGTGGTGTTTGGTGGTGGTACTGATGATGCACTGGAAGATAACTAAGGTTCTTTCTAATTCTACCTATTTTTATAATGTGAACTTGCAAAAGGGAGCTATTATGGGAGTAAAACAGGAATTTTTTGTTTTCATTTTCTGCTCTGTCTTTGAGAAAGCATATCTATCCCAGCTGGAAACAGGTCTACTCAGGGGCCAGTTGCCCCTCCTTCTTTTTCCAACACAGTCCAAATGAGGAGGAAGGAAGTGCCCCTAGGAAGATGACCTGGCCACCATCTTTTAGATCTTATATCCCTGAGGAATGAGATCAAGCATTAATGGAGAAGAGAGGAAGACAAGTTTTCTCTCTAGGGATAAGAAGTAGCTGAGCAAGAAACCTCTGAGTTGCCCCAGGCCTCTGTGATGATAACACTTTTCAGTAACTTCTGGCAAAAATACTAAACAGGGAACATAAAAGCCCTCCACAGTCTCAGTCTCCCTGCCCTCCACACCTCTTATGTAATTTTAATGAAGCAGAAGCCAAAACAATGATTTGGCCCCTGGCAGGACCATGCTCATTTAGGTGAGCTCTCCCATAGGAATTCTGAAGAAGCTCTGAGATGCTTAATTAGGCCTTCCTTTCATCATATTCCCAAACACAGGCTGGAAAAAGGGCATGCCATCATTTCCCTCATAACAGAGCGTGGCACCATGGGTACAAAACAAGTTGTAAAGTTCAAGAATAGGACAGAAACTTCTTATTTTTTATTTCCTATTATTTTTTTGGTTTTCTGAGGAGGGAACTGGGGTTCAAAGAAGGCAAGAGATTTGCCCAAGCCAAGGTAGCTGGTTAGTGGCATGAGCTGGATTAGCAGTCATACTTCTGACTCCCTGCCAGGGCTTTTCCTATTGTAACATATTGCCATTATCTTGTATTGGCACAGACAATGAGCTGGGTTCAGAATTGGCAAGAGGAACAATCTTCTCCTTGAAAAAAAAAAACAAATAAACAAGAAAAAAAAAACCCATGGTCTCTGATAGGAGAGGCAGTATTTTGTAGTGGCTAGAAAGAAAATTGGCCTCAGGAAGACCAGTGTTCAACTAATGCCTCTGATATATACTTAATGTATGGACTTGTGGAAATCACTCAAAACTCATAGTGTTAAGCCATTCTGAAAGACTGTAATTTACCAAACAGATACTAAATTTGCATTGGCAGAGGTAGCATCATCACTGGGAGTTCATTTCACCAATGAAATCACAGGTCCAGACCAAAGGAAAAAAATACCACCGAGTGGAGACACATGTGGTATAATAAATAAAGGTTTGCCTTTAGAGTCAGGAAGACCTAAGTTCAAATCTCACTTCTGAAACTTGCACCAACAAGTTCTATACTTCCCTCCATCACATGCTAAGCCTGTTTTCCTTCAACATTGATAGAGGAAATTCCCCCCCCCCCCACCAAAAAAAAATCGTAAGCCTTTCATATGTTATGTTTGATATGTTCTCCAGGTAACCTTATGGAACACCACCTAAGGAGTATTAGTCCATTCGTTGAGCGCTTACTATGTTTCAGGGACTGTGCTAAATAATGTGTATACAAAAATACTGCGTATGCAAGGAAAAACTGCCTTCATGGGGCCTTTAGTCTTTAAGGGGAGACAATAAATACACACACACACATTCATCTTAAATATAAAGTGAGTAAATACAAATTTGTACAAAGTAATTAAATATCAGGCAGTTTGGGAGACCCCTGATAGTTGGGGATCAGGGAAGGCTTCATGTAGATGGATGGTACTTGAACATTTTCTTAAAGGAAAAGAGAGACTCTAAGATGCAGAAATAAAGAGTATATTCCAGGCATGGGGGACATGCAGGCATGAGGGCACAGATATGGTAGATCACAGCAAAAGCCATTTTGGCTGGAATACAGAGTTTGTGAAAGGAAGTAATATCCAATGAGTCTGGAAAGAGGAGGTTGGATCCAGGATATGAAAAGCTTTAAAAATTAATATGTTTATATTTTATCCAAGAAACAATAGGAAGCCACGGATATTGATTGAGTGGGGAAGTCAGATGGTTAGATATGTGATCAAGGAAAATTACTATGAAGTGTGGAAATATATAAGGCAGGATATAATCACCCAGGCAAGAAGCCAGGAGGGCCTGACCTAAGGTGATAGCTTTGTGAGTGGAGAGAAGGGGTTAAATGAGAAAGGTGTTTTGAAGGTAGAAGCAGCAAGATTTAGCAGCTGATTGGATTTATGGGGTGAGGGAGAGTGATGACATGAGAATGATATTAATATTAGAAACCTGGCATGCTGGGAAGATGGTGGTGCTCTCTACAGAAATACAGGAGTTTGGGAGAGAAGAGGTGGAAGTTTGATGGAAAGCTGATGAGCTCAGTTGTGGACAGGGTGAATTTAAGTTGTTTGAGGGCAGTGAATGTTTAAAGTCAGTTATGAAGGAAACAGTACATAGGAATAGGTTAAAGATTCAAGAAAGAGAGAAAAATTGAGGGTGTAATCTTCTGGAGAAAATGGGAAAGGATGAGATCAAATGCATATACAGAGGGTTAGTTTGGGCAAGGAAATGGACCATCTTTTGTTCAGAGAGAAAGGGGAGCAAGTGGGAGATGAAGTCAAGAGATTTTTACATGAAGAGGGTTGGGAAAGTCCCATCAAATGTCCTTAATTTTCTAGGCAAAGTAAGAGACAAGGTCCTCAACTGAGAGAGAGAAATGAAAGGGGAGGTCTGAGAATCTGGAGATGGGTGGGGGATTAAAGATAGAAAATATTTTTTGTGGAGAGTTAGATTTATAAACAATTAGGGAAAAATAATAGGGGGGGCTTGCTTGAGTGAGGGCCCAGTTGAGGTTGGATTACATAAATCTGTAATATCTCCAGAGAGCATGATAGTGAGATAAGAAAGTTTCATTCAGCAGATCAAGAGTAGAAGCAGAGGAGGCAGGTGGTTCAAGTAATACAGAGCTAAGGTATGTTGAAAGAAAGGCCCCTACCTATGCCAGAGAAAGAAGTGCCCACATTTCATTAAAAAAATAATAATCCAAAGAAGTGAAGCAACACTTTTGACTTCATGGTCAGTGCTTCCACATTTTACAGACAAGGAAACTGAGACTGAGAAGAGCAAAGAGATTTGTCCAAGGTAACATAGCAAGTTATTGGCAGAGCAGGGTCTAAAACCTGCTTCCACTAAAGTATTGGTTTGTTTTTTTGTGTTCAGGTATGATTAAACTCATTAATGTGGGTCCCGCTAACAGGAGATATTTCATAAATCAGATGGTAGCTAGGGCATTTAATTCATTTGTAAAACTTTTGTTACTATAGCAAAAGATTACAGGAAAATGTTTAAATTGCTTAACACAGTTTTTTCCCAAACTGTTCCATGGAAACTGGTGCAATGGTGAATGTATAGGATTATAGATTTAGAGTTAGAAGCGACTTTTGAAATCATCTACTCAATTCCCTTATTTACAGATAGGAAAACTGAGGCCCAGAAAAAGCAAATAATACAACCAAAATCATAAAGCTATTAAGTGGCAGTTAGTTCTAGAGGGAGAAAAATCATGCTGGTATTTTTTCTTTAAAAATATGGGAAGTGAAATTATGTGGGCATCCAAAACACTTATCATATGCAACAAAATTTCAATCAGATAAATAATATTAAATTCCTGTATTTTATAACAGAATTTCTCCAGTCCTCTCCCTCATTTTTTCCCCAGATATATTTTTGTGCCACTCATTCTCCTCAGATCACCACTGATTGGTTTCCTTATTATATTCCAAGGCAAAAAGTGTTCTGTGACCAAATTAGTTTAGGAAATTTAAAAGAGCAAACTGTTCAAGAACTTTAGAAGCATCTATTTAAATAAGGTAATTGAAATGCTAATTAACCTTCCTGCTTATTCATTAAAGTAAATCCCCTAATAATCACTATATATTGCTAATGCTGGAAACCTGCTGATGTAATAGAACCATAATATCATAGGACTTGGCATTGGAGGGGACTTTACAGGTCATCCAGTCTAATCCCTTCATTTCATAGCTAAGGTAACAGACATCTAGAAAAGACTGACCAGCAGAAGTGGGATGTGAACTGAGATTCTCTGGCTCCAAATCCAGTTTCCTTTTAACTTTTTTAGAAGAGATCAGGTGGACTGGGATTTCATTAGTATTGGGATTTTCCTATAAGGAAACTCCCTCTGCCATTGAATATGAATACCTACCCAACAGCTTCATGTAATAGAAACTGGCCTGGGGCACTTAGTTTCTATGAGGTACACAGTGGGAAGCTTGGTGGTACAGTGGATAGAGTGTTGGGCCTGGAATCAGAAAGACATGAGTTCAAATTTGACCTCAGACACTGGATGTGTGACCCTGGGCAAGTCACTTAACCATGCTTGCCTCAGTTTCCTCAACTATAAAAAGAGAGAAATGGCAAACCACTCCAGTATCTTTGCTGAGAAAACCCTGAATGGAGTCACAAAGAGTCTGAAACAACTAAAACTACTGAATAAAAACATGAGGTACACAAAGTCACATAGTATGTATCAAAGGTAAGACTTGAACTGACGTTTTCCTGATTCCAAGGCCTGCTCCAAATTGATTGAACCATATTCCTTCTTGCTCTTTTTAGTGTGTAACATTAAGGTATAGAAAGTTGGATTTTGGATAGACCTTAGAGGTCACCTGTGTCTCATTTCAAAGCTCACAGAATATTAGAATTAAAAGGGACCTTAAAAATCATCTCATTTAACCTGTCATTTTACAGATGAAGAAACTGAGGACTGGAAAGGAGAAGTGATTTATCTGTGGTTACAAAGCTCACGTACAAAAGAGCTGAGGCTAAAACCTGGATCATTTGACTCCCAAGATGATGCAGTTTCTATTGTACCTTGCTGCTTCTTTGGTCCAGGTCAAAGATATTAGAAATGAGACCCAAAATACTTCTGAGTATGACTTGAACCAGATTAAAACAAAATTCAGAAATATTTAACAAAATAAATAAAAATAAAATAAAATATAGATATTTAAAACTAAGTCACATTGTGCAGTGGATAAAGCACCAGGCCAGGAGTCAGGAAGTCAAATGCAATCTCAGATACCTAGTAGCTGGGCAAGTCATTTATCTATATTTGCCTTAGTTTCCTCATCTGTAAAATGAACTGGAGAAGGAAATTGCAAACCACTCCAGTATCTTTGCCAAGAAAACCCCAAATGGCATCACAAAAAGTCAGACATAATCGAAATGACTGAACAATAAAAGCTAAGTCAAAATGAAGCTGGTAGGGATCCTTATGTAAATTATTGGCCACTTTTAAAATTTTAGTTTGACACCATTGGTCTAGCTCCTTAATTTAACACAGAAGGAAACTACTTAGGATAAATGAGGTAACCCTCATAGTCCTTATTAGAAGGATGTAAAATAATTGACATACTTTAGGTTCTGAAACTTTCATTCTTTTGAGAATCCTGGCTGAGCAACAGTTTCAAGTGAGTGCCATAAAATTTTATGCTATTCACACCCAGTGATTGAATGTTCTGAAAATGAAGATACTTTAATATATAACAGGATGCTAAAAGATCTTTACCATTTCTGGAGACCTTGCAAAAGGATGTGAAAAGGATAGGGAACCTGAGAAGAGTAATGTTTTAGTTTCCCTGGCACTGGACAGGTCTACGGGTGGGGTAGCATAAGGTCGAGAGATTGTATTTCCATACCACCACAGTGTGTGATCTTGGGCAATTTAGTGTGAGTCAGAGGAAAGAGTACCAGAGACTTTTTTTGGCTTTACAGCATTGTTCAAGGTTAGAGAGAAGCCCAGTTATTACTAATAAATATCTG
The DNA here is from genome assembly GCF_028583685.1 of Petaurus breviceps papuanus. Classification (NCBI taxonomy): domain Eukaryota; kingdom Metazoa; phylum Chordata; class Mammalia; order Diprotodontia; family Petauridae; genus Petaurus; species Petaurus breviceps. Next base: position 7,346,271 of record NW_027187298.1, on the reverse strand, counting down.
AAGAGAAGAAAAAGCAAGCTCCTCTATCCTGGCCAAAAACATTCCAGGAAAATGACCAGAAAAGGGTGATCAGGTAGAAATGTTCAACTAAGGGGATTAGTCCAAACTCAGGAAAGTATATGGACTATGGAGATTGTTGGGGTAACCATACCTAAAGCTTGTGGTAACAGGGAGAGGGAACCAGTCCAAAATTCCATAAATAGTTCTGAAGCCAGTCAGCAATTAAAGCAAGTGTTTTGTAAGCTCAGGTAAACAGAGGTCATGGAACCAGCACAAACTCTCATTAATAGACCCAAAACCAGACTATGAAAAAGGCCTAAAAACTTAGTTGCAACTCCACTAATTGGGTGCTTGAAGTTAAATACTGATTCTAGCCTATCAAAAAGAGAAAAGCAAGGAGATGGAATCAATCAAAGTAGGTCATTTGATAGAGAAATGGGGCATGACTGTGTACTCTTAGGAGCTTTGGGACTCTTGATGTAGGGCAGGGCCAACTTAGCAATTTAGATTCTATTCCACCAGAGGTATGGGATGAGTGATCTCCATAATCACCTTGGGTCCCATTAGGGCCACAAAGACAAGAAAGAACTAACTTCTAAAGGAGAACAAGCAAAGATAAGGAGGAGGATTAGCAAGAGACTTTCACTTAAGGTGGCCCTGAGAAAGGTATTAGAGAAACATAGATCTCCTGCATAAACCCTAGAAAATATCTGCCAATGACTTCAGAAAGACCAATGATAAAGAAATGTGAAAGGAATCATAATTATATTTCTGTGTCAAGACAAGAATCACACAAAAGTACAATAGAAGTCTGGTAAACATGGGAAACTTGGAGACAGAGAGAGGGTTGTGATAACCTGACCTGAAGCTAGCCAGGTAGGTAGAGGAGAGGAGCCATCATGAACTGATTCTACATAAGGGTTTGAAGTCAGTCACTATTAACTCATGTAAATAAGGAAGTAGTGTTTGTCAAGAAAGCCAGTGGGAATGAAGTCACTGAGTTATCTGAACAGGATCATAGCAAACCACTGTCAACTCTGACAATCCACCACATGAAGCCAGATATTAATACCCTGGTTCATCAAAAAGAAGCAGAAGACAGAAACCAACCAGATAGGTCACTGTGCAAAGGACAGGGTCCAGTGTAGGGAGTCAAGGCTAACTCAGTGACAGGATGCAAACACTGGGAGTAGTATTCAGTAAGCCTGAGACCAAAATTAATTCCAGCATCCCGTAGAGGACTGTTATGACCATAGAGGAGGTTATAACCAACTTCAGACTGAGTATCATGCATGAGGAAGAAGAAAAAAAAAAGATCACCAAAGGCCAGTATTTGGAGTGGACCAGCAAAAGACTGATATAGAACCAAAGATTGAAGTAGAATGTAGGGCCTTGTCCCAGGCACCACCCCCCAGACTAGTAGTAGCAGAAGTATCCAGATATAAAATGGACAGGGCTCAACAAGGATTACCCAATCCCTCTAAGAGAGTCAGAGGAGTATAGCCCTAGAATATCAAGAAACGAGTCTAAAAATAATAGTAAACCAATGAAAACACCAATCACAATTTTAAAACACTGTGATTCAAGAGAAGCCCAAGAAGTAAATACAGAAAAGACTAGCCCCACAATAAGAATAAACAGAGCCTAAGGTAAATTTTATGTATATATGTGTATATATATATATATATATATATATATATATATATATATATATATGTATATGTGTGTGTGTGTGTATTGACCATGGGGACTATAAGAGTGAATAGAATAAAGGAAAGTATTTTTTAAAATTATGTAAAAGTTTAGGAGGAAAAATAAATAGGTTAGAAGAGAATGTTAAAAATCTTGCCCAAATGTTGGACACTTAAAAATAAAGGACGGGAAAAGAAAAGAATTCAGTTATTCCACAAGATAACAAGAAATACAACAAAGTCATGACTGAAGAACCAGAAGAAAGTACAAAGTACCTACTATCAAAATTACATCACATAGAAAACACACCAGGGGAAGAGATTATAAGAATCATCAGATTCCCTGAAAAGTATGACCGAACCAGAAACCTGAACACCCTATTTCAAGAAATTTTAATAAATTATTGATTTAGAACATATGTGCCAGGCACCATTCAAACACTAATGATACATAGTAAAAGCAGAAGGCAAAATGAAAATAGAATATATACAAGGATCACTTCCAGAAGGAAAGCCCCAGCTGAAAATGCCTAGGAAAAATTATAGCCCAAATTCCAGGACTTCCAAGTAAAAGTAAAAATGTTGCAAGAAGCTAGAATGACAGATGTGAAGTACTAAGGAACCACAATCAAGATCAGACAAAACTTGGAACCAACTACCTAAAATGAGAGAAAATATTGGAACTTAATATTGGAAAAGGTAAGAGGAAAAAGCTTTATAAATCAGAATTACTTACCTTGCTAAAGTGAATAAAATCCTAAAGGAAGAGGAAAGCTAATGGATATTTAATTTGAGTGGAGGAATTCCAAATATTCTTGTATGAACTCCCAAAGTCATGAAGAAACTTTGAAATGAATACACATTTGAAATGTAAACACATTTGAGCATTTTGAAGAGGTTAAATTATGAAAAAATGCTTATATTTTTATAGGGAAGAAAAAAATAAATGCCCTTTTGGAATTATTATGTTTTCAAGTGTCACAGAGAGAGATGAGATAAATATAGGGGAAATTTGAAATTAAAAAAAATTAATGTTAAAAATTGTTTTTACACATAATTTGTGGAAAATAAAAATATTAAATATATAAAAAGAACAGAAGAAAAAGACTGAAAAAATATGAAATGAATGAAAAGTAAAATGCCAGCAAAATGATAAATTAAATGGAATGATAATTATAAAAACATAAAATAACCATATCATAAAAACAGAAATTAAAGAATTTAAAGTGTCCACACTCTGATAAAAAATATCAACAAATTATGAAGGAACACCCATAGAAAAGCACTGGGACCAGATTGATTTACAATGAATTCTCTCAAAAACTCAAAGAATAATTAACTCATATTTTGAATGGTTTGAAAAAAATAGTGATACCTACAAATGATGTAAGAGAAATCTGGTCCTTCTACCTTAACCCAAAAGAAAGAGAAGTAAGAGAAAGAGGCATGTAGACTAATATCTCTAGTGAATATTAAGTCAAAAATATTAAATATCACATAAAATGGTGAGTGTAACAATAAAAATATTGTATACTATACTAACTTGCATTTATATCAGCAATTCATGCATGGCTGCTTCAATGTCAGGAATACTCTAAAAATAATGTGCCATATTAATAACCAAAAAAATCACACAGTCATATGAATTTATTTAAAAAGCTTTCAACAAAATACATGCTAAGATAACAAAACCATAATACTACCTAAATTAGATAGAGAATATTTTGGCACAACAATAAAATGACAAAAAATTTACTTTATACACCTAAATAAAAACCATAAATCTCGAGATAGAAAAGGTCAAGAATCTCAAGGAAAAGAATGTTAAGAAGCACAAAGACTTTTCAGTAGCATACCTCAAATATTACTATGGTAATCAGTTAATAAAAAACAACAATAATATATTAAGCACGTTCTGTGTGCCTATCACTGTGCTAGGTCCTGGGCATACAAATGCAAAAATTATTTTTAAAAAATGCCCACTCTCAAGGAGCTTACATTATAAAGAGGGAGACAACATGCCCTTCACTCTCCCACATATCAGCTTACTATCTCACTCTCCAACATGGCTCTTTCAAAACTATTGAAAAAAAAAAAGGAAAATCCTCCCTCAAACTTTTCATGACTCCCCTCATCCAACCCTCTAAACTGAATACCTTGCCTCAAAGAAAGAAACTACTTAAAAAAGTAGAATTGACCAAATGGAAAAGAAATAAAAAAATCCAACTCCTTAAAAAAGTAATTGACCAAAAGAAAAAGGAAGTATGAAATCTAACTGAGGAAAACAACTCCTTAAAAGTTAGAATGGGGCAAGTGGAAGTTAATGACTCAGACATAAAGAATTAATAAAACAAATTCAAAAGAATGAAAAAAAGTGTAAAATATCTCATTGGAAAAACAACTGATCTGGAAAATTGATCTAGTAGAGATAATGTCAGAATCAGTTGACTACCTGAAAGCCATAATCAAAAGGAGGACCTGGATAGCATCTTTCAAGAAATTATCAAGGAAAACTGCCCAGATATCCTGGAACCAGAGGGCAAAATAGACATTCAAAGAATCCAATGATCACATCAGGAAAGAGATCCCAAAATAAAAACTCCAAGGAACATTATAGCCAAATTACATAATTGTCAGGTCAAGGAAAAAAGAAATATAAGTGGCCAGAAAGAAACAATTTAAATACCAGGGATCCACAATCAGAATAATACAGCAGTTAACAGTTATAACATTAAAGGATCAGAAGACATGGAACATGATATTATGGAAATCAAAGGAACTAGGGCTACAACCAAGAACTACCTAGCTGGTGAAGAAAAATAGGATACTTCAAGGGAAAAAAAGGTCATTCAATGAAATAGAAGGATTTTAAACTTTCATAAGGGAAAGACCAGAAATGAACAAAAAATCTGATCTCCAATATCAAGACCCAAGGCAAATCGAAAGAAGGAAAGAGGGAACAGAAAATGTAAGGGGTTCAATCAATGGAGCAGAACTGTTTACATTCCCACATGGGAAGATGATACTTGTAATTCTTTAAAATTACACCACTAAGAGTGGAACTAGAAGGAATATACATAGAGAGTATGGCTAAAAGGTGAATTAGAGGTTGTGACATAAAAAATAACTAAGTGATGAGAAAGACTTCCCATTAAAATGTGAAATCATTGTGGATAAAGAGTGAGTTACTTTTTCTATTTGCATCTCAACTGTTTCATACACATGTTCCTAATTTTCATTTGTTTGTTCATTCCCTGATAGCCAGTCCCCCCCCCCCCCCCCCCCCCC